>NC_135717.1:105220413-105526190 GCF_964656455.1 Halichoerus grypus
TAATAAAGAACTAGTAAAGGAGGAAATACATTCTTGAATTGAACTTCACATTTTTACTGCAGGGGAAAGAAAAACATTATCTTTCTTAAGAAAGAGAGAAGTAGTAGGTTCACCAAAACATTTTCTATAAGGAAAAATGGCAACCTGAGAATAGGATGTTAGTTCTTTTTTAAAAAATATTTTAGAGAGAGAGCACAAGTTGCGGGGGAGGAGCAGAGGGAGAGGGAGAAACAGACTCCCTCTGAGTGTGGAGCCCCACATGGGGCTCGATCCCAGGACCCTAAGATCATGACCTGAGCCAAAGGCTTAACCAACAGAGCCACCCAGGCTCCCAGGATGTTAATTCTATTATCTGTCTTAAACTTTGAGTAACTGAACATTTTTGGCGAGGAAAAATGTAACAGCCAATATGGGGCTTTCCATAATAGGATATGGTTTTGTTTATCTCAATTTTTTTTAATATTCAGAAATGAAAAGTGATTTTTTTCTCCATAAAATGTTTTTACAATTCTTCACCTACAGAACAAAACAAAACAAGCAAAGAACTCCCTAATACTCAGAGAAAGGAACAAAATGCAACTGAAAGATTTGTGCTAAAATTAGGAAAGAGCTAAATATAATACCCAAAGATCATGGCAAGCAGGACAATATATTTGCCACTAAATTGAAGATGATAGCAGGAGCTAAGATCCACATCTCCAGCTCTGTAGATAGTGAGTGGAAGAAATTCCAAATGACTGTTATTTCCCTCATGTGGAAGATGAAGAATCAATGCAAAGTACAGGAAAATGCTTTAAGTAGTACACATTTCTTTAATACATTGTGGCAGGTGAAACTGGAGTTAAGGAGAAATTACACAGCGAGGTTAGCTCTACTATGAGTCAACTAATCACTGTGGCAAGGTGATGATGTATCACTTGACCTAAGACTGGTTTATATGTTCTACTTCTGGGTTGAGGTTTGAGCTCCCTGTAAACTATATAGATTGAGTGGGAGGAAAAAATCAATTAATTATTGTTAGAAAAAGAGGAGACAGATCCTGGGGATGCAAACAATAAGCATCCATTATATTCACTAGAAAGATAACAAAAGACTAAGGCACACCCCGTGAAATGATTGAATTTCAGTGTTAAAGTAGGAATCATATAAATATAAAAACAAGAAATAATTCATCAATTAAGGAAAAATTAGTTTAATTTCAGAGACTTTATATGCAAGAGAATAGGGAAGGAATATTTCCAGAATTTGGAGGGAGAATAGATTTCACTCACAGAGGGTACATCCAGCCCAGTTGTCATTAACATGTCGAGGCAACAGAATAGAGGTTATGTTTCCTCTAAACCTACTTTGTTGAGGGTTTTTATCATGAATGGATGGATGTTGTACTTTATCAAATGCCTTTTCTGCATCTATTGAAATGATCATATGGATCTTATCCTTTCCCTTATAAATGTGATGTATCATGTTGATTGATTTGTGAATATCAAACCACTCTTGTACCCAGGACTAAATCCTACTTGATCGTGGTGAATGAGTTTTTTAAAACATATTGTTGGATTTGGTTTGCTAGTATTTTGAGGATTTTTACGTCTATGTTCATCAGAGATAATGGTATGTAGTTTTCTTTTTTTGTGTGTGTGTATTGTCTTTATCTGGTTTTGGTATTAGGATAATGCCTGCCTCGTAGAATGATTTTGGAAGTTTCCCTTCTTTTTCCATGTTTTGAATAGTTTGAGAAGAATAGATATTAACTTCTTTAAATGTTTGGTAGAACTTTCCTGTTAAGCCACCTGGTTCTGGAATTCTGTTTGTTGGGAATTTTTTGACTACTGATTCAATTTTTTTGGTTATCAGTATATACAAACTTTCTATTTCTTCCTGTTTCAGTTTTGGTAGTTTATATGTTTCTAGGAATTTATTCGTTTCTTCTAGGTTGTCCAATTTGTTGGCATATAGTTTTTCATAATATTTGCTTATAATTGTTTGTATTTCTGTACTGTTTGTTATTTTGCCTCTCTCATTTGTGATTTTGAGTCCTTTTTTTTTTTTTCTTGATAAGTCTTAGCCAGAGATTTTTAATATTTCTTTCATCCTAAGGATGAGAATTCATCCTCAATTCTTTCCAGATTGAGAAACCCATAATCCAATCAGGGTATAATATTTCTAGTAATATAATAAATAGAGTTGCCATAAAAATTTATATACCATAGAGGCTCTACCTTTTTTTATAGTCCCCATGAGCCCACAAAGAAAATCTCAGTATCTCTCAATAAATTCCAGAAAGTAGAAAGTAAAAAATTTAGTAAATCTCTGAATTTCTGAATGTAAAGTAGTAAAACCAGATATACCTAGCAAAATGAAAACACATGAAACAATAGCTTTTATTTAACCAACTGTGAATCAAATAGAAAATAAAAATACTACATGCAACAACTTAAGGAAAACAAAATAAAAAAAATTAAGCATTCAGTGTAGGACATTGAACAAATACATCCAAGGAAAGCAAAAAAGGGAAGTGAATTCATGAAGATAAAAGCATAAATTAAAGCATAAATTAGAAATAGAAAAAAAATAGAATCAATATAAGGAGGTTTTAACAATAGTACCAAACCCATTCCAATGGATTACTTTTTACTTACCTTCATCAAAGTGTAGCTGGGAAGAGATGAAAGCACAAATACATAGATTTAAGGGTGATAAGAAGGAACGACCACCAGTACAGAAATAATTAATAGAGCTACAAAAAATAGTTTTCAAAAATCTATGCTAATAAATATGAAAAGCTCCTTGAATGGATGATTTTCCAGAAAATATATTACCCAAATTAATACCTAAAGGGATAGAAAAAAATAAACATCTAATAAGCATGAAGGAAATTAGTTGTCAAAGAATCAGTACCTTTGTCTCCATTTTTGTTTTTTGTTTTTTTTTCCTATTTTATGTTTTTTTTTTTTTTTTGGATGCAGTGTTCCATGATTCATTGTTTGCATATAACACCCAGTGCTCCATTCAGTACGTGTCCTCTTTAATACCCATCATCAGGCTAGCCCATCCCCCCACCCCCCTCCCCTCTAGAACCCTCAGTTTGTTTCTCAGAGTCCATAGTATCTCATGGTTCATCTCCCCCTCTGATTTCCCCCCCTTCATTTTTCCCTTCCTACTATCTTCTTCTTCTTCTTTTTTTAAACATATAATGTATTATTTGTTTCAGAGGTACAGGTCTGTGATTCATCAGTCTTACACAATTCAGAGCGCTCACCATAGCACATACCCTCCCCAATGTCTATCACCCAGCCACCCCATCCCTCCCACTGCTGACCACTCCAGCAACCCTCAGTTTGTTTCCTGAGATTAAGAATTCTTCATATCAGTGAGATCATATGATACATGTCTTTCTCTGATTGACTTATTTCGCTTAGCATAATTCCCTCTACTTCATCCACATCGTAGCAAATGGCAAGATTTCTTTTTTTTGATGGCTGCATAATATTCCATTATATATATGTATATATATATATATATATATACCACATCTTCTTTATCCATTCATCTGTTGATAGACATCTTGGCTCTTTCCATAGTTTGGCTATTGTGGACATTGCTGCTATAAACATTGGGGTGCACATACCCCTTCAGATCACTACATTTGTGTCTTTGGGGTGAATACCCATGCAATTGCTGGGTCATATGGTAGCTCTATTTTCACCTTTTTGAGGAACCTCCATACTGTTTTCCAGAGTGGCTGTGCCAGCTTGCATTCCCACCAACAGTGTAGGAGGGTTCCCCTTTCTCCACATCCTCGTCAACATCTGTCTTTTTCTGACTTGTTAATTTTAGCCATTCTGACTGGTGTGAGGTGGTATCTCATTGAGGTTTTGATTTGGATTTCCCTGATGCCAAGTGATGTTGAGCACTTTTTCATGTGCTTTTGGCCATTTGGATGTCTTCTTTGGAAAAATGTCTGTTCATGTTTTCTGCCCATTTCTTGATTGGATTATTTGTTCTTTGGGTGTTGAGTTTGATAAGTTCTTTATAGATTTTGGATACTAGCCCTTGATCTGATGTGTCATTTGCAAATATCTTCTCCCATTCTGTCGGTTGTCTTTTGGTTTTGTTGACTGTTTCCTTTGCTGTGCAAAAGCTTTTTATCTTGATGAAGTCCCAATAGTTCATTTTTGCCCTAGTTCCCTTGCCTTTGGCGATGTTTCTAGGAAGAAGTTGCTGCGGCTGAGGTCGAAGAGGTTGCTGCCTGTGTTCTCCTCTAGGATTTTGATGGACTCCTGTCTCACATTTAGGTCTTTCAACGATTTTGAATCTGTTTTTGTGTGTGGTGTAAGGAAATGGTCCAGTTTCATTCTTCTGCATGTGACTGAACAATTTTCCCAACACCATTTGTTGAAGAGACTGTCTTTTTTCCATTGGACATTCTTTCCTGCTTTGTCGAAGATGAGTTGACCATAGACTTGAGGGTCCATTTCTGGGCTCTCTATTCTGTTCCACTGATCTATGTGTCTGTTTTTGTGCCGGTACCATACTGTCTTGATGATGACAGCTTCGTAATAGAGCTTGAAGTCCAGAATTGTGATGCCACCAGCTTTGCTTTTCTTTTTCAACATTCCTCTGGCTATTCGGGGTCTTTTCTGGTTCCATACAAATTTTAGGATTATTTGTTCCATTTCTTTGAAAAAAGTGGATGGTATTTTGATAGGGATTACATTAAATGTGTAGATTGCTCTAGGTAGCATTGACATCTTCACAATATTTGTTCTTCCAATCCATGAGCATGGAACGTTTTTCCATTTCTTTGTGTCTTCCTCAGTTTCTTTCATGAGTATTTTACAGTTTTCTGAGTACAGATTCTTTGTTTCTTTGGTTAGATTTATTCCTAGGCATCTTATGGTTTTGGGTGCGATTGTAAATGGGATCGACTCCTTAATTTCTCTTTCTTCTGTCTTGTTGGTCGTGTATAGAAATGCCACTGATTTCTGTGCATTGATTTTATATCCTGCCACTTTACTGAATTCCTGAATGAGTTCTAGCAGTTTTGGGGTGGAGTGTTTTGGGTTTTCCACATAAAGTATCATATCATCTGCAAAGAGTGAGAGTTTGACTTCTTCTTTGCTGATTTGGAAGCCTTTTATTTCTTTTTGTCGTCTGATTGCTGAGGCTAGGACTTCTAGTACTATGTTGAATAGCAGTGGTGATAGTGGACATCCCTGCCATGTTCCTGACCTTGGGGGGAAAGCTCTCAGATTTTCCCCATTGAGAATGATATTCGCTGTAGGTTCTCTCTCTCCCTATACTCTGAAGAGTTTTAATCAAGAAAGGATGCTGTACTTTGTGAAATGCTTTTTCTGCATCTGTTGACAGGATCATTTGGTTCTTGTTCTTTCTTTTATTAGTGTATTGTATCACATTGATTGATTTGCAGATGTTGAACCAACCTTGCAGCCCAGGAATAAATCCCACTTGGTCGTGGTGAATAATCCTTTTAATGTACTGTTGGATCCTATTGGCTAGTATTTTGGTGAGAATTTTTGCATCCATGTTCATCAGGGATATTGGCCTGTAATTCTCCTTTTTGATGGACTCCTTGTCTGGTTTTGGGATCAAGATAATGCTGGCCTCATAAAATGAGTTTGGAAGTTTTCCTTCCATTTCTATTTTTTGGAACAGTTTCAGAAGAATAGGTGTTAATTCTTCTTTAAATGTTTGGTAGAATTCCCCTGGGAAGCCAGCTGGCCCTGGGCTCTTGTTTGTTGGGAGATTTTTGATTACTGCTTCAATTGCTTAGTGGTTCTGGGTCTGTTCAGGTTTTCTATTTCTTCCTGGTTCAGTTTTGGTAGTTGATACATCTCTAGGAATGCATCCATTTCTTCCAGATTATCTAATTTGCTGGCATATAGTTGCTCATAATACCTTCTTATAATTGTTTGTATTTCTTTGGTGTTGGTTTTGATCTCTCCTCTTTCATTCATGTTTTTATTTAATTGTGTCCTTTCTCTTTTCTTTTTGATAAGTCTGGCCAGGGGTTTGTCAACCTTATTAATTCTTTCAAAAACCAGCTCCTAGTTTTATTGATCTGTTCTACTGTTCTTTTGGTTTCTGTTTCATTGATTTCTACTCTGATCTTTATTATTTCTCTTCTCCTGCTGGGTTTGGGCTTTATTTGCTGTTCTTTCTCCAGCTCCTTTAGGTGTAGGGTTAGGTTGTGTATTTGAGACCTTTCTTGTTTCTTGAGAAAGGCTTGTATTGCTATGTTCTTTCCTCTTAGGACTGCCTTTGCTGCATTCCAAAGATTTTGAACAGTTGTGTTTTCATTTTCATTTGTTTCCATGAATTTTTTTAATTCTTCTTTAATTTCCTGGTTGACCCATTCATTCTTTAGTAGGATGCTCTTTAGCTTCCATGTATTTGAGTTCTTTCTGACTTTTCTCTTGTAATTGAGTTTTAGTTTCAAAGCATTGTGGTCCGAAAATATGCAGGGAATGATCCAGTCTTTTGGTACCGGTTGAGACCTGATTTGTGACCTAGGATGTGATCGATTCTGGAGAATGTTCCATGGGCACTAGAGAAGAATGTATATTCTGTTGCTTTGGGATGGAATGTTCTGAATATATCTGCGAAGTCCTTTTGGGCCAGTGTGTCATTTAAAGTCTTTATTTCCTTGTTGATCTTCTGCTTAGGTATTCTGTCCATTTCAGTGAGGGTGATGTTAAAGTCCCCTACTATTATTGTGTTGTTGTCGATGTGTTTCTTTGATTTTGTTATTAATTGGTTTATATAATTGGCTGCTCCCATGTTAGGGGCATAGATATCCTTCCTCATCTCTTATTATAATTTTTGGTGTAAAATCTAATTTGTCTGATATAAGGATTGCCACCCCAGCTTTCTTTTGATGTCCATTTGCATGTTAAATTGTTTTCCACCCCCTCACTTTCAATCTGGAGGTGTCTTTGGGTCTAAAATGAGTCTCTTGCAGACAGCATATAGATGGTCTTGTTTTTTTTTTTTATCCAGTTTGATACCCTGTGTCTTTTGATTGGGGCATTTAACCCATTTACATTCAGGGTAACTATTGAAAGATATGAATTTAGTGCCATTGTATTGCCTATAAGGTGACTGTTACTGTATATTGTCTCTATTCCTTTCTGGTCTATGCTATTTTTAGGCTCTCTCTTTACTTAGAGGACCCCTTACAATAATTCTTGCAGGGTTGGTTTCGTGTTTGCAAATTGATTTAGTTTTTGTTTGTCCTGGAAGGTTTTAATCTCTCCTTCTATTTTCAGTGACAGCCTAGCTGGATATAGTATTCTTGGCTGCATATTTTTCTCGTTTAGTGCTCTGAATATATCATGCCAGTCCTTTCTGGTCTGCCAGGTCTCTGTGGATAAGTCTGTTGCCAATCTAATGTTTCTACCATTGTAGGTTACAGACCTCTTATCCCAAGTTGCTTTCAGGATTTTCTCTTTGTCTCTGAGACTTGAAGTTTTACTAAGAGATGTCAGGGTGTTGACCTATTTTTATTGATTTTGAGGGGTGTTCTCTGTGCCTCCTGGGTTTTGATGCCTGTTTCCTTCCCCAAATTAGGGAAGTTCTCTGCTATAATTTGCTCCAATATACCTTCTGCCCATCTCTCTTTCTTCTTCTTTTGGCATCCCAATTATTCTAATATTGTTTCGTCTTATGGTATCACTTATCTCTCGAATTCCGGCCTCATGATCCACGAGCTGTTTATCTCTCTTTTTTCTCAGCTTCTTTATTCTCATCATTTGGTCTTCTGTATCACTAATTCTCTCTTCTGCCTCATTTATCCTAGCAGTTAGAGCCTCCATTTTTTATTGCACCTCATTAATAGCCTTTTTGATTTCGACTTGGTTAGATTTTAGTTCTTTTATTTCTCCAGAAAGGGTTTCTCTAGTATCTTCCATGCTTTTTTCAAGCCCAGCTAGTATCTTTATAATCATCATTCTGAACTTTACTTCCTACATCTTACTAATGTCCGTATTGATTAGGTCCCTGGCAGTTGGTACTGCCTCTTGTTCTTTTTTTTGAGGTGAGTTTTTCCATCTTGTCATTTTGTCCAGTGGAGAATAGATGAATGAGAGAACAAAATGCTAACAGGGTAACAACGACCCCAGAAAAATATACACTAAACAAATCAGAAGAGACCTGAAACTGGGGGAAAAGAAAGGGAAGAAAGAAAAAGAAAAGGAAAAAAAAAGAATATGATCAAATATGATCAGGCTTGAATGGGTCAGTGCCACACACTAGATTTTGGGCGTGTTTTGGTCTGTTAGAAGAAACTGCCTCCCAAAATTTTAAAGAAAGAAAAACTTATATATGTACAAAAATAAGGGTAAATACGATGAAGGGATGGAATGTGACTGTAAAGATGAAAATTATAAAAGATTTTATAAAAGGAATTGGTAAGATAAGAAGTTGGTTGAAAAAAGAAAAGAGAAATTAAAAAAAAAAAAGGGAGAGAATGTGATCAGGCAGGAGACTAGAGCAAAGCCATACACTAGAGGTTTAGGGTATATTTTGATCTGTTAGAAGAAACTGTATCCCAAAATTTTAAATAGAGAACAATTTATATATACATACAAAAAATTAGGTTAACTACTATGAAGGGATAGAATATGACTCTAAAAATGAAAAATAAAAAAGATTTTTAAAAAAAGGATTGACAATATGTTGGTTGAAAAAGGGAAAAAGAAAAATTAAAAAATAGAAAAAGAAAAAAAAGAAAATTAAAAAAATTAACTTTGAAAGACTAAAGAATCGGGGAAAAAAGCCATGAACTCTATGTGCTGTATTACCCTAGTGCTGGGGTTCTGCCATTCTCATTGATCGGTAAACTTGGTGTTGGCTGGGTTCTTGCTTATCTTCTGGGGGAGGGGCCTGTGGTTCTCAAATGTCTTTGCCCGAGGCGAAATTGCCCCACTCTTGCTGGGGCGGGCTAAGTAATCTGCTCAGGTTTGCTCTCGGGAGCTTTTGTTCCCTGCAAGCTTTCCCTACAGCTTTGGAGGACCAGAGTGAAAATGGCAGCCTCCCAATCTCTGGTCCTGGAGGAGCCAAGAACTCGGGGCCCACTCCTCAGTGCGCCCCCAGAGAAAAGCAGTCAATCATTCCCATCTCCCTGGTCTCCGGCTGCACTCTGTGCTCACCCGGCCTGTGACTGAGCATTTCTATCTCTGGCACCCAACCCCCTTTGGAGTCTCCAAACCCAGCAGATTCTTGCAGTGCGCTCCTGCACCGCTCCTCCCGGGGGAGGAAGGGGAGTCTCCCCGGATCTGCCACTTGTTGGGTCCTTGCTGGAAGAGCAGTGGCCCGACTGTGCCACGGATCACGGTTTATGGCAACCCCGAGCTGAGAGCCCCCGCCTCGGCTCTGTCTCTGCAGCCGGCTTCCCTGCTCTGATACTTGGGAGCTCTGCTGCACTCAGGCACCCCCGGTCTCTCTGTGACCCCAAGGGTCCTGAGACCACACTGTCCCGCAAGGGTTCCACCCCCCGCTTAGCCACTGGAGTGACGTCCCTCAGCGGAGCCGACTTCTAAAAGTTCCAATTTTGTGCCCCGCTGCTCTATCACTTGGCAGAAGTGGCCGACGGAGGCCCCCTCCCCTGCCGTCTATCTTCCCAAATATCGCCTCGGATTCACTTCTCTGCACGTCCTGCCTTCCAGAAAGTGGTCGCTTTTCTGTTCAGAGAGTTGCTGCTATTCTTTTCTTCGATCTCCTTTTGAGTTCGTAGGTGTTCAGAATGGTTTGATCCCTATCCAGCTGAATTCCCGAGACCAGACAAAATTTAGGTCTCCTACTCCTCTGCCATCTTTCTCCTCCTCTTCCATCTATTTTTGAAGGCAAGAACTTTTCATGTCTACAGTGTTCTGACAACGGTATTTATTATCTATAATACTGAAAAAATTATTTCCAGCCATCCTGAGATTATATTTGTACATTGTCCAAATACTCTGGGATATGTGTTGTCGGTTTTAGATATTTTAGTTTAAAAAATTTATTTACTTATTTTTGATTAATACATTTTTCCCCTGCTGAGTGTAGAGCATTGCTATGCAAACTTTTGTAAGCCAAAATGGTGTCAAGTAAAAAACCGATTACTATTAATTTATATGGAAAAATTTTTGAGCATTCCCAGGCCCCCAAAATAACCTCTCTTAGGCTTTTATGATACCTTAGGACAAATCTTGCTAACAGAGGCATGAAATAAATCCAGATAAAACACAGATGCTCACACAGTTCAAAGCTATGGCAGCTTGAGGCTGACATGCTGAGTGTAGTTCCTGGGGAAGGTGCTTGGCAGGACCACTCATGCTATTTCTGGTGCACACTGCCTCTGTAACAGTTCTGCTGCAAAACAAACACTGAATGCTGTTTTTGCTTTTTGTTTTTTTTTCTTTTCATAAAAGTGAAAATTCTCTTCAAATTTCTTTTGGTTAACAAAAGCAGGTACTGCTAATGTAGGTCTTTTGTAAAAGTGAAGTGGTGTACTGTGCACTTTTGAAAAACGGAGTGGGGGGGGATACCTGTAGTCTCTTTTCTATTTGGAATTCAATGTCTGCTTTGAAATTGTTCTTATTAATTATAAAATCTAGAATTGCCTTGTTAGGGGAAGTCTTGTCATTCAATTCTCTCCATTTCCAAATTAGGAAATATATCCATAGAGGTGATGCAGGTTTCTTTATCATGGTCATCTAGCAAGCTAGTGGTAGAGCAAGCGCTAGAAAAAAAATGGATTACCTGACCAGAATAGAAAATGTAGAAAAAGTTTCCTTTGCCAGGTATTGAGTGAAGGGAAAATTGCTATTATATATAATTCCCTGGCAGTCTACTCCTGTAAGTACTTTAACCTTAATTAACAATATAAAGTACTTGCAGGTTCTCATTGCTTACATATATACTCCATTTAAGGCTAGCAGAGCAATGAAGCAAATTTGTAAAACTTTATTAAAACTTCTTGAGTTAGTAAAAATATATTCTGAAGAGGTTTTCTTCAAAATTAGAGGCTGAGAGTAAGAGATGTCTCACAAATTGCAGTTTTTGTGGATGTACAAGAATTTGAAAGTGGTCCCCAAAGGTTACTAAGAGCCTCACTATGAATGAAAAAATGGAATCATCAGTGCACAGACTGGGTAAGCAATAATGTCACATCCTGACATTACCACACCATCAAAGCTGCGGAGAAAAAGCAAGCTGGGTAGCAACAGCTGTATTTCCAAATGGTGAAAATGTTAAAATGTTGCAGAGATCAGTGGAAGTTATTTATATTCACCAGAAAGGTACACTGATGAGGTGGGTTTCATTTAATTAATATTCTACAAGAACAAGTCCTTCAAGGTTTAGAGACCATGTGAATGAGGATATGAACTTCCTGTTTTTTCTTTTCTCTTTTGACAAAGACTATCTTTAAACCTGGGCCAGAAGTCTTATGGTCAGCCTTTGGTTACATACTCAATCACTCAACAGACCTGGAAGAACTTTCACATTGCCTTGTAAATTCTGTGAGGGTAGGGATTTCTGTTTGTTTTGCTCACCGTTATAACCCTGTATCCATAATAGTGCCTGCAACACAGTGCATGTTCAATCAATATTCATTAAATAAACACATTATTTCTCTAATAATATTCCCCTCTTATATCATATTTCATTTAGTTCTTATCATCTCTTGCCTGGGTTGTCATAGGAGCCTTCAATCCAGTTTCCTTGACTATGGTCTTATCCCTATTTCTCATCTGTGTTTCAGTCTAGAGCCAGATCGAAATGTAATTCTTATCTTGCCACTCTATAGTCTAAAAGTCTTCAAAAGTTCACCATGAATTGTAGGATCAAGCTAAAGGTTTTTAAGATGGTATATGAGGTCCTCCATGATCTGACCTAAGCCCTCTCCAAGTGCATATCTCAGTGCTAGCTGCGTCACCGTTTATGTCCCAATAACCACAAATTGCATTATTGTTCTCTACACATACCAGAAGTTTCTTCCATTTTATTCATGTATTTACTTCTGCTTGGAATGTCTCAACCTCCCATTCACCTTTAAGATTCAGCAAAGGAGTACTGATCTACACTTCTCCTTTACCTTCTGGCTTGATTATTTGCCAAATTCAGCATGCCTTATACCCTAGGAATATGGCTATCATAGAACTTTCCACACTTCTCTGTGATAGTCTATTTATGAACTTATCTCATCCTCAAAACAGTGAGCTTCTCCAGAGTAAGGACAAATTCTCATCCATTTTTAGATTCCCAGTGCCTTGAACAATAAATGGTAGTTGCAGACTCCATAAATTTGTTGACTTATTTTGTAGCTATAAGGGAAAAAAAAAAAGAATCTTGTGACTCTAGGGGAACATGTCCAAGATGGGGAGAGAATACATATTTTTTATGTTTTACACAAAAGATTCTGTGCAAAGAGCCCAAGAAACTTATCCTACCTAATTAAAAAAAAAATCAAAGCTAAAAGAAACTGGTTTCATCTCTTGATCCACAAAGAAGGAGAAACTGGTTGCAGACTGGGAGGAAGAAATGAAAGCAGCCTGGTGGAGAAAATTACCCTGGGTAGGGGGCAGGGAGAAGGCAGGTGACCTGTTCTAATCAGAATGTGATGAAGGTGATAAATCTCTCTGGGGTGTGAAGTAGACATGCTTCATAATTTAAATGCTCCCTCTGTGTGAAGTGGTTCTGTGAATCTCACATAGAGATCTCATCTGCTCTGAACCAGAGGGAATGCCTGGTAGAAATAACCTGGGGATCTGCTCTTGACATCTGAGCCCTCTCTCTTCTTCCTCTGAGACTTTGTTAGCTTGAATCCTTTACAGCATGTAAGTGAGCTTGCTACTTGGTAAGATTTGAATTTGTGTGATCTCTGTGTTAGCTCAGCTCATGGACATTTCTGATTACCTACCAACTATTCATACTCTTCTTTTTTACTTATAGAACCCTAATTTCATGTATATCCTTGTAGAGTAGTGGATGTATAACAGGTCTAGCCAATGAAATAGAAGCAGATATCTTTGGATGGGGCTTCTAGAAAGTTCTTTTAAAAGTAGACTTGGCTGGCTTGTCCCTTTAGCTTTCTCATTTTCTCTCTTTCTTTTTCTTTTTAAAAACATTTGCTCTTCCTGCCTGGATATGGAACATCCATATTATGAACACGAGGGAAAGGGACACATGCTTAAAGTGTTGTGTTGCTAAAAGGTAGAAGAGCTTAGGGAACTGATAGGACACTTGGGGCCTTTTGGAGTCAAATTATCATCCCTACATTTCTCATTTTGTGGGGAAAAATATTACTCTTTTGCCTCATTGTGGTTAAGACATTAACATGAAGCAGGATCTGTTCTTAACTGGTAACAGTCTCTTAATGTCATTAGAAAGACGCTCTAGAGTAGATGACTTTTAAGTGTTGGGGAATACTTTAACTGTCTTTTGGTTGGGGAATGTGAAGCCAGAGTTTCATATTGATGGATTAGGGCTGCAACAATGAAAATAAAATTGTTTTCTGTCATAAATAAGAAAAAAAAGAGTGAGAAGAGGATGTGTGAGGAGATTAGAGAATGAGAAAGAAGAAGGGATACAGGGAAGGGCCAGCTCTGGAGAAGGATCTTAAGGCAACATGGTGGCAAGCCTAGACCATGAGGGTGAGGGCACTTCCCCTCCCCCCCACATAAAAAAACAAAAAAACTCCCTGTAGAGAGCAATGAAGAGGGGCCTCAGAAACAGAAATGGCTAATATTAAATTTTGTATTGTTGCTTTTTCTGTGCTTAATTTCCTTTCTGTTAACCTAACAATTTCAGCAAAATTCTCTGTTCTCCTGGGAGTAACTAAAAGAGAGCAGGTCTAGCCTGGCTAAGCTGTGCAAGAAGTGAATAGGTTCCATGGGAGGCAAATCATTATGAGGGGGCAACTGAACCTTCAGGTAAAGCAGGAATCCAGAAAAAGGGGCATATTGGTACAATGCAATTCTTTAATAATCCTCTAAGGAAAAGTTGGGGTTCTTCATCCCTCCAGGCAGTATATGAAGGAAGACTTGTTGAGACGCTACAGGAGGAAGTTATGACTCTAAAATGTTGGAAGACTTGGGAACATGCAGGTGGTTAATACTTGGGTTTCATAGAAGAAAAGTGGCATAATTTCCCTTGAGCTTTTCCAGGATGCACTAATCTTCAGAACAGATGCTTCCATTTAGGCAAGTGAGCACCATGGGAAAGGATTTTTTTTGGTAACTTTCACAGAATGTTTCTAAAGCTGCTAAATTGAAAATCTGTTCTGCATTATTTTGCTTAACTCTGGGGACTGTGTTTGTAGAAGAGCTAATCCATCGTTTCCCTATGAGAGTTCTGCTGACATTATAGAAAAGGTGAGTAACACTACTCTTGGGTGTTCACTCATTTATGGTGGCCTCTGAAGTATAATGTCAAGAAAACTTATAGATTATTTTTAAAAGAAAAGCATGACGGTTAGCTTATTGTATTTGGGATGGAGGGTCATTTTTTCCCCAATGAAGAGTCCTAACTGACTAAAGAGTCAGCTTAGGAGCAGTATCATTATTGCTGTTATATCTCATCTGCAATCTAATTTCCATATTTCTGCAAAATATCCACTTATGCAAACTCATTTATTGAAACTCCAAACAATTTAGCTCTCTATAAAATATTTGGGACTATTGTGGTATAAACTTTTGTTGTTTTCTTTTCAATATCTGTATATTTATACCTCTTTCAGTTTGGGTTCAGTGAAGAAATAAAATGTTCTCTTAAGAATTTTAAGCATAGGCAAATGGCAGGAAATTAGAGCTTATGAAGTTGTTTGGATGGGCTGAAGTTGTTTGGAGGAGTGAAATTCAGAGGGCTTCCATTGAATATTTGGCATTTTAGGGCACTTACATAAATTTAAATATGGATAGTATATTAGATGATATTATGAGTTATTAACTTTTTAGGTGTGATGATAGTCTATAGTTATGTAAGACAGGCATATTGAAGTCTTCAGAATGAAGTGTTAAGTCTACAATTTACTTTCAAGTGGTTTTGCAAAATAAATCACACATACAGAAGGCAAATGTGGTAAGTCTGGAAGTGTTAAATGTGTGTTTTTGTACTGTTCTTTCAAATTTTATGAAGATCTGAAACTTCTAACAATTGGAAAAAGGAAACGAATTCTGTCATTCATTAAGCTCACCTTGTTAGCAGAGCAGGTGTTATTATTGCCAGTCTATGAATGCTTAGGATGGCTTCTTTACAGACCAGTACCACTGATTGTCGTAAGGGACCTGGGGTAACAGCCTCTAGGGAAGGGTGGTTCACAGCATCATAACTTATTGGACGAGGCACTCAACATGTTAGTACTGATCAAACTTGAGATATATATTAATAAGAACTATATTTCATTGAATTTAAGATGTGAAGTATTTTTAAATGCATCTTAAGTTTATATATAACCAAGAAAGAAAAAATTTATTCATTTTGTATAATGCTTTCGAATGGTAATTTAAGGAAGGATCCCAATATGAGATGTTAAAATATGAAAACAAGCATGAGTCCTAGAATCAATAAAGTACAATATTCCCCAAGGAAATGGGTGATTATGTCAGAGAATTCCATCTAGATCTAGTCATCGTCCCATTTATTGCACCTCTGAGCAAAAATTATTAAGAATTTTAATAATGATTCAGCCATAAAGTCTCCTGCCAGGGGCACACACATGATTGGAACTAGTAGTCATAGAAGTAGTGGAGCAAAATGGTAGAGAAAGATTGTGTAGAAGAAAGAGGAGGTTTTGACTGCCGTCACGCATTTAGATCCTGTGCCATTGGGCCATAAATGTTCTCGGTTTTGGGATATAGATAGGAGTTTCTTTTCTAAGTCATAATAAATAGTACAGGTGAGAAATAATAAAAACAAACAAATGACAAAATATTAACTACAGCCAGCACTGCACAGAGTAAAATCACAGAAAAAAGTCAAGTTAAAAAAACAACACTCTTCCCCTTAAAAAAAAAAAAAAAAAGCACCTGATTCCTGGCAGCATTAAGACCTGGTGGTGGTAGATCATATTTTTCAAGATATTTCCTGCCTCTTTCCATGGGAGGATTATACATCCTTTATCTGTTTGACTCAGGAGTGGCCATGTGACTTGCATTGGCCAATGAAATGGGTGGGAATGCCATGTGTCACTTTGTGCATAGGTTTTAAAAGTGAGTTCATAGTCAGCCATGAGACCCAAAGAGGGACAGTTTTATAAGTCTGGATCTTGCAGGAAAAGCAATGATGGAGGCAGAGTTGCAGCAAAACAATTGTGGGCATGCAACTTTAATAAACAATAGACCTTATTTTTAAAATCTTTGAATTTTTGGAGTTGTCAATACAACATAACAGCATTAGGTGACTATTACTTCGACTAAGAAAAATTTGGTATCAAAGAAATAGTCAATGAACACAGTCACATAACAATGACAATGTCTAATAACATGCTAAAGAAATTTATTGCAGATTAGAATTGCTAGAACTAAGTACTTTTGACAAAAGTATATCTGCAAAATTTGTCATTTCTTTCCAATTCAGGGCAGCTGAGTTATTAAGATAGCCATAAAATAATGCTTATTCACTATATACTTGGGGTTGCTTGGTAAAACAGATAATCATCATTAAAAAACCACTTAATGGAAACCAATATTAATGTTGAGGTGGTAAAATAATAAAAATCATCATTTATTTAGCATTTGTTATATGCCATACACCATTCTATGCTCTTTATACATGTAAACTCATCTACCCTCATGGTAAATCTATGAGGCATTTTATCAATGAATAAATAAAAGCCCCAAGAGATTAAATAGTGAGCCCACTGTCACACATTTAGTAATGCTAGAACTAGAGTTAAAATTGGAGGAGGCACTCCTCTGACCAGCATACTTAGCCCCAGTGAGGTAGTTTAGTTGTAAGTAATGTGTAATGTGGGGCACATAACCTGTAACGTGGAGAGTTTGCAGTTGTGACCATGTCAGTTATGGTAGAAATGTCATTGCTAGGAACGTAAAAGATTAAAAAAATTAGTAGTTCATGGGAAACGTATTACCTTTTGCTTCCCTTCCATACACAATTGAAATATATATTGAAAGGCCCTGATGTCATTTTTAAATTATCTGGCTTCTGGATGTTGTTCTCTGATAAACATTTCACAACTAGAGTAGAGATGTTCCATTATAAAGATCCAAGTAGCTCTGAAATTGGGTCCATTATGACCTGCCCATTTGAACAGCATATACCTTCCTTCAAAGATCAACAACGGAATAAATGTCAGACACTGAATACATGTTAGCATGGTTGATTTGGCATTCATATTTGAAATTGGTGCTTGTTTTGTCTTTTTAAAGCTATTTGAATTCATATAGTCTGTCACATCTGGCCTGTCAAGTCCTTGGCTCTGGATTTATACCACCCTGCTAAGGAGCCCACCCAGTTCAAGTCTCAATTTCAGCCATTCTGAGGATGACTTTCAATTCCCGTGGGTGCCATTACTCCTCAGTTTTTTTTGCAACAGTCCAGGCTGTTTTAAAAAGAGCAGGCCTCAGGTGGCTCAGTAGGTTAAGCATCCAACTCTTGATTTTGGTTTAAGTCGTGATCTCAGGGTCATGATTATTAGGGTCGTGAGATGGAACCCAACAGGCTCCATGCCCAGCACGGAGCCTGGTTAAAATTCTCTCTCTCTCTCTTAAAAAAAAAGAAAAAAAAAAGTGGCAGGCCTCTCTAGACTGGGAACTGAAGATTCTTTGTGTATATGATATGTCAATCTCATTTGCTCTTGAATTAGCTGAATTTTGTTGATTGGCAGTTATTTTCCATGCAATTGAAACTAACCAACTTCCTTCTTCCCTCCTTCCCTCCTCCTCCTCTTTCTGTCCCTCCCAACCTCTTTAAAATCTTTTTTTCATGTGGAACCAGTGGTGTGATGGTAAGTATTTAATAACTTTCTTTCTTTCTTTCTTTCTTTCTTTCTTTCTTTCTTTCTTTCTTT
Organism: Halichoerus grypus; assembly: GCF_964656455.1. Taxonomy (NCBI): domain Eukaryota; kingdom Metazoa; phylum Chordata; class Mammalia; order Carnivora; family Phocidae; genus Halichoerus; species Halichoerus grypus. The sequence goes on from NC_135717.1 coordinate 105,238,445, forward strand.
CTTTCTCTTTCTTTCTTCTTTCTTTTCTTTCTTTCTTTCTTTCTTTCTTTTTCTCTTTCTCTCTTTCTCTCTTTCTCCCTTTCTCCCTTTCTTCATTTCCTTTCCTTTCCTTCTTTCCTTCCTTCCAACAACTAGCTTTCTGAAAGAAAGAGATGAAAGTTCAGTTTGTACTGTGTGCAAATTTCTGGTTATAGATACTCCCATCATAGACAATTTTAAGTTACTAACATAATGTAATGAATCATGGAGTTGGGAAGAGGTGTGTCCAGTTGGCTTTCCTGAGGTGGTAGGAACTAGCATGAGTACAACACTGTGCAATCCAGATTTCTTCATTTTCATGATGGTATTTTTACTGGCATAATTTCTTACATGTATTCAAAGAAACAAACTAAAACATCCACTTTGAAAAATTAATGAACACTTAGAGGTTCCTCTTTCTCAATCCATAAAATGTAAGCAAAAGATTATATTTAACTTATAATTTTTGATTAAAAAATATAAATTAAACTGTTTGAATTAGGCAAATAAATTCATAAAGTTCAGAATTAAAAATAATGTAAGAAAGTGTAAATTGAGGAAAATATTTAAATTTAAGTTTCTGATCATTAAAAAGAGCCACATATTTTGTAGTGAAGACAGACTATCCTAATTTTACCTAACAGACTATCCTAATTTTACCTAAATTTTTGTTAAAAATTTATCCTGTATTCTTAAATAAAGTGGGAATGGCAGACTGATGCTTTCTAATGTTATATGAGCTCTCAAGGATTCCTGGTCATCATGTAATCTGTATTTTATGAACTTCCAGTTCATTCATTGTAAAAGGCCTTCTAAAACTTTCCTGTTTGTCACAAATCCTATCCAGCTGTGTCATTTCAATCTTCTATTTCCTCCAGTTCTTGGAGAAAAATTACTTATAGTAAATCCAAGATCACATATATCTTCTTCCAAAATCAAATAAGCTGAAAGTTTTATGTTAAACTCCTTCAGAATAAGGTTGCAAAATAACTTCAGTCTTTCTCTCCTAGATATGGCCAAGCTGGACCATCTCCTGCCCTTTCCCGCCCTGTGCTTAATTTATGTTTATTTGCTTTTGGGAGTAGTCTTCATCCCCCATTTCTCTAATACCTTCTGGTTGAAATCCTGCTGAAAAAGTGCCATTTCCATCCCAATCTTGTTATTGGGAAATTAAAAAAAAATCATAATTATCTATGTTCTTACTTTTTATATAATTGTATGAATATGTATTATTTAATATTAATTAAGGATTTGTAAAAATTAATCATATTGTTCTCAGCAAGGAAGAACCCACTCATTAGGCAAAATTCCTTTGACTTTCAAAACTCTACCTTATAAGAGTAGTTCTGGTTGCTTTCAAGAGCCATTTCCATATTAAAATTCACTTATGGATAGGAACAGTTAAATTATTCATTAAGGGTAATTTTCTCAGAAGATATAAAGTTGCTAAATTAAAAGCAAGTTTCACAATGGAAATGTTATCTTAGCATTAACTCTGGCATAGATAAGTTAAGTTAGACTTAATGCCCATTTTCTGAAATATTGATTAGTACATCAATGAAAATTCCATTAGGGTATTATAAAGTTGTTAATAAACTCATTTGATCTCCATTTTTCTCTTCAGGAAGGATTGGATATATTAGAACTCAGGTTTTTTCCTTCATTTTGCCAAATTTTCAGTCAATTTTCACAGAGTGCCGCTTTAAAGATATTCCCAATGTGGTAGATTTACTTTAATGGATTTCTGAGTAGAGTGGAATCAATGGAAGACTTGGCTGCCTGTATTGTTTTCTTCTCTAGCTAAAAGCCATATTTTGTTTTTACAGCAGAATTGCCTATGTGCAATGTCATTAAGATACCCCTCAGTGGAAGTAACAACCTTTAATAGGAATTTAATGAAATTAGATTTTATAATTATAGAGATCTTATGATTTGTTTTTGTTTTCAGATTTTAAGAGCATCATAATATTATATCTGGAAGAAACTGCATAGGCATTCTGGTTCAGTATTCTCCTCAGTATTGGTAAGGTTTTTACCACTTCTGATAGATAGCTTTCAATTTTGTGTTTAAACTTGTCCACTATGAAGAATGGTTTACTTTCTGAAGTGGTCTCTTTGAAATTTTTAGCTACTTGAATGTGTTATATACTTGAAACAATGCAGTAAAAACTCTGTTCTTTTTCCCAGTGACTACCCTTCAGATATCTGAGTGTCATTTTTTTTTTTTTCTTTTTACCTCTCATTTCCAGACCTTTATCATGATGGTCTCATTGTTTTGGATGCCTCTTTGTGGAAGTGAGACTCAGAGCTAGCTATAACATTCCATATGTCATCTGGTCAATAGGGAGACAATGGGATTATTATCTCCCTTGATCATGATCCTCTGTCACATAGTAGTTGATCAGTTATCAATGTTGAATTAAAGAATAATACTGTCCATGGTTCTATTTGTTAGTAATTTTGTGGCTATGTATTGAATTTGAGTTCAACTAAACTTCAAGGAGAAATTTTACATTATTGGTGTCCATATTGTGGATCACTGGAATGAGAATTCAAGAAATAACCAAATCCTTCTATTCATCCTGAAATTTATTTAAATTTTGATCCTAACATATTCTTTCCAAATTTGTCATCTTTAAATTTGATATACATGTTTTATAAATAAATACCAACACTGTGGATAAAAATATTGAGAAATTAGTCCTATAGATTTAAATTTATTAAAATTGGCTTTTTTGGATCTTTTTAAAAATTTACTTCCTTTACTTGAGGTTCATCTCCCTGTTCTGTGGAAGCAGATGGTTGGGGTGGCTAAGAGCACAGGTTCTTTGTCAGTCTGCCTTGGTTTGAAGTCTGGTTCCAGCAGTAATAAGCTATGTGATGTTTGGCAAGCTACTTAACCTCTCTGTGACTTTGTTTTTTCATGAAAAATAACTGAAAAAAAAAGGAAATAACTACCTGGCTCAGAATTCTTATGAAGGCCAAGTGAGGTAATACATGTAAATGACTTATAATAATTTCTGGCACTCCATTTTACTCTTGTAAAAAATTATTTATTTATTTATTTAAATTAAAGTATAATGAACATATAGTATCATATTAGTTTTACTCTTATTAATTCTTTTTAATGCCAGAAGATGTGAAATGAAAAATATTGCTTTTCTTCTCTTGTCTTTAGATCATTTTCCCCAACAAGCAAGTCTATTTTATCCCTTTTTTCTTTTTTTTTGAACATAGTTTTAAAAAACTTAATTATGTACATGTATTATGGAACATCAGTGGTCCTCAAGATAGCACAAGATGTTTTGCTGCCAGTTAATTTAGTCCCAGTTTATAGGAAACATATCCTAAAGTAGTGTGTTGAATTCTTTACTTTGAATTTTTCTTCTACCTTAAAATTCTTCACTACCGTAAACTTTTTCTGGGACTTCAATCTAAAGAAATAAGGATAAAGCAGGAAAACAAAGTGTGCATGAAAATATTCATGGTAGCATTACTCATAATAAAAATAAAAACTTAAATGTTCAAAAATAGGAAAATGTCTAAATGATATCTATATATTATATTATGTAACATTTAAATTATTGTTATTAATGAATTATAAATTATTAATTTATATTGACAGTGAAGAAGTTTACATTAATGTGGATGAATACCTCTATCATAAGGAGAAAGAGAAAAATGGGTTATAAATTTGTTTTCACAGAATAATCACACCTATGCAAAGTAAACAGATTAACTCAAAATTATGCATAGAAAAAATTTTAAAAAGTAACTGTGAGATGTTAATACAGGTTTTCTTTAGTTAAAGGGACTATTAACCGTTAATAGTGAGTATTGGTGGTAGTACACCAAATACATGCCAAACGAATAGTTATTAATAACTAATAGCAACATATTTTGTTCTGAGAGCACCCATTTGTGATGTGTGCTACAATATAACAATATTTTCTGCTAGCCAAGTTTTTTTTTTTTTTGTATATAGGATAGATTTAATGTAATCATATTCCATTTGTTCTGCTAAAAGGCATCCTATTCCATAGAGAGTTCCATGGCTTCCAGGGGCGCTGCCTAATAAAAAAAATTTTGAGATGTGCTTGTTTCATAAGTAGACTACAGCAATTTACTTCTTTGGTTAGCTGGGTCATGTAGAGGGAGGATCAGGGAGCTTTTATCTTCTCATACTGGGAAGAATAGAATTTCATTCCTGTTTATTAAAGACCATCTGATGTATTAACAGCATAATCATTTACATTTTATTGAGAACATATGATGTTCCAGACACAGTGGTTACAAAAGCTGTAACAACCCTAACCTTTACAATGATGCTGTGAAGCGAACACTACTATTTCTTCCGCACTTTACAGCTGAGGAAATGGAGGCGCAGAGTAGTTAAATAAACAGCTAAAGTTTGCAAGCACAGATGTGTTTGAGTTGGCTGAGAATCTAACCCTGGCACTAAGGTGTACTGACTTTCCTATAATATCACATTGCCTAAAATCAGAATAAGTTTCAAAATAACAACTCTTTTTTTTGTTTCCTGTATTGGTTACATTATGAACATTATCTGTGATGTTCAAAATTTATTAAGTAAATTTTATCATTTTATCAGAAGAGAGTCCTCTATAAAGAAACAACAGATGTTTCTGAGTTTTTCCAGGAAATAACAAGGACAGAATGATTTGCAAAAAGGAGTTTATGTCAATAAATTCAGCAATTTTTGGTATATTCTATATTTTTTTCTGTGTAGATACATGAATCTATATTAATCTACTATTGTAAAATGACAGGTTAAAGTCTAGTACCTACCTGTTAAACTTTGTCCTTTCTTGATTGCAAGTAATTCATTAAAACATTCTACTTAGAGCCAACTTGGAGTGGGTACTATGTTAGGTTTGTGTGTACTGGGACAAATAGCACAGTGCCTTTAACCTCAAGGAACATATAGACATATAGATTTGATCAACATTCACCTGATGATGTAGCAGGATCCTGACATGGTGTCATGTATTAAAACTCACAATGACAAATAAGGCACAGTTTCTGGTCTCAGGGAGTTCTAAATAATTGGAATACAATATGATGATTACCAGTGGATTACATATAAAGTATCCAGTAGTACTGGGAATGGATTAGGAAGGCTTTAGAGAGGAGATGATACTAAAATTGTCTTAAAGATGAGTAGGAGCTTACCATGTAGACAAATTGGAAATGCCATACAAGAAAGACAAATCAGCAGGAGCAGAGGCATAGTTATATAGGAAAACTTGGGGATGTTACAGGAATGTGAGAGGTTTAAAAGTGTCTAGACTAAGAATTGAATGTAATTTAAAAAAAGAATATATATATATTTTAATTGTTTTATTTTCATCATGATAAGTATACTCTTTAATCCCCATACCTATTCCCCCATCTGTCTATCCACCTCCCCTCTGGTAACCATCAGTTTGTTCTCTATCACTAAGAGTCTGTTTCTTAGTTTCTCTCTCTCTCTTTTTCTTTGCTCATTTGTTTTGTTTCTTAAATTCCACATATGAATGAAATCATATGGTATTTGTCTTTCACTGACGGACTTATTTCACTTTGCATTATACTCTAGCTCCATCCACATTGTTGCAAATGGTAAGATTTCATTCTTTTTTAGACTATAAGAATATTTGGAGGGAGTAGTAGACAATGAGACTGAAATAATAGGGAAGGCTCATATCATGCCTAGCCCTCATTTATTTTCTCATAATAGCATATTGTACACTAACTATATGTCAAGTATATATATATATATATATATATATATATATATATATATATATATAAAGACACAGAATGTCTTCTTCATGCTGTGGGGATAGTTTGACCCTAAATTATTTTTTGAAATTTGTGCCCTTGAAGAAGAGTCAGCTTATGTGTAGGAGCATATGATTTTAATTTGGTCTTTCAAAGATTTGAGTGATTTGAGAAAAAACACATAAACCAGAGATTGTCCTGCTGTATTTATAAGAAAAAATAGGAAAATTATCTAGAATATTTGAAATTTATATTTATTTTATGAAAGAAGAATAAAATTCTATGTCCTGAGAACATTTTGATCAGCTAAAGAGATTTTATTACAACTTTAAACAGCCACAATAATTAAATATTTTGCTCAGGTACCATTTGTTATTTTGGTTTTCTTTCCCACCATCTTTGGCCTTGCTTTTTAGATTATTAAAATCACTTGCATCTGTTATGATCTCGAGTCATGGTTCTTTTTATAGCTGACATTTTGAATTTATTTGTAATCTCATTTGCTCTTTTACTTGCATTTTGCTTTTCTTATTATCAAACAGCCTATTTATTATTTGCAAGTCTACAGCCTCTGCTCTACTAAGATCTAGTTTGCATTTTTTATGTACCTAAAAGAAACAGAGAATCTGCTAAAAATAAAAAAATATTCAAAGTTGAATTGAGTTCAGCTGCTCAGTGCTTTTTGAGTTACTACCTTTTCAACTCCAGGAAACTTCTGAGTTAAAAGGTGGCTTTGTGAACAAGTGAAGAGGTTTTGCCGATCTTTTATTCTCAAGTGAAACTTCTCCACAGTATAGTCACTTAGAATGAGGCTTTGAATACTGTAAATTTATCATTTTTGGAACTTCTTTTGAAATATTTTGAGGATGTCAATAGGCATTTAGTAAGTACTGAGTGATTAAATAATAAACACATGCAAATATTTTTCCATTATTTACCTAATAAGTTTCCGCCCCTCAGGTGGATCTTTCTTCTATCTAGAGCATAACCAGACTTTTCCAATTTGCTTCTAATTCACTATGGGACATTTGCAGGGATATTGTTTGGTGAGCTTTCTTCTTCCATTCATATTTTTACTACTTTTCTCTAGGGTGACGGATTGAAAATAATACTAAGAAAAACAAGACATGATTCCTTTCTCAAGGAACTTCAAATTGACTAGAAGCTATAAAAAAAGATGGAACTCAATAATATAAATTTTGTCCCAAAATACAGATTGGGATTGAAGTGAGAGAAAGATCATTTTTTAATAAAAGGTATTTTTAGGTACAGATTGTGTGAGTGATGTATTCCTATGCAAAGAAAATGAAAAAATAATGAAGTTGAGAAAGTATAAGGATTTTTTTTGAGTAACAGAGAATTTGGTTGGAACACTTAATTAACTGAGAATATTGTAGATGCTAAGGCTGGAAGGATAGTTTGGAGTCATATTATGGGGGATTTAGAAAGCAGGCTTAGCGGTTAAGATTTAATATGCTGAGACAAGAAAAGGAATTTGAACAGAGGAGCAGCATGGACAAACAGATGTATTAGGAAAATTTAGCAGTGCTCACTTTGGCAGAACATATACTAAAATTGGAACAATACAGAGGAGATTAGCATGGCCCCTGAACAAGGATGATACACAAATTCATGAAGTATTCCATATGTTTCAGCATTAGAAACATAGTCAATGATAACGTAGTAGTGTTGTATGGTAACAGATGGTAGCTAGATTTGTGGTGAATATAGTATAACATAGAGATGTTGAATCACTATTTTGTACTCCTGAAGTGAATGTAACATTGTGGGTCAACTATACTGAAATAAAAAGGTTTAGAAAAGAGAAAATTTGGCAGGAATGTGTCAGCAGACTGGGGTAGGAGAGACTCTTGAATCAGAGGGCCAGCCAAAAGGTGTTCATGTAGGTAGGAACTAATGAGGCTCTGAGTCAGAATAATGGAAAGGCATTCTGTAGACAGTGGGGCTATCTACAGGACTGGCCATGTTTTGTCTGGCTGGCACAGTGAGAGGAAGAGCCAAGAATGAATTCAAGATTTTTTTTGTGACCAAGAGAACAATGAGGTTGTTAAATAGGAGTCAGGAGGAGGAGGATGAGATTTTGAAAAAAAAATAGGATGATAATTTTAGTTTTGTATATATCAAGGTAGAGAATTCCAGCAGGTTTTGGACATAGATTTAAAAGTTATATGTATAGGGGCGCCTGAGTGGCTCATTCGTTAAGCATCTGCCTTCGGCTCAGGTCATGATCCCAGGGTCCTGGGATAAAGCCCCACGTCGGGCTCCCTGCTTCGCGGGAAGCCGGCTTCTCCCACTCCCCCTGCTTGTGTTCCCTATCTCACTGTGTCTCTCTCTGTCAAATAAATAAATAAAATCTTTAAAAAAAAAGTTACATGTGTAGATGGTTGAAAGGAAATTACAAGATCCTTCAGGGATAGAAAGTAAACAAGAAAAAAGAGTTTCAAGAAGAAAAAAATAGGTACGTATTCTTGGAATTGAAATACATTGTGGTAAGAACTACCATAAAGGTAAAAGAATGTGCCATAGACATCTATCAGAGTCTTTTAGAGTCAGGAAAATCTTCCCAAGGAAGGGAAGGCTAAGTTGATATCTGCAGCATGATTAGGGGTTGTCAGAAAGAGATCAGGTAAGAGATAGAATGCTCTGTGGATTCAGGACAAGAGCCTCTTAGGCCAGACCTAGGAAGGCTCAGTGTCCTGAGAAGTTTCTCCCTTGGAATCTAATAACAAGGCCTACATATTCCTTTAGGCATAGATCTCTTAAAACTTCAAGCTTTTCCTCCCCCCCCCCCCCCCCGCCAAAGAGGCTCCCTGACTTACAAAGTAATTATGTTTTAGAAGGTCTTGTACAATTCTGATTTTTCCTTAATTCAAAACTGTATTATCTAAATTGTCTCTTTTTTTAAATCTCTTTATTTGAGTATGGTTGACCCACAATGTTACATTCACTTCAGGAGTACAAAATAGTGATTCAACATCTCTATGTTATACTATATTCACCACAAATCTAGCTACCATCTGTTACCATACAACACTATTACGTTATCATTGACTATGTTTCTTATGCTGAAAAGTGTGGAATACTTCATGATTTTGTGTATCATCCTTGTTCAGGGGCCATGCTAATCTCCTCTATATTGTTCCAATTTTAGTATATGTTCTCCCAAAGTGAGCACTGCTAAATTTTCCTAATACATCTGTTTGTCCATGTTACTCCTCTGTTCAATTGTCGAAGGCCTTTAAATTTATCTTGATTTTCTGGGTAATAAGCAGAGGGTTTAGTTAATAATTCCTACTATATTGGCTATAAGCCAAAATTTGGACCTATATTTATTAGCCTTAACTCCTGCCTTCTAAAAACCTTTTCTTGAAATATATGCTCTATCTGAAAATTTCCCCCATGTTCATACATTTTTTTTCCCATTTAATGTTTGCTGTGCTCTTTGACAATTTTCTTTGTAATTTTTCCTAACATATTAAGGTGCATATATGCTTTCATTTTTATTAGCTTTTGTAGCATCACTGGAGGCTTGTATATTCTGAAAATTAGCAAAGAATTTAAAATTATTTTATAACTCTGTGAACAGTTATAAGCATAGCTTAGGATTTTTGTAAGAATAATAATAATACCAATATCAGTGATACCAAGGAATAGTAAAATACTACTACAAACATTAATACTACTGTATTAATGAACGTTAACTATATTCTAGGACTGCCTTGTTCAATATAGTAGTCACTAGTCACATATTGCTACTGAGTACTTGAAATGGGGCTTAAACTAAATTGAGATACACTCTAAGCGTAAAATATGCATCAGATATAAAAGATGTTGCATTTCTATTGGATAGCACTATTCTAGGGCATGGTAATAGAAGCTTTTAACTGTCCTTTAAGTCCACAAACTACCCATATGGGGGGGCAGATATTAGTATTATTCCCATGTTATAGATGAGAAAGCAGGTCCCATGATAGCTAACCAGTGGTGGAGGAGCCATCTATTCACTCTGGCTCAAACGGAGGACTAGTTTTCAAACAGAAGATAGAAGTTGTTGTTAGGCTTGAAGCACACATTCAAGAATTTGCTTCTGCCTTTGCTTTGATAGTAACTTTTCCATTTCATATATGACACCTGAAGTTGACTTCATTATCACTGTCAGTTTTAAAGGCACAGAACATTTTACATAGGTGTGCACTATCCAGGTGCATTATGTATACCAAAATATGTAATACACACCGCAACGTGTAATGTACATGAAACTGGATTCAAATACAAGGCTAAATAACTTACCTAGACCTGGAAGTTGTTGCAGAGGCTAAACGGAAGGGCCCCAGCTGTATGCTTTATTGTTATAATCTAGCTCTTGTGTGTAGGCTAGGGTATTGTTAATATCTTTGTGATCCTCTGGGATAAAACTTGGTACCAATTGGATTTCTAGCCTCTTCTAGCTTCTAACTGGAGCTTAGAGTTTTCACTGCCCAATAGATCCCAAGGTGGTGCTTCTTTGTAATGAATTATAGAAAGCTCCTTTGAGTCTAACTTTGATAGTGGTTCTGCCCTTGCATGGAGATGAGCCTCTGAGAAATCACACTTCAATTTTTTATGAAGCCACTTCTTTAATTTCTTCTTTAGTCAAATGTTATTATGCCTGTAGCTGTCCCCTAAGATGGAAGAATTTGAAGAATACTCTCTAAAGAATCCTGATTCTTTTGTTCGTTCACCCTTAAGCTCCTAATAATAGCCACTATTATATCCAGAGCCTGAGAGACTGTGCCTTCTTTCCACATGTCCCACGTTTACTTCTTCAAGTTTCAAGAGTGCCCTGATATTTGGTGAATCGAGAATCTATTCATGTATTATTAACATCATTATATACAGTTGTACATTGTGTACTGGCTCTGTACTATATCCCTGGTGGTCAGAATGAACCAGTTTTTAATATTTCACACTCAGTAGGAGGTTTTGCAACTTTTCTTGGGGAGTGTTGTTCTCTTGATGTCAGTTCCATCCTAAGGCACGTTTGTTTTATTTTTTATTTTTTTTTAGGCATGTTTGTTTTAAATGTTAATATTGTAACACAAAAGAGACTGATGCTTTGTTAAAATTTTATTTGAAGTGTCTTAGGAAGTATTAAAAAATATTTGCCATTTTTTTTTCTTGGGATACTTGTATTTCCTCAGTTAACCATACACTGTTAAAATTAATCCTCTTGATAATTCTCAAGTTTTAGCAACTGTTTTTAATATTTTTAGAACAATTTATGAAATAAGCCTTTAGAGTAGCACTTTCTCTATGCCAGGTACTGTTTTACATGCATTAGAAAATATTAATTCATTAATGCTATGATTAAAAGTGTAAATATGTATATTCTGGTGACGAACAAATTATGAAAAACTAAGTACATTCTTAGATATAAAATATACTTTAAAAATTATTATAGTAATAATATTTTTGTTGATAAAAAACATATAGAAAACCATGATACAGCATTAATATCGACTATATTTGAAGATCTGTTTTTAAGAGAATGAAAGATATCATCTATCCTTGAAACCATCTACCTATCTGTTCATTTATTTATTGATACTTTAGAATACTTTTTACTTCAAAAGGGTTTTTAATAGTTTGTGGTGTTTGAATATATATAAAAGAACAAATAACTTAAGCAAATGACAAGCATGATCAGAAATAATTTAGAAGAATAAAAATATTTACTGGAATCTGTGAGGAGATAGTCACAACAACTAAACCCTCTATTTTTTGATTCTCTTCCTTACTACAAAAGGGAAGGAACATGGGATGAATCATAATTTTTGTATGATAAAAATTCAAATGAGTTTGTCTGGAAAGTCATTTTTTTCTTAGTACTAAAGTCTAGGAGAATATTTTTGGGGGGTCTCTTACATAAGGGATGCCAAGTAAAAACGTATTTCCACTGTGAGAATGAGAATCTTCTAATGATATTACATGGTAACTTCACAAACACCTTTCTGCTAGTAAGCATGCTAACATAATCCGCTGTTTCACGACATGGAATTTAATAAATACAAAGCACACAGAACACCTAAAAATTAGTCAGGACACAGCTCACATTTTCAAACTTCACTGCTTTCAGCTGAGCTTCAGTACACCCTTGAGAGCAGTTAGTTTAAAGTAGTGCATTCTGGCTAGTGATTATACTTTCTTCCATTACTTGGGAGGAATCCTATATTTGGCAGATAGTTAATATGCATTACGCAACACTGAATGATATTATGATATTCATCCTTGCTATTCATGGTCCAGCAAAGGTTAGTACTTCCAAGATACTATTCTCCTTGAATTCAGGATATGTCTCTCTCTGTGTTCCACAGTACCATAAACAAATTTTATCATAACCCTTGTAATGGAGGTATTTTAATCTTAATTTAATTTTATTTCATATTTCGGTCTGTCTTCTCTGGTCTCTGAGCTACTTGAGAGCAGGTGCTCTCTTATCACTGTAGTTCCAACACCAGAACAGGTGTGACACATTAGAAAGTATTTGATATATATTTGGTAAATGAAAGAATAAATGTATGAATTAACTTACCACTGATTGGTATTTTCATTCAGACAATGGACCATGCTCAGCAGAAATCTCCAAGGATACCAGTAGCAATGTCCTGTAACATATTTTTAAGTTCTGTAATGATTTTATGAAGCTACTTTCAGGTTTTCTCAAATTATAAAGTCATAGCCAGCCAGGAGGCTGTGAAGTGGTGTTATATTTTGACTGAGGCGCTGTTCCTCAGTTTTCCAGTACCAGAGAATTGATCTGTCATAATTTTATCCAGAAGGGTTCAGTTTCATGCTGGTCGAATTTATAGGAGATGGATTTGTAAATCAGAATTCTAATTTATTGATTTATAAGTGATATATCTTTAACCTAGAAATCAGAATCATTGGTGGCCGAGAAGAGAGTTTCATATAAATTATAAATTAGAAGATTGCATGATGAAGGCATAAAATGATTTTGGGTGCTCATGAAGGTAGGTCTATCTGGGTTATGGCAACCAAATGGATTATTAATTTATTTTTTTCTTTTTAAAGATTTTATTTATTTAATTGAGAGAGAGAGAATGAGAGAGAGGGAGAGAGAGAGAGAGTGTGCGCACATTGCGGGGGGGTCAGAGGGAGAAGCAGACTCCCTGCTGAGCAGGGAGCCCAATGTGGGACTTGATCCCGGGACTCCAGGATCATGACCTGAGCCGAAGGCAGTCGCTTAACCAACTGAGCCACCCAGGCACCCCCTAAATGGATTACTTTAAAGGCTTTTTGTCTAGGGAGCTGTCTCAGTCCATTAGCCAATTGATATTTCTAGTTAAGGGATGATGGAACCCAGATAGAGCAGACAATAACAGATGGCCCATGAAAAAGTAGTTTCATAGTGGAATAAGTGGAAAAAAAAAAAAAGTGTAGACTCCTCTTGGAGGCTCTCGATTGATTATAGGAAACCTTCCATAAAGAATTTGTTTCACTTACTTCATATCTATCTAATGAATTTAATCATCTAATGAATCTAACCTTGGAACAATTTTTATTGACCCACCCATGAACATTTATTTAAAAAAAACTGTAGAACAATGAGTGTGACAGACACTTTTCAAGGTACCTAGGGGACACATTTGTGAATCAGACCAACACATTCTGCAGTTTCCTAGCCCTAACAATGTAGTGGGATGGGAGTGGGGTGCGGTGGATTGTCAGTAGAGAAGGAAGAAAAGAAACAAAAAGAAATTATGTTTTGTGATATGTGTTATAATGCAACTAAATAAGATTCTGAGATTCTGAATCACAGGAAGGAACTTGCTTTAGATGCTTTAGATGTTGGCAGATCAAGGACAAGATCACAGACTATGTCTGTGAGGAAGTGAGGTATAAGCTTTATGGTGTATAAACTGTGAAGGCTGAGAGGGAGTCAGCCATGCAAAGTAAAGAGGATTCAGGCACAGAGAACATCATATACAACTGAAGGGTGTTCAGTGGAAACAATCTCAGAAAATACTGCTCTATGTGTATTTAGAACTAACTGATAATTCTGTGGGGCAGAGTTAAATTTCAGCTGAACAAACTCAGACCCCCCGAAGGACCTGAAAAAGGTCATTCTTGGGGAAAACAGGGTTTCTGCTTCACCTCTTGTTTCTAAATCAGAATAAAAGGAGTTCCTTTCTAGATGCCCCTTAGGAGAATTTATCCTGGCTTTTGTGCCTAGTTTTTGCCTACATGTGCATCTCTCCCAAATGCAGGAGTCTCCCCTTGATTGTGGTCAATGGTGAATATGCTCTAGTTTTGGTGTCTAAGTTTTCTTTCCTCTCTAACCCTCCTTCCCCTAATGTGACTTTCCCCCTCTTGTACTGTGCAAGTTGTTATTATTCTTTGCCCAAATGTTGGTAACAATACAACCTTCTTACATGGGTGCAAGTAATGTGATGTTATTTGGTGACAGTGAATGACATTTCACTGTGGTGACTTGGTGTCATTGCACGTTCCTGCCTTGCCAGTCCTATGCTATAACTCTTGGGTCAGGTTTCCCTCTCATCCTGTAATGCAACCCAAAGACCTGGATGGCTGAATGCAACGTGGCCTATACTTCCCAAATGACTTCAAAAGCTAGAGTGCTCTAGTTCCACAATTCATGTTAATCACCTCACTGATACTCCAAAGAAAATAGTCTTTCACCTTTTATCTGGACTCTCAGCTTCTTCTTCAGTCACTGGCAGTCAGTAACTGATGGAGTGACCTTCTGCAGTTCAGAGTTCAAGCTACATCAGAAATGAGAAAGGCCATTTTGAGGACTTCAGAAAGGGGAAAAGGGAGGGAGAACAGAAAGTACAATGAAAATCTAGAGGTATGCCTTCAGGTGAAATTTAGTTCTGCTACTTTAAAAAGTCTTAGAGAAAAGGGAATCTAGCTGTGGAAAGAAAGCTCTAGAGAAGCAAACCTAACCTTGTTGGGAGAGACAAAAACACCCCCACCCCTCACCCCCAAAATTATGAGTAATCTTTTTTTGCATATGGGAAACACTCTTCCTCTGGTGATATGGGCCAAAATCAGTAAACTTAATTGTAATATGTTAACAAAACCAACCCTAAACCTGGGTTCAATTGTTAAGAATGTGGGCATCTTGGGGCACCTGGGTGGCTCAATCAGCTAAGCCTCTGACTCTTGATTTTGGCTCAGGTCATGATCTCAGGATCGTGAGATTGAGCCCCACATTGGGCTCCATGCTCAACAGAGAGTCTTCTTTCCCTCTCCCTCTGCCCTTCCCCCTGTTCTTTCTCTCTCTCTCTCAAATAAATAAATCTTAAAAAGAAAAAGAATGTGGGCATCTTTTCCTCCAACACTTATTTTTCATAAAGACTTGAGACAGACTTTCTGTTTGCAATTGTGATTAAAATAATGGCTACTATTTTTGTTAATTATATAAATAAAATTTAAAAATTTGACTTGGAATGCAGACATACACACACATGAAAATAAGACATAATTTTAACTGCCAACAGCTCTGTTGTCACAACTTTAACTGTTCTAAACATTTAACATATCTAAACATGCAAGAATGTGGGGCAGAGGGACACATATAATCTCATAGATCAGGTGCCTAGGTCTTGGTCCACATGGAATGAATATCACTAACTCAGTTTTTAAAAATCCTTATGGCAGATTACAGTCTCTCTAAATTATGTGAAAAGGATAGATATGGTAAAATTATAGAAGGTTATTATCAAAGAGTAAACATCAGCAAATATATATCAAGGGAATCATTAAACTATAGGACTTAAGTGTTTTAATTTACACATTTTTTAATTTATATTTTTCTGAGGTATTAGATCTCTAATAAGGAAAGCAGAGTTTTTGCACCCATGGGAGCTTTTATATATGTTTCTAACTAAGTCAGTGCATGCTCCTTGTCTTGTTTAGTCTAATACACAGTTTCCTAGACATGTATGCTGTACCAAATCTTTTCATCATTTTAATATTGTTAAACTAAAATTGAGAACATTTCGATTATTTATAGTTGGCCAATTGCAATTAATAAGCTGTCACTTTTACCATTCATATTTGTCAGTAAAATATTAGCATGAAAATATCCCAGGTATAAAAGAAATGAATATTTCTATTATGAAAGAAGAAACCCTTGCATTAAAAAAAAATTCTTCTGAATATTCTGCATTTGAATTATTTTCAGCAATTGTGTTAATGCTGATAAGGAAGTCCCTAGCCTCTATTAATACACATTGTTCTGAAGCTGGAAGAAATAGGTATATGTGAGAGTGAATTTCAATCCATAGTTTCATCAAAGTGATGGATACTCAATTAATGGTCTTATTTTCCTCTTATAATTTTTCTGCAGCAAGGTGTTGGATGACCTTGCATATACTTGGTAATAATAGATTTCCTTTTCACGTCTTTTTCTGAGAAGATGAAATGGTTGGATTGAAAAATATTTTTAAAAGGACTCATATCACCTACTGTGGTAAGTTTAAGTGTCTGTCTTATGATGGATTTCATGACAATCTGCTATATGCCAGTAGTTGTTTATGGTTCATATAAAATAATGATTAACTCTTATAATTTGAGGCAATTCTTTTCATGAGATGATTTAAAATTGAATTATCAATGCCATGATGTTATCTTTAACATTTTTCTATCTTAGGCAGTAAAAATAGATTTGAGTACTTAAATTTCAAGTTCTAAACCAAGTAAATTGAAACTAAATTTAAGGAAATAATAAGAAATGGTAGAAATCTGGAGCTTGAAGAGTATGTGGCCTGTTGAAAAACAAATGTTGGATTTGTGAATATTGATAACAGGGAAGAATGAGAATCTCTGTGCAACAGAAATCTCTATCATCTTGTGTGTATTATTAAAACATTATTTTCTTTATCTCATTAGAACTAGTAAATGAGTGATAGGTAATGGTTTATTTTTTAGGTGAGGAATTACCTTGTATCACCCAAAGTCACTGGGTTTGCCTGTATTTGTGTAATATTTTAAAGGCATAAATCTCTTTCATATTTATGACATTGGTTCTCACATCACCAATTTGAAATATATAGGGACTCTATTTGTATTCTTATTTTACAAATGAGGAATTTGATTTGCAATAAGGGCATAGAGCTAATAATTAGGAGATCCAAGCTTGAACACATGCTTTTGGATTCCAAGTTCAATTGTCTTTCAGGGGGTTTAAAGTCCTTGCTCAACAGTAGATGCAAGATTAGTCTATTATTAAATCAGATTGGGCTCTAACCCAGGTCTTTTTTTTTTTTTTTAAAGATTTTATTTATTCATTTGACAGAGAGAGACAGAGTGAGAGAGGGAGCACAAGCAGGGGGAGTGGGAGAGGGAGAAGCAGGTTTCCCACAGAGCAGGGAACCCGGTGCAGGGCTTGATCCCAGGACCATGGGACCATGACCTGAGCTGAAGGCAGACGTTTAACGACTGAGCCACCCAGGTGCCCCAGCAACCCAGATCATTTGACAAAAATATAAATTATAAACTTTTTCCCCACTATCTTATGCTTATTTTGGCATCCTCATATAAGACTAAGGCCTTAGTTGTCTGACTTATAGTAAATTAATATGCCTCTCTCTGTAGGTCTTAGGTTTCCCTTTGGTAAGATCAAGACAGTAGGACTTTTGATTTTTTGTTTCTTTCAGTGATTTAGTGTAAAGTGCAATGGAATAAAAGAGAGTCAACACTGTATGGGGAGAACACATATTGGCAGCCTAAGTATCATATATGATTAATATGCAAAGAAACATAAGCAGCTTACAAATAAATAAGAAAAAATATGCACAATAAAAGTATGCAAAGGATACAAATAAACAATTCACAGAAGAATTATAAAAATGACCAATAAATATATGAAAAGATGGCCTATCTGGCCATCAATAATAAGATTTTTTCCAATAGATTAGGAAATATTAAAAATTGTTGTTAATATGAAATGTTGACAAAGATCTGGAAGAAACACATTCTCCTTATATAGTTAGTAAAAACAAAATGGTGACTCGATTTAGAGGATAATTTGGCATGATTTATCAAAAAATCAAAATGTCATACCTTTCAGGTTTTTCATTCCTAGATATCTATTAATGGAAGTGTGTGTATATGTAAATGAAAAGATATATGTGAGAATGCTTACTACGGCATTGTGTGAAATACAAAAAAGTTGGAAACAACCTGGGGCGCCTGGGTGGCTCAGTCGGTTAAGAGTCCAACTCTTGGTTCCGGCTCAGGTCATGATCTCAGGGTTGTGAGATGGAGCCTATCTATGTCAGGCTCTGCACTCAGTGGGGAGTCTGCTTGAGATTCTCTCTCTCCCTCCCCCTCTGCCCCTCCCCTTACTTGCACTCCCTCCCCTCACTTGTGCTTGCTTGCTCTCTCAAAAATAAATAAATAAAATCTTAAGAAAAGTTGGAAACAACCTAAATGTCCATCAATATAAGGAAAATGAAATAAATTATGCTTCATGTATGCAACAGCATATTAATCATAAAATAAAAAAATGAGGTATCTGTGAGCTGTCATAAAAATACTCTAAAATATATTAAATGAACAAAGTGAAGTGTAAGACAAATATGCAGTATGATTATGTTTATATAATTTCACCCCCCCAAAACCACACAAGGATATATTTTACACATATGCAAAATCACAGAATGAGGTGTGACAAATATCCATCAAACAATTATCAGCATTTTCCTTTGAGAAAAGAAATAAACTTCAGGGTTGGGATGATAGTATGATAGGGAGTCCACATTCACTATGTATACTGCTTTATTTTTTAAAAAAAGTATAACCAGGTATGTATTTATATTTTATATCAGATACACTAAGATTTAAAAATTTGGGTTTACTATTCTCCATTCATTATATGAAAAGGAACATGATATCAACTTGTTCCATTACTGGTGATTTTAATTTGATCACTTGTTTAAGATGGTGTCTGTGGTATTCCTGTCAAATATACATAACCTGAGTATAATATTGAGGAAACATCCCCAATTGTTGGAAAAGTTCATGTAGAGGATATGACCATTGGTTGTCCCTCAAGCTGGACCTGGGCAATTGGATGTTCCTCACCCCCTTCCCTGTCCTCAGAATGTACATTCTGCCTGCCATTCCTACACTAGGAGCTGTTTCAAGGACATGGCCTTGAGAGAGTAAGGTGTTGTTGAGACCATATGGATGGTATAGATGACTGAACCCAGTTAAGGCCTCTGTATAAACTTTTAAGTTAAAGTATCTTGCTGCAGCCCAAGACAAGCCATGTATATAAGTTCCCTTGCTTATTAAATCTGCCACCTACCAACCTGAAGTGGCCTGCCTCTTTGTTCTCTCCTTGCCCTTCATGGTTGGGGGACAGTTTTTGAACTAACACCAATTTATGAGAATTTTTCTTAAAAAATATCAATGTGAAAAATGTAAAACAGATGGGTGGAACTGTGCTAGATTAAAGAGACTCAACAGACATGGCAATGAAATACAAAACATGATTTGGGATTTTCTTTTGCAATGAAAGAACAATATTGAAACAACTAGAGATATCCAAATTAGGTCTATAGATTAAAACTTACTAGTTAATAATACTTGGTATATAAACATACTCAGTGTAAAATTCTAGGGTCATCCTTTCTTCCTTTCAAAATTTGCCTATACTGGTACACTATCTACTAGCAAGAGTGCTTCTAGACTGAGGCCAACCTAGCATGTGAATTTTTGTTTTCCTACCTGGATGTCTATATGATTCTTTCTTTGGTCTTTATATGTCAGTTAATTTCCAGAGGTTATATCTCAGTGCTGACTTTACTGTATTGATTTGTCTTAGAACATGATATACTTCTTTGATCTGCAGACTAAAGCCATCATTTCAGAATTGTTTTTTCCTATTTTAGATTTGAGTATTTTTTTCTATTGTTCAGTTCTCTTTTTTTTTTCCGGGAAAACATATCAATAATGCACTTGTTAGATCTTTTTACTTATGTTCTATGTCTATTATCATCTATATTCAATTTTAAATCATTGTTCTTTTTCATGTTTGCTGTGAATTGCAGAATTCTATTCATTATATTCCTGACTCTGTGTGTGTGTGTGTGTGTGTGTGTGTGTGCGTGCGTGCTCGCGCCCGTGCTTGGGTACTAATCTAGCTTTTGTCTCTATTGTGTTGTTTTTCCTCTTACTCTTCTGTTCTGAGCTCATAGCTCCCTTTTCACCTCTTTCAGTAATCTCTTCTTTGAACATAAACCTGCTCCTTGATCTTTAAAAAAACTTTTTTTAAAAGGAAGAGTTCAGAGCTATAATTTCTTTGAGGGAGTAGAAATTCTTTGACTTTTCATGTGTTTCAATGGGTAAATTTTCATTCGGTTTGTGTTCTTCATCTGCCTCTTTTAATTCCTCCCTCCAGTTTAATGCATGTTCCATATTGGTTTCTTTCTGATTATGTCTAATCCTCAAATGAAATTGCTTAATGTCTGGAAGAACAGAATGAGAACAAGAGAGGAGATATGGGGAAGGAGGAGATCTATGACTGCATGCATTTACCATTTGTGGCCTTGTAGAGACTTTCATCAAATCTGTCATTTTATTACCTTTTTTTTTTTTTTTTAAATCTGGGTCATACCAGTTTTTCTAGGAGGATGATATGGCTCAGAACAAGGTCCCTTGGGCATGGATTTGCTATATTTTAATCTGGTTATTGTTGCCCATTCTTCCTCCTAATTACTAATTCATGTCTGGTGATCTTTGCTCTACTGAGAATTTAGGGGACAAATAATAGAAATAATGTGGCAGCATGATTCAATCCCTAATGTTTAATGACGTTGTATGAATATTTAAAGGAATCAAATCTTTACAGGACCACCACCTCTTATGCTGCCCATCTATCCTTTAGATTTCAATGTTCCAGTCAGAGTCATAGCTTAAACTTTTCTAGATTGAGGTACTCGTTTTGGGGGGGGGAGGATTTTGTACTTGGTAGAGCTCCAGTAGGCACAAGTTGACTCTTAGCACTTCTCTTCTTGGTCCAGAGCCTATGGTGTTTGACAGGTGAACTTCATTGTGTGAGCTTTGGAATTGAGAGAGTTATTTTATTGAATATGGATTATTTTCTCTGTTTTTCATTCTTTTTATTGTTTTTGGTGAGGTTTTTGTTGTTTTGAGGGAAAGATACAGGAACAAATAAAAATCCTTTTATTCAACACTGTAAACATAAAGTTATTTGTGAGGTAAACTGTTATTTTCGGTGTCTTCATCTTTAAATTTAATGGAGTCTATAGAAGCTGAATGTGAGTCATAAAAAGTGAAATTCAAAAGAGTTTGATATCTCAGAGGAAATAAAAATAGTTGGATTCGGATATCCTATGTGAGCTTTACAATCTTTGGTTTATAAGCAATATACTGTATGCTTATGAATATGTATTAACTACAACACAGATTGCTTGAAATTTTTAACTTAATTTTGTAGTAGCAGACAGCCTGAATCTATAATTATGCTACCATTTATTGTTGTGTAAAACTCCACTTGATGCTAATTATACTTAATGATTATAGTTCTTAACAATAATTACAGTACAAAATCTATAAAGCAGAATTATCTTTACTCATTTGGTAGGCTGGGTTTTTAGTAAGAACAAGAGATCTAAAACTTCAGCAGTATCAATGTCCCAGCCATAAATTATATTTAGCATCTGAATACTACCCAGACTAAATCATTTAGTGCTACATTAGAATTATAGTGGACTTCATGGTGAGTTCCATATGCCTTCCTTCAGCAACATCATTTTATTTTTACAAGGTAATGATAAGAGGCAAGTAACTTTTCAGCTGTAAAAATAAAAAAAAATAAAGACTGAATTTAAGTACTACCTTTGGTAGTAGCAGCTGTCACAATTCACACCAGTCCTCTCACAATGAAAACAAATAAATATGGAGAAAATAATTATTTCAGCACTATTTCAACTTAAATATAAGGCCTGTTACTCTAAAATTCCTAGAAGAAAATGGGAGAAGCTCGACATTGGTCTTAACAATGATTAGCACAACACACCAAAAGCACCAAAAGCACAACACAAGCAAAAATCAAGTAGGACTACATCAAACTTAAAAGCTTCTGGACAACAGAGAAAACTGTTGACAAAATGAAAGGCAACTTACAGAATGGGAGAAAATATTTGCAAACCACGCACTGAATAAGGAGTTAATATCCAAAATATATAAAGAACTTATACAACTCAGTAACAACAACAACTATAGCAAAAACCCAAACAACCTGATTTAAAAATGGGCAGAGGAACTACATAGACATTTTTCTTTTTTTTTTTTTTCCAAAGTTTTTATTTATTTTGAGATAGAGAGTGCACAAGCAGAGGGAGTGGCAGGCAGAGGGAGAGAGAGAGAAGCAGGCTCCCTGCTGAGCAGAGAGCCTGGACACGGGGCTGGATCCCAGGACCCTGAAATCATGATCAGAGCCCGAGGCAGATGCTTAACTGACTGAGCCACCCAGGCGCCCCTACATAGACATTTTTCTAAAGAAGACATACAGATGCCCAACAGGTACATGAAAAGGCGTTCAACATTACAAATCATCAGGGAAGTGCAGATCAAACTGCAATGAGATATCACCTCACACAGAGTGCCTGTTATCAAAAAAATAAGAAATAGGTGTTGGTGAGGATGTGGAGAAAGTGGAACACTCATGCACCATGGGTAGGAATGTATATTGCTGCAGCCCCTTTGGAAAATTGTGTGGAGTTTCCTCAAAACATTAAAAATAGAACTACCATACAGTCCAGCAATTCCATTTCCAGATATTTATCCAAAGAAAATAAAAGTGCCAATTCAAAAAGATATATGCCCCTCCCTGTTCATTGTAGCATTATTGACAATACCCAAGATATGGAAGTCACCTAAGTGTCCATCATTAGAAAGAAGGTCACACACACACACAATGATATATTACTCAGCCATAAAAAGAATGAAATTTGCCATTTGAGATAACACGGATGGATCTTAAAGGTTTTGTGCTAAGTGAAATAAGAGAAAGGCAAATACCATATAATTTCACTTATATATGGAATCTAAAAAGCAAAACAAATGAGCAAACAAAATAAAACCAGACTCATAGTTACAGAGAACTGATTGATGGTTGCCAGAGAAGGGGGAGGGCAGCAAAACGGGTAAAAGGGATCAAGAGTACAAACTTCGAGTTATAAAATAACTAAGGCATGGAGAGGTAATGTACAACATGGGGTATATAGACAATAATATTATATTAACTTTAAATGGTGACAAATAGTAATTAGTTAGACTTGTGTTGGTCATTTCATAATGTATATAAATGTCAAATCACTATGCTGTACACCTGAAACTAATATAATATTGTATGTCAATCATACTTCAATAAAAAAAGAAGGAAATCCTGCCATTTGTGACAACATGGAAGGAACTTGGGGACATTATACTAAGTGAGATAAGTCAGATAAAGTCAAATACTGTATGATATCATTTATGTGTGGAATCCAAAAAAGCCAAACTTGTAAAAACAGAGTAAAATGCTGGTTATCAGAGGCTGAGGTGTGGGGGAATAGGAGAGATGTTATTTAAGGGTACAAACTTGCAACTAGTATATAAGTAAGTTCTGGAGATGTAAGGTGGAACATAGTGATTATAGATAACAATATTGTATTAAAAACATCAAACTTGCTAAGAGACTAGATCTTAATTGTTCCCTACACACACACACACACACACACACAGATAATTATGTGACAGGATAGAGGTGTTAGCTGATGCTACAGGGGCAATCATATTGCAATATAAATATATCAAATCAATATATTGTATTTCCTAAACTTATGCAATGTTATGTGTCAAATATATTTCAATTAAAAAAACTATTTAAAGGCATTGTAGAACAAATGGGATAGCACAGAATGAATAGGTCAGAAACAGAAAAACAAGAGGCCCAGAAATGTGAGGCAGGCATTTGTGGCCCTTTTCTTCTGGGTTCTTTGTTGGTGGGGGTAGGGGTGGGGGGTAGGGAGGGTATGTGTCAGAGGAAAATAAGTACCTGTGGTAGCCTCACTGAGCAGCTGGTGTCCAGAGGCCCCAGAAAGAGGAGTTGCAAAACTTCTTGCTTTGAATGACCCCAGAAGGACTGCATAATAGCGGTAAGGATGACCAAGAAGTAGCCATGGTTCTGTCAGATGGCTCAGCTTAGATTGACCTTAATTCATGGAAACTGGATTGAGGAGACTCCAGGCTGCTAGCGGCCCCAGGTATCTGTCTGAAGCAAAGATAAATTCTTTCTAGAGGGTAATAACATCATCTTAGCCCTCAAAGTATTATTTCCACAATTTTACAAAAAAGGTGCTTATTCACCATAAAACAGAATTTGGAAACTGAGAGGGTAAGATAACACAAAAGAAAATAAACAGAAACGGTGGACAATAGAAAAAGATGGGTAAGGACTCCTGCTTTTGGACCTATCAGACAAAGAATAAAATATGGAATATTTAAAAGTATTGGTTAACTCAAGGACATAAAGCCAATTTAAAAAAAATTAAAATCATACTTAGTATTAATTGTCACATTGCCATTATGATAGAAATTAATAACAAAAAGACAATTAGGAAATCCCCATGTTTGGAAAGTAAGAAATATATTTCTAGATAATTGGTAGGACCAAAAAGGAATCACAATGGGAACAAGATAACATTTGAAACTAAATGATAATAAAATAGTACCTAATAAAACTTGTGAGGTATAATGAAAGCATTACTTAGAGGGAAATTATAGATTTAAAATAATATGTTAGAAAAGAAGTAAGGCCAATAAGTAATGAGTGAAAGAAGAAAAAGAATGATAAATTACATCAAAGGTTATAGGAGAAGAAAAGACTAAAGAGTAGAAATTAGTTAAATAAAAAATGAGCATGTAATAAAGAGTATTTTTTTTTTTTTGTTTCACACCGAGAGAGAGAGACAGTGAGAGAGGAAACACAAGCAGGCAGAGTGGGAGAGGGAGAAGCAGGCTTCCCACAGAGCAGGGAGCCCGATGCGGGACTCGATCCCAGGACCGTGGGATCATGACCTGAGCTGAAGGCAGACACTTAACGACTGAACCACCCAGGCACCCCCATAATAAAGAGTATTAATAAATCCCAAAGTGATGTGATTATTGAGAGAGGGATAAAGCATAAATAACTAATATCAGGAATGCAAAAATGATACCATTGCAGATCCTGCAGACATTAAAAAGAGCAAAAGAGGATATTAGAAATAGAACAACTTTATAAATATAAATTTTAAAATTTTGATGCTATAGATCAATTCCTAAAAATGCATTCTAACAAAACTGATAAAAGAAGAAATAAAAATCTAAATAATACCATAATGCTAAAGAAACTAAATCTGTAATATAATCCATAACTATAAGCACAATACTTAAAACTCAGTGTTGATAAAGCTTAAGCAATGAAATCTACCAAATATTTAAAGTCTTGTACAATCTCTTCCAGAGAATAGAAAAAGCAGAAATATTCCTCAAAACATTTTATGAAACCAGAATGATCTTGATATCAGAGCCTGATGAGAATATAAAAGAAGGAAAATTATAGGACTATCTCACACAAGAAGGTAAATGAAAACATCCTAAATAAACAAAAAAATAAATCCAAGAGTAATGTACATGGGATGTGTATGTATTTGTAGAGAGAGAACAAGTTATGTGTGTATGTAGTATGTTATGTGTAAGTGTGTGTGTGTGTGTGTGTAGAAAAAGAGAGCAGGTATTCCAAAAAGACAAGCTGGGTTTAACCTTGAAAAAATCCATTACTGAAATTTCCAAAGTAAGAGACTAAAGGAGAAATATTATATGATTATCTCAATAGATTAAAAAATAACATTTGTAAAATTCAACATCCATTCATATAAAATACTCACAAAAAGCTAAGACTACAAGTGACATTTTGAAAAGTGATAAATTTATCTACTTACAAGGAATATTATATATAGATAAATAATTAGAATTAATAACAATGTTTAGGAAGTTTGCCAGATACTTTTTCATGATATAGAAATCTATTTATACACTTGGAACAAACAAAATGAAGTGATATCATTAAAAATTTGGGTGTGTGGGGCGCCTGGGTGGCTCAGTCGTTAAGCGTCTGCCTTCGGCTCAGGTCATGGTCCCAGGGTCCTGGGATCGAGCCCCGCATCGGGCTCCCTGCTCAGCGGGAAGCCTGCTTCTCCCTCTCCCACTCCCCCTGCTTGTGTTCCCTCTCTCGCTGTCTCTCTGTCAAATAAATAAATAAAATCTTTAAAAAAAAAATTTGGGTGTGTATATATGTATACACACACACACACACACCCCTACACACACACCACATCTTGTTTATCCATTCATCTACCAATGAACACTTGGATTGCTTCCATATCTTAGCTATTATAAATAATGTTGCAATAAACATATATCTTTTCAAATTAATGTTTTTTTCTTTTGGGGGTTAAGTAGTCAGTAATGGAATTACTGGATTATCTATTATTACATTTTTGAGGAAACTCCATACTGTTTCCACAGTGGCTGCACCAATTTACATTCCTACCAACAGTGCCAGAGATTTCCCTTTTCTCCACATCCTTGCCAACACTTGTTATTTCTTATCTTTTTTTTAAAGATTTTATTTATTTATTTGATAGAGAGAGAGACAGCAAGAGCAGGAACACAAGCAGTGGGAGTGGGAGAGGGAGAAGCAGGCTTCCCGCTGAGCAGGGAGCCCAATGCAGGACTTGATCCCAGGACCCTGGGATCATGACCTGAGCCGAAGGCAGGTCTGAGCCACCCAGATGCCCCTATTTCTTATCTTTTTGATAATAGCCATTCTAATAGGTGTGAGGTGACATCACATTGTGGTTTTGATTTGCAATTCCCTGATGATTAGTGATGTTGAACATCTTTTCATATGTCTGTTGGCCATCTGTATATCTTTTTTGGAAAAATGTCTATTCAGGTCCTCTGCCCATCTTTAACTGGATTATTTGGGTTGTTTTTTTTGTTTGTTTGTTTGTTTTGTTTTTGTTTTTGTTTTGGTGTTGAGTTGTAGGAGTTCTTTATATATTCTGGATATTAATCCCTTATCAGATATATCATTTGCAAATATCTTCTCCCATTCAAGTGGGTTGCCTTTTTTTTTTTTTTTAAAGATTTTATTTATTTGACAGAGAGAGACACAGCGAGAGAGGGAACACAAGCAGGGGGAGTGGGAGAGGGAGAAGCAGGCTTCCTGCTGAGCAGGGAGCCCGATGTGGGGCTCGATCCCAGGACCCTGGGATCATGACCTGAGCCGAAGGCAGATGCTTAACGACTGAGCCACCCAGACGCCCCCCAAGTGGGTTGCCTTTTTGTTTTGTTGATGGTTTCCTTCGCTGTGCAAAAACTTTTTACTTTATTTAAAATTTTAAGTTAAAGATACTGCTGTTATAGAGTAGCACTGTTTGTTTATGTTTATGATAAGACACTGTAACTTCAATGGGCTTTGTGTGTGAGGGTGCTCATTCTCAACCAACGCTCTAATTTAGTCTCTGGAGAACGTAACAGAGCCACCCACTTGAATGTGATGGGTGTATTAGAAGATGCTTGAAGGGCACCTGGGTGGGTCAGTCAGTTAAGTGTCTCCCTTCAGCTCAGGTCATGATCCCTGGGTCCTGGGATCGAGCCCTGCATCAGGCTTCCTGCTCAGCAGAGAGTCTGCTTCTCTCTCTCCCTCTGCTGTTTTCCTTGCTTGTGCACTCTCTCTCTGTCAAATAAATAAATAAATATCTAAAAAAAAGTTAAAAAAAAGATGCTTGAACTTTATAGATTCAAGGATTTTTACAACTCAAAGATACTATTTTTCTAAGCCAACTTTCTTTTACTTTAAAGAAATGGTAGCTTCATTATAGGCTTTTTTCAGATATCTAAATTAATTTGAGGGGGGAAATAGAATCTAATTTTTTATAATAGTTCTTAATGTGTATAATTTCTGTGTATGTGTATGTAACATAGAGAAAAGATATAAATATGTATGTATAGAATGGCATGAATATATATGATGAATATATGGCTATACAAAAATATATATGATATGTATATATGTGAATATACATAGATGATATATAATTGTGATTTTTTCCCCATTGTAAATATGCACAAGTGATCATCGATCCTGGAGTTATTTGGCAAATATTTTTAATTGTGTCTTTATATATTTAAAATCTTATTAGCTATAATGGGTCACTGCTAATGGTTATCTTTGGAAATCTGGTATGCTATATGGAGTTTGGAATGAATACCTATTTATTCATGTCTAGTAAATCAAGACTACATATAAATCAACATCAGAAATTGATTCTATTTATTTATTTTTAAGATTTTATTTATTTATTTGACAGAGAGAGACACAGCTAGAGAGGGAACACAAGCAGGGGGAGTGGGAGAGGGAGAAGCAGGCTTCCCACAGAGCAGGGAGCCCGATGTGGGGCTCGATCCCAGGACCCTGGGACTATGACCTGAGCCGAAGGCAGACACTTAACGACTGAGCCACCCAGGCACCCCGATTCAATTTTATAATAGACTAGTAGCAATGAATTTGTTTTTAGGCATTAATTGTTGATAAGGTCAATCACTATTTTGATTCTCACATTGGCTCTTTTAGAATTTTTGTCTGGTTAGTGCCAATGTCTTTGCCCATGTAACACCTAGATAATTCATGCTTTTGTCTATAGATGTCTTCCTATGTAAATTAGAGGATGCTAATTGTCCCCAACTTATTTCATTATAACTCTTAACAGACTTTTTAAAAAGTAATCTTTCTATATTTACAATGTCTTTGCAAACTTTCATTTGTAATTAAATAATCCTTTGAACACTTCTCAGAAAATGTGACTTACTGAGTATTACAGAATTGTCAAAGATAATGTGAATAATTAATGCTTGTTGTTGCTTTCACAGACCATATTCTTTCAATAGCTTTTCTTATAAATTTGCTAGAGAAAGTAGTGAAAAATAATTTGAGTTCCAACTTGGAATATTTAAAATTGCTCAGTTGTTATATACTGTTATATACAAAATAGCTTAATTGTTGTATATTGTTTGGCTATCCTATTAGAAATAGAATAAGGCATGAATGAAAATCTGTATTCTTTTATAATGACAATAAAATAGAATATATTTGTTTGATGCATAATTGTTTAAATGAATTTTATATGTATGTCGTCAAGATGGGACTTTATGCCTTGATATATTTTTCAATAAGTTTACAACTCAGTGAAGTCAATATGATGCAAAAGTAGAATAGTTTTCTGAAATTAGCATATAGTTCTCTTTTAGTTTTCTTTAGAATGGCAGACATCAAGTATTTTGAAGAAATGACTTGTAAAGTGTACAACCCCCAGAGCAGATAATGTGCAGTCAATGAAAGCAGTGAAAATCTAAAAGATATTCATGGACACAGACCTCACTTCAAATTAAACAGGTTATAGATTTATATGAGTTTTAGGTAAGAAATTTTCAACTGAACATAACAGAAAAACTTGCATTAAACTAGTCTAAAGCACGAGTAAGTTTATTATTATATATAATATGGCAATCCACCAGTAGGGAGTACTGCAAGCATAGTATGGATTAATGACCAAGTGATGTCAGCAGACATCCAGGATTTTTTGGTTGATCAGCTAAGCTGTCTCCAGAACCAGCTTTATCCTAAGGCTAATTCCTCCTTCATGGTGGTAAAATGGCTTCTTTAGCATTTTGGACTATTTGCTCTTTTTTTCATGTGCAGTATGGGAGAGTCAGAAAAATATACCTTCTTCTAATTCTGAAACATCAGTCCACCAAGTTTTGTCACATACCCATGTTTGGATAAATAATATATACCATGGGAAGATCTTTAGATCATAAATTTAGACAAAACAGAATCAGTCCAAGTCCAGGGATTGGGAGTGGTTTAACTTCTTAGAAACTCATGGATGAGTGGGTGAGGTAGGCTATCTAAACAAAATTAGGGTTCCACTAAGAAGGAGTAAGTGGAAAGATGAGGTGCTAATAAACAGTACCTGCTAGTTCCCACTATAATCATATATTGAAAAGTTGAAGGAAATAACAAAATATCAGTGAGCAGTATGAGGGGTAATGGCAACTATATTTTGTGTAAAATAGTAAAACTATTTATGAGACACAGTCTTTTTATAAAATCTAAAAGTATAACCACAAAGTATTAACTAAAGACTTTGATTGCCCTAGAGGTAGGGATGTCCTCATGTATTGCCCAAAGGACATATTAGGTCTGTCAGGAGGTTTGGTACTAATTGCTGTTATATGGTCATAGATGCCTGCTATGTTTATTTTACTCTATGACCCATATGATCTATCCTTCTGAGTGTTCTGTGTGTATTAACCCATCTAATTCTCATAGCATCCTTAGGAAGAAGTTACTATTTTATCTATTCTATTTTATAGGTGAAGAACAAGAAAAACAGGAGATAGAATAAATTAGAATAAACGCATTTGAAATACATACACATCTTTTAATAGCCTTACTTCTCATTTTGTTAAAATGCTTGCAAACTGTCACAAAGTGGTTGGCATATGAGTTAACAAAACAGCCATTAAAGCCAGACTATGGAGATTTACATCTTGGGTCCACCAACCTACTACCTGTGTGACCTTGGTAAAACAGTTAATCTTTCTATGCCTGTCTCCTCTTCTGTAAAATATGGAAATGCATACATACAATGTTTTGTATAATGGTGGGTATATAGAAAATGCTATAAAAGTGTTTGCTATGATTCTTAATAATCGATGTATATTCAACATAAATTAAGTGGTTACCATCCTACCATATCTACAATAATCTTTATTTACAAAAAACATGTTTTTATTTTAATAATTTCTTATTTGGGATAATAGAGCGTTAGGTTTTTTTTTTTTTAATACTTCACTCCGCTCCCCCATCCTAAATGCTGGAAAAGAACAACATAGTAGGTTATTAAGGGAGAGAAAACACTATTCTTTGGCAGTAAAAAAATCTTGTTTTAGAAATTGTATTCTGTTTATTTTATGGTTTGCCATTTGACTAGTGGCCTAAAAATAAAAATATAACTGAACAACAAATACCTTCATTCTCTTTTGGGGAAATACAAATGCCAAGATTTTGTGATTTGAGAGAAATAGAGATTTAAATTATAGATAGATTTGATTTATAAACTCTTCTGGTAATATCTTCAAATTTCTTCTTTATTTGTATCCAGGATCATTATTGTTCATTAAGCTAAATGTTTAATATTTTTTAAATAAATTACAAATAGTTTCAGACAGTGTTACAACAGACCTGAAACTTAAAAGATGCTAATTCTCATTACTATTTATTTAATATTTAGAGTGAATTTTTGCCATTTACTATTTGATTTACTTTTTATTTTTTTATTTTTAGAAAAAATATTAGTTTGGTTAGGACATGGATAGTGGGGAAGATCATACTTTTTAACAAATGGTAATTGACCAGTTTGATATCCATAGCAAAAAATTAAACTTGACCCCCAGATTAGACTTGACTTGTATAAATGATCAATTGGAGGTGAGTTATAGATTACACATATCTCATATAAAACAATAAAATAAAATTTTTAGAGGAACAACATAGGAGAATGTCTTTGGGATTTGGAGTAGGGAAATATTTCTTTGTGCTTTTTTTGGACACTTCTTAAAAGATTTTATTTCCAATATAGTTAACATGGAGTGTTATATGAGTTCCAGGTATACAACATAGTGATTTAACAGTTGCATATATTACCCAGTGCTCATCATGGCAAGTGCACTCCTTAATCTCCATCACCTATTTCACCCATCCCCCTACCCACCTTATCTCTGGTATCCATCAGTTTGTTCTCTATAGTTGAGTCTGTTTCTTGGTTTGCTTCTGTCTCTTTTTCCCCTTTGCTTGTCTGTTTTGTTTCTTAAATTCCACCTATGAGTGAAATCGTACCATGTGGTATTTGTCTTTCTCTGACTGACTGACTTCGCTTAGCATTATACTCTCTAGCTCCAGCAATGTCATTGCAAATGGCAAGATTTCATTCTTTTTTATGGCTGAATAGTATTCTGTTATATATATATATATATATATATATATGTCTTCTTCATCCATTCATCTATCAGTGGACACTTGGGCTGCTTCCATAATTTGGCTACTGTAAATAATGGTGTTATAAACATAGGGTGCATGTATCCCTTTGAATTAGTGTTTTTGTATTTTGGGGATAAATACCCAGTAGTTTGGTTACTGGATCATAAGGTAATTCTATTTTTAACTTTTTGAGGAAACTCCATACTGTTTTACACAGTGGCCACACCAGTTTGCATTCCCACCAACAGTGCATGATGGTTCTTTTTTCTCCACATCCTCATCAACACTGTTTCTTATGTTTTTGATTTTAACCATTCTGACAGGTGTGAGGTGATATCTCATTGTGGTTTTGATTTGCATTTCTTGGATGATGAGTGATGTTGAGCATCTTTTCATGTGTTTATTGGCCATGTAGAAGTCTTCTTTGGAGAAATATCATTTCATTTCTTCTGCCCATTTTTAATTGGATTATTTTGGGGGGTGTTGAATTTTATAAGTCCTTTATATATTCTGAATACTAGCCGTTTATTGGATATGCCATTTACAAATATCTTCTCCCATTCCGTAGGTTGCTTCTTAGTTTTGTTGACTGTTTTCTTCACTGTGTAGGAGGTTTTTATTTTGAGGTAGTCCCAATAATTTATTTTTGCTTTTATTTCCCTTGCCTCAGGAGACATATCTAGAAAAACGTTGCTACAGCCAATGTCAGAGACCTTACTGCCTGTGCTCTCTTCTATGATTTTTATGGTTTCAGGTCTCACATTTAGGTCTTTAGTCTGTTTTGAATTTACTTTTGTTTATGGTGTAAAAAAGTGGTCTGGTTTCATTCTTTTGCATGTAGCTGACCAGTTTTCCCATCACCATTTGTTGAAGGGGAAATATTTCTTAAACAGAAACAAAAGTTACTAACAATAAAGGAAAAGGTTTAGAAATTGGATTTTATTAAAATTAAAAACTTCTGTTTGTCACCATTAAGGGAGTAAACAGGTAAGCATTTGAGTGGAAGAAGATACTTGCAATGCCCTATCTGTCAAAGAACTCATTATAGAATAAATATTTCCTATTAATTAATACGAAACTAGACAACACAAGAAGGGGCAAAACATTTGAATAGGCACTTGACTAAAGAGGATATCTAGTTGATTTTTTAAAAGATTTTATTTATTTATTAGAGAGAGATAGAGACCATGTGAGAGGCAGAGGGGGAGAAAGAGAGAGAATCTAAAGCAGATTCCACCATGAGATCATGACCTGACCCGAAACAAAGAGTTGGACGCTCAACTGACTGAGCTACCCAGGTGACGCAAGTTGATTTTTAAGCATATGAAAATGTGTCAAAGGCCATTAGTTATTGTGGAAGTGCAAGTTGAAGACATAATAACATACTCTATGTACCTGCTAGGATGACAAAGTAAAATAAAAGAACAAAAACATTATTATCAAGCATTGGCAAAGGTGTGTGGCAAATAAATCTCTCATTCACAGCTGGAAGGAGTATAAATTGGTCCAACCACTTTGGAAAACTGTTGGCTTCTCTACTGATACTAAACATTTATAAACTCTATGACCCAGCAATTCTAAGAAAGAAAGACATTCTATTCCTATCTGAAATGTATACAAATTTTTTCTAAAAACACATTTACTACAATGGTCATGGCATCATTACTCATAATAATCTCAACCTAGATACAATCATTTATTTATCAACATATTAATATATATTTATAATTAAATATTTATATGTATCATAATTTTATATATAAATGTAAAACTACCTGGCAATGAAAAAGAATAAATTACTGCTACATGCAACAACATGGATGAATCTCACCAACCTAACATATAATGAAAGAAGCTAGACACAGAGTAGTACATAATCTGTAATTCCATTCATATGAATTTTAAAAAGGCAAAACTAATTTGTGGTGATAGAATTTTAAGTGGTTTTCTTGTGGAAGTGACTGATATTTGAGAATGGGTGTGAGGAATGACTAAGGATGTTAATAATGTTCTGCCATACCTTAATGTAGATGGTGGCTACATTATGTATCTATATTTGAAATGTTTATGGAGCTATACACTTAAAATTTATGAACTGTATTTTATCTTTAAAGGAAAAGATTTAAAAATCTATACTGCTAGTGCACTCACACACAAAAAGAATTCCTGCCAACAGCACATAATTTACTGGTATCTAATACTAGTTTTGAGCTTAAGGGAATACCAATAGTTTGCTCTCAAGATCAATATTTCTAAGGGATAATAAGGTTTGAAATTCCTGTACAAATTAATATGATTGTTATAATTCAAGGCTTCAAATATTTACTGAGCATCTGCATTGTATCTAATGTTTTTCTAGGTGCCGTAGATAAGTCATTTTGGGGTACAAAAATAATCAGAAATGTTTTAGAATTATTAGTTTTCAGAATAATAAAGCAGGATAATAGTTTATATACCTTTCTGTCTAGCCAGTGTTGAGTGAAATTCTTGCATGTCAGTTCAATATGCCTATGGCTACTGTAATTCTTTAGGCTAATTGGTAAATATGGCAAATATTGCTGCCAGGATGATCAACAAACTCTTTTACTCTGATGGTCTAATCTCAGGCTAAGGATTGATTTAGATACATGGATGTGATTGATTTGGATTATGGTATGCAAAGAAGCTAGGTGGAATCAAGTCTGAGTGAGGAGACAGACCTGTTTTTTAAAAAATTTTTTATTATGTTAATTACCATACATCATTAGTTTTTGATGTAGTGTTCCATGATTCATTGTTTGTGTATAACACCCAGTGCTCCATGCAAAACGTGCCCTCTTTAATACCCATCACCAGGCTAACCCATCCTCCCACTCCCCTCCCCTCTAGAACCCTCAGTTTGTTTTTCAGAGTCCATCGTCTCTCATGGTTCATCTCCCCCTCTGATTTCCCCTGCTTCATTCTTCCCCTCCTGCTATCTTCTTTTTTTTTTTTAAACAGATATTGTATTATTTGACAGATCTGTTTTTGAACCTTTGGCTTACTGTAGTAGGAACATTGGGTGGACAGGAGGCGAGTTACCTAGGAAATTTTACAATCTAAGGATAAATTGCTATGATTTATGTCATGAGCAGGTGTGATATTGTAACTTAATAAGAAATATGTATTTGGCTTAGTCCATAGTTCCAGGCTCACTGCTCCCCAAAAGCTTGGAATTTCCATAGTGTTGAGAATGATAAAATGTCTTTTGTTATGTTAATGAGGTGACTTTTGGAAAACCCCTAAAGATGGGGGCTGGTTGTCAATAGAAACAATAATGTGTTTGGAGTGTTGAAACTTTCATTCCCAACCTGTGGTCTTTGGGGAGGGTAGAAGGACTGGAGGTTGAATTAATCAGTGAACTAATCAATCAGGACTAGACAGAAGCCTCCATAAAAACCTGAAAGGACAAAGTTCAGAGAGCTTCCACGTTGGTGAATATATGAAGATGTGGGGAAAGTGGTATGCCTGGAAAGAACATGGAAGCTCTGTGCCCTTTCCACATACTTTTCCCAATACAACTCTTCCATTTAGCTATTATGGTAATCTAGTAAATAAAATATTTCTCTGAAGTCTGTGAGCTGCTTGAGCCACTTGAACCCAAGAAGGAGGTTGTGGGAACCTTTGACTTAAGCCATTGGATCAGAAGTATGGGTAACAACCTGGATTTGCAATTGCATCCTGAGTTGGAGGGGGTCCTTTGAACCTCCAATTTGTACCCTGTTGGTCAGTAGCATAGGTGACAACCTGGGCTTGTGACTGGCATCTGAAGTGTATATGGAAGTGTTGGGGGGCAGTTTTGTAGGATGGATCCCACAACCTGTGGAATCTGATGTTATCTCCAGGTAGATAGTGTCAGAATTGAGTTGAATTCATGGACACCCTGTTGGTGTCTGAGAATTGCTTGGTATTGTGTGGGAAGCATCCCCTAACCCCGAAACACAGTTTCCCATAAATCTACAGTGTTCCTCATAAGTCTATTGTGAGGATTAAATGGGATAAAGTATGGAAAGCCATACTTAGTGAGTATGCAATAAATGGCTGGCTACTTGGGATGATATCTTGGGTACACAACTTGCTATATGTATGACCTTGGATAAACTACTGCACTTCTCTAAGACTTCCCTTGGTTTTTCTTATCTATCAATGAAGAGTATTCATAGGAGTTACTTCCAGGACTGTTGGAATCAATAAATGAGATGATGTAGATTCATTCTCATTAGCCTACTTTGGCCATAGAAAAGGCTTACCAAGTATTAGCTACTATAATTATGCTGCTTATACTTTTCCTGAAATAAGTAACAGAACATACAAAGTAGGCTGTTCATCATTCGCTCTCATTCATCATCCTGTACCCCAAAGCTCTGAGAATAACATTGATAATTATGATAAGGAAAGGTTATAGGTTAGAAAAAGGACCATTTTCTGGGTTTTTGAGCTCAGGAAAACTAACTTCCCATTGCCTCTATTTTCTCATTTGTGAAATAAGGATAATAGTACTTCTCTTCAAAGGCTATTGTAAAGCATAAATTCAGATAAAGCTAATAGAATAGGGTTTGGTATCAGTAAGTAACTTAATAGTATTAACTTTAAAAAGTGTTTTTATATATATAATTTCATTTGACAGTGACAGTGGTTTTTCTAGGTGAGACTTTTTAGTGGATACTGAGACATCTTGGACCTTTTCCAAAACATACACAAATAGACATTTTATTTGAACTGGTTTTGTCCTGGACATGTCAGTGTAATTTTTAGGGGTTGAATGGTCCTCCTGCCCAAAAATAATCCTTCTCCATCTATCTGTTAGGCCTGAAAGTCAGTAACTGCAGGCACTGCTGAAGTAGTTCCAATTTAAACATCAATCCTTTATACTTGAGTGTAGATGAATTTATTAAGACATTTCCTGAGAGCTTTGACAGGCTATGCAGGGAGATTGGATAAAGCAAAGTATCTTGAGTGCATGAAGAGAGAGACAAGGACACTAAAAAGGGAAAAAAAAAAGATCTAAATCAGGGAAGTTAAAAATGCTATATGGCACATGTCACCTACTTAGGATATTTGCCTATGGCTGACCTCAAATGTCATCTCCTTCCTGATAGACGGACATCCTAACTGCATTGACAGCTCCTCTGAGGATGTCTTGGCTCTCTCACTGTAGAGAGAATGGTTTCATTTGTATCTCAGACTACTGAGATGAAATATAGGTGTCATGCCATTGAAGGAAGTTATTAATTCTAAATAAATCAGAATCTCAAATGTGCTTAATTAATTTCTAATAAAATGTTAATGTAGAAAAACAATTTAAAATTAAATCTTTTTTTTAAAAGATTTTATTTTCTTATTTATTTAGAGAGAAAGTACAAGTGGGGGAGGGGCGAAGGAAGAGGGAGAGAGGGAATCTCAAGACTTTGTGCTGAACATGGAGCCTGATGCAGGGCTTAATCTCACAACCCTGAGATCATGACCTGAGCCAAAACCAAGAGTCAGACATTTAACTGACTGAGTCACCCAGGTACCCCCCAAAACAAATCTTAAGTAAAATGAAGGTGACTTAATTATGCCTGATATACTTTGGATGTATTGACTAAAATTCTTGTCCTTTCAACTCTAAGAATTGAGTGGGAAAAAGAGAAAACTTCCAATGACATTTTATGTGACTTGGCTCAAGTGCTCCAGATTTTTCACTGGTAAGTATGTAGTGCTTTGCTTGACTATAGTGTGTATTCAACAAATGGCTGTTACCTGCCATTCTATGTGGAGGGTCCTTATGGAAATTTGCTTTTGTTTTGTTTTAACTATTGTAGAAGAATCAAGAGAACCAGACATATTTTTCTCTTGCCCCGCATTTGCTAGGCCTTTAGAAGATGGTCCCTACTTCGATTTTGTTTGGAGAGAAGGACCACTGAAGAGAGGAGAGAGGAAAGAGCAAGGGGAAAAAAGGCACAAGCAATAGCACAGAGGACCATAAGGGAAGGGAGGGAAATCTGAAGGGGGAGAAATCAGAGAAGGAGATGAACCATGAGAGACTATGGACCCCAGGAAACAAACTGAGGGTTTCAGAGGGGAGGGGTATGGGGGGATGGGGTAACAGGGTGATGGGTATTAAGGAGGGTACGTGTTGTGATGAGCACTGGGTGTTATACGCAACTAATAAATCGTTGAACACTACATCAGAAACTAATGATGTACTATACAGTAGCTAACTGAACATAATAAAAAATAAATAAAGGTGTCTTGATACAGGGAGAAAGGGTAAGTGTTCCCAGGACAGGGAAGGGACCAGAGATTTGAGAGATTTTCATCTCAGATCTAGGCCTCAGTGTCCTGGATGAAAGAGGGACAGGGTTGCTTTGCTATCTTGGGTCAGTAGAGAAGACTACTAGGAGGTGAAGGAATACCAGACATAACAAAGGCAGAGGGAGTGACCTAACAGCAGCATTGGTAGCAGAAAGAATAATCATATTGACTCCAAAGACCAAGACTTAGTACTTGTCTTCATTTTAGGTATCATAAAAGCTTCCCAAATTCTTGGGCTCCCCAAACATAACTGGGATTAGATTTTTCCACACTTTGTTAAATGGGCTCAAAAGTATATTTAGTTTGATTTGGAAAACAATGATCGTTCTTTCACCTGTGTTATGGAACAGATTCTTACCTTGCTCCATGAGATTAGGATTCATGTGTCTCTTTTTATCACTGTATTGATATTAACTGGAAGACTCTCAAGAAATACTAAGTATATTTGTTCAGGATAAATTAGTGGAATAACTAAGTGGAAATACATTGAAATGTTAAAGACTCAGTTGAATTAAAAAATCTTATACTGAGTGAAGCTTTGGTAAGGGAAGAGTCTCTCAACCTTGGCACTATTGGCATTTTTTATCCAGATACTTCTTTTTTGTGCATGCGGGGGGATATCTTCCCTGTTAGTAGAGTATATTTAGCTACATCCTTGGCCTTTGTCCAGATTGTATAGAAATAACCAAGCATCAGAATATTAGAGCTGAATTTTGTTTATAAAGTTGGTCTCCCACAAGTGATTTCTTTGAAACTGAGGTTATTGTTATATGGGAGTATCTGTTTGTTTGTTTTTTTTTAGTTCACCTATCAAATAGCCTTATAATTGAGTTTTGTGTGTATTGAATTTACTACTTATATGAGCCAGTGATGCTTTAAAAAGAACACTGGACTCTATAAGACAGAGGGTTGAATTCAGGCTCTTGTCACTTACTACTTTTGTGACACTCTCAAGTTTCTTTCTGTATTTGGGAAATAATTATAAACACCTCACGGATAGTTGTGAAAATTAAACTATGTGAAAATCCCTATTCCTTCTTTTTTTAATTTTATGACTCAAATTTGTATTTCTCTTTTTTACTGAGGTATAATTGACATATAACGTTATATATTAGTTTCAGATGTATGACATAATGATTTGATATTGGTATATATT
This sequence comes from Halichoerus grypus, assembly GCF_964656455.1. Lineage (NCBI taxonomy): Eukaryota > Metazoa > Chordata > Mammalia > Carnivora > Phocidae > Halichoerus > Halichoerus grypus. The sequence continues at coordinate 105,277,930 of NC_135717.1, forward strand.
GAGAAATGATCATCACAGTAAGTGTAGTTAACATCCATTACCTTACATAGGTACAAATTCTTTTCTTGTGATGAGGACTTCTAAGACCTACTCCCTTAGCAACTTTCAGATATACAATACAGTATTATTAACTATAGTTGCCATGCTGTACATTATATCAGCAGGCTTATTTATTTTGTAACTGGAAGTTTGTACCTTTTGAGTACCTTTACCCATTTCACCTCCCACCTGACATGGACAACCACCAGCCACCAATTTGCTCTCTGAATCTATGAGCTTATTTATTTATTTATTCATTTAAGATTCCACATATAAGTGAGATCATACAGAATTTGTCTTTGATTGCCTGTTATGTACTGGATACTATTAAAATATAAATGTCCCTGGGAGTGGTAACTGAAGATGAAAAGGGCATATGAAGACAGTTTAAGGCTGAGGAGGCCAAAACCAAATTTTTCTTTATTGCTCATAGTTCAACTGTGGATATAGGTAAGTACATGGTGTATATAATATTTGCCAAACAACCATAGAGTTCACATGCAGACTTTTCAGGGAAGTTGGAAGGTTAAGTAATCTAGAGTCAGGGGAGTCAGTCTAGAAGAATTAGTCTAGAATCATGAAGAAGTTATAGAGGCAGAGAGAGACCCAGCCTGGGTGGAGGTGATACTTTCACAGATGGGAAAATACACCGATCAGCTTCTAGTACATCTTGGGCCAAGCAAAGACTTGTGGGTAAGAAGAGCTCTAGCGTTTTGAACCATGACTCTGTCACTGAAGGTGTGGGATGGTCCTGGAATAATGTTCATTTCCTATACTAAGTGAGTCCTGGCGTTCTGATGAGGAAGAAGGCATAATTCTGTGTCATCAACTTTGGTGATGTCTTGTCTAGTCTTATGGGATAATCATATAATGAAGGTTTGATAGTAAATGAACAACTCCTGAAGTATAGATTTGTGGTTATATTTCTTTTGTTTTACATATAGATTTAAGGTCCTGGTGAGCTTTCAGGAGACATATACTCTTATACAGTGATATACTGTACCTCATATTCTTCAATCTTGCACTTCAGTAAGTAAGTTGTTTTTATAAGTTAAAATAAAAATAAGTAATATTCAAAACCTAATCTACAGCTTGAAAATTATGGTCTGAGAAATAAGAATATCGTACAACTACCATGTCATATCTAGAATGATCCAGTATGTAAATGCCTCTGTCAGGATTAAAAAAAAATACTTCTGAGGAATAGATCACCACACCAGTTCACACAAGCAAGCCAGTCCATCAGAATTGTCTTAGAAAACTTTGAAACTATTGTTCTATACCTGACCCTGAAGAGATTCTGATTTAATAGATCTTGAGTGAGACTCAAGATTGATCAGTTAATTATTATCTATCTATCATCTATTTTTGTAGGAAAAAAACCTCCCAGGTGATTTTAATGAACACCATGTTTTTTTTTCAGAAGTATTATGGAAGAAAATTTTGGATGCCTAGAAATTTTCCTTTGAATTGTATTAGATGTTTCTTAAAAGGCACAGTGACACTTTAAAAATGTTTTTAGACCAGTTGAGTTAGAACTTAAATTTCTACACAGCAGTTTTATTTTTCTTATGTACTTGAGAAATAAACCATATTCATTTGTCATTATATAAATCCATAAATCTCAAAGCAGGAAGCTTGGTTCTGTGCTTCACATTGATGATTCTGCTTCACCTAAAATGCCTCCGATATGATTATAATCCCTCCATCAATAGGCAAAGGACTCTCTGTAGATTTTGGAGGTAGAATTTTCCATTCCTATTTTGGGCACATTTTGTTCATACTTATTATGGTGTTCTGACCATCTGTCTGCAGCAGTGGAGAAACACTAGGTACCACCTGCACTTTCAGTAGACAGTTTTTTCTTTTCCTCTGACAAATGTGAAGAGTCTGGCAAAAAGGGGCTGTAAACACTGTCATAACTCTTTCTGAATGTCTGTTTTGGGTCATCTACTCATATATAGCTGAATGATTATGATAAAGTGGAGGGATCATGGACTTTGGATCTATATTTGAATTCAAGCTTTGTTTTCTTATTCATTCACTCAACAAATATCTATTAAGTGTCTACTATGTGCCAGAGCCTATTCTTAGTTATAGAGCTAGAAAACATGAGACTGTGTCTTCGAGGAACTCATAAGCTATGGAAAACACAAATAATTGATACAGAGTGACGTGTTAAGAGATAGAAGCAAGAGTGGCAAGTCTGAAGAGGGAATCATACATAAATTTGGTGTTGGGGTGTGCTTGTTTGGGAGGATGTTAGAAATGTTGGACGGTCTTGCTGGCAGGTTTAATCTTAGTTTAAGTTTTAAAGGCATTTTAAGTTAGAGAGGGAGTGTGGGATAGTTTAATCTAAACAAATGAGTGTGTGTGGTATATTTGAGGAAATGCAAGTAGCTTAGAATGACGAAAGGATGCAAAGAGAAAAAGGGTAACAGATAAGACTAGAGAACTAGGCAGAAGCTAGGTTATTAAATAATAGTAGTAGTAATGTAATAGTAATGAGTAAACAGATTTTGGATTTTTTAGGAAGTTCCCTTGATTGGACTTTTATCCTTAATCACATGCAGAAGGAAGAGGTAGTAATTTAGGATGCCTTGAAGCTTAAATGGTGGTGTCCTTTACCAATTTAGGGAGCACAGGAAAAGAAGCACTTTGGGGAGTTTTGGGGGGGGTGTTCTGGTCTACTGCTCTTTGAGAGACCTATTTTCAAAGGCTTACCCTAAGCCACCAGTTGGTATGAGTTGAATTTCCCACCTTCTGTGCTGCTTACGGCAAAAATAATATCAACTCACAATCACAAAAGCCATAGATGTATTAAGATTATTCAGATCAGTTGTGCCTGGGTGGCTCAGTTGGTTAAGCGGTTGCCTTTGGTTCAGGTCATGATCTCGGGGTCCTGGGCTTGAGCCCCGCACTGGGCTCCCTGCTCAGGGGGGAGTCTGCTTCTCCCTCCCCCTCTGCCCCTCCCTGCACTTGTGCACTTTCTCTCTTTCTGTCTCAAATAAATAAAATATTTTTAAAAAAAGATTATTCAGATCAGATGTGATGCAGCAGAAATATAATATGTAGTAAATTGCACCTGATGTAATGCTTGAAGACTTCTTTTCCTATGTCACTACTACCGAGCTGTCCTGAGTCCATATGTGACCTTAAGACATTAGCCATTAGAAGGAGGCAAAGATCCTGGTGTTTGGGCAGCACATAGATGCATCTTCTGAAAATTCTAAAGGCTGCCACATGTCCATTGACAGATCTAAGTGTGTACGAAGTCCTGCTCAGTTTCTCATGAACCGAGAAGGGGATTGTGAAGTCAGTTTTGGGCTGGGCATTAGAGAGCCTGAAAAGTCTTGTATTGTGACCCTGCTAAGTGAGTTTAAGCTAAGTGAGTATGAACCACACGAGGGTAGATAATTACTTAAATGAGGCCTTGCCTTTATCTTCATCAATGACTCTATCCTAATCTTGTTTCTGGGAGCCAGATTGATTTTCAATTATAAGGGCCCATTTTTGAATGTAAGCATTGTAAACATGTTGGTTTGGGGAGAGATCCAGAGGGCAATTGCAGATATAGGGCTTCAAGATGTCTATCTTGGATAGATATTTAGGTACACTTTTCTGTATGTCTCATGAACCTTAAATTGCTATTTTGGAGATCTTGAACTCATTTTTACTGTGTTTTATTTATTTATTTTTTAAGATTTTATTTATTTATTTGACAGAGAGAGAGAGAGCACAAGCAGGGGGAGCGGCAGGCGGAGGGAGAAGCAGGCTCTCCACTGAGTAGGGAGCCGGACGTGGGGCTCCATCCCAGGACCTTGGGCCGAAGGCAGCCACTTAACTGACTGAGCCACCCAGGCGTCTGTCATTTTGCTGTCTTTTAAATAATAGACATTCATCTACCCAGTACAGTGTTATAAAGTCCTTAGATGACCTTTAAAAGACAACTGAAGTTTTACCATTTAAGTTCAAATATACCTAAGCTAGTACTACTTTTTGGATATGTAGTAAGATTTATAGATTTTTATGTTTATAGGCAATGAAGAAGTTCTCATGTATTAACTGAAGTATGTTTCAAGTTGAGAAACTTAATTATGCAGAAGATTAAACATTTTCAAACTCTTAATTACCTTGAAGTATTTGTAGAGTTTAAATACTACTTATTAGATTCTCCAAATGCAGGTACTATATTTTGTGATATATATAAATAAGCAAAAAAGACATAACCTAATCTTCTAGAACTTTACAGTCTAATATCAAGTAAAAAAAGGTAAGACAATAATATAGAGATGTGTGTTCCAAATGAAAGAATATGAGGAGAATGTTAGATATACCACTAATTAACCAAATTGTTATGTGTTGCCATTTGATAGCAACTATTACTAATGTAATCATGTCATTCATGTGTGGAATCCCAATCTTAATTATAATAATAGATAGAAGATATATTATTACATAGTTACTCTGGTATTACTTCAGAATTTAAATAGATCTATTGCAAGCAGTCACAATAATAACAAAACAAACAAAACTAAAACAAAGCAAAAAGCCCAACATCATGTTTTCCCAGTTTCATTTTACCTTCACCTTATTTTCATATCTACATGGGCAAATGATAGCACAACCTTTTAGATTAAGTTATCTTGAACTTTAATTAAATTTTAGCTGACAATAGGCAAACTGCTTTCAAAGAAGAGTTCACATTGCTTGAGAGTTCCCAGTGGAAGATACCTCTCCTCCCCACCCAGGGCTGTGTATAGAAACCTTTAATGTTTAATTATATCCTGACAGCTTTGCTGGCAAAGTGAGGATTATCATCTACCTTTTAGGATAGGCCTAATAATAGGAGATTTGTAATGTAGTTTACACATATAAGGGCTTGTCATTACGATTTCTTCAGTTCCTTTAGAGCTGTTCAAGGAAAGACCTTCTAATTCCTTTCTATTTGCATATGGCTTTCATTCTCATTTGTGATCAATAGATAAAAGATTAAAAATCTGTTTATACTTTTTAAAGTGGCTGAATTGGGGCACCTGGGTGGTTCAGTTGGTTAAGGGTTCGACTCTTCCTTTAGGCTCAGGTCATATCAGGCTCTGTGCTGGGCATGGAACCTGCTTAAGATTCTCTCTTATACGCAAACAATGAATCATGGAACACTACATCAAAAACTAATGATGTAAGGTATGGTGATTAACATAACATAATAAAATTAAAAAAATAACAACAATAAAAAAAAGATTCTCTCTTTCCCTCTCCCTTTGCCCCTCCTCAAAAAAATAAACAGACAAAGTGGCTAAATCTACAGTGAACCTGGGACTATTGGTCAGGCAGAAGCATTTGGAGGTTTTTTGGATCAGAAGAAGGTTATGTAATATCCTTTGGGTTCTTTTGGCTTGATGACACTTACTGGCAGCAGGCAGAGGTAAGGGATGGAAGAGGAGCTGAGGACTACCTTCTCTGGGTAAATAATGCTATTCAGTGGTGATATTTTTCTTAGGAAAAATAATGTGACTAAACAATTTCTTACTTATTCTGAGTTTTAGCCTACTTTTAGGAAAAAAGTAACAGGCTAACATGAATCAACCTTTTTTACTTTCTGGTTATAAGCATTCAACTAATATTTTTGAGATTCACTAATGCCAGGAAGTGGTTTAGGTGCCAAAGAATATAACATTAAACAACATAGACAAATCCCTGTCCTTATGAAGATTAGTTTCCCCAATAAAGGCTCTTTGATATTGTAGGATGTTCTTGTCATTTATTCACTTCTTTCCTTCCTTTCTTATTTTGTGAATGTTGTTGAGATTTGGGGAGGAAATGGGCATATGAATCTTACTCCATATTTCTTCCCTACTCTTGGGAGACTGCTGCCTGAAGAAAACACATTTTATGCTACATTTTTAAAGGGTAGAGCCCAATGTTTGAAGTTATGAAGTTGTTCACTGTTATAAAATGTTCATCACAGTAAGTGTAGGTATCATTTGTCACCACACAAAATTATTACAATATTATTGACTATATTCTGATACTGTACTTTTCATCCCCATGACTTATTTATTTTATAACTGGAAGTTTGTACCTGTTAATCCCCTTTACCTATTTTGCCCATCTCCCCAGCAATCACCACTTTGTTCACTATATTTATGAGACTACTCCTGTTTTTTGTTTTTTTGATTCCATATCTAAGTGAAAGCAAATGGTATTTGTCTTTTCCTGACTTATTTCATTTAGAATAATACCCTCTAGGTCCATCCATGTTGTTGGAAATGGCAAGATCTCATTCTTTTTTTATGGCTGAATAATATTCCATTGCACATTTATGCTACATCTTTATCCATTCATTTATCAATGGACACTTGGGTTGCTTCCATATCTTGGCTATTGTAAATAATGCTGCAATAAATATAAGGGTGTATAAATCTTTTCAAATTAGTATTCTTATTTTCTTCAGGTAAATAATTCCAGAAGTGGAATAACTGGTTTGTATATATAGTCTTTCTATTTTTAATTTTTTGAAGAACCTCCATACTGTTTTCTGTAGTGGCAGCACCAACTTGCATTCCCACCAGCAGTGCACAAGTGTTCCTTTTTCTTCATATCCTTGCCAACACTTGTTATTTCTTACCTTTTTGGTAATAGCTATCCTGACTAGTATAAAGTAATATCTCATTGGGGGTTTGATTTGCTTTTACATAACTAGTGATGTTGAAATTCTTCTCATGTGTCTACTGGCCATCTGTATTTCTTCTGTGGAGATATGTCTATTCAGGACCTCTGTTCACTTTTTAATCAGATAATTATTATTATTATTATTTGGTGTTATGTGAGTTCTTTGTATTGTTTGGATATTTGCCCCTTATTGGATATATCATTTGCAAATATCTTCTCTTATTCAGTGGGTTGCCTTTTTGTTTTGTTGACAGTTTGCTTTACTCTGCAGAAACTTTTTATTTTGGTGTAGTCCCAATAGTTTATTTTTGCTTTTGTTTCCTTTGCCTGACGACATTTATCCAGAAGAATATTGCTAACATTGATGTCCAAGAGATTACTGCTTATGTTTTCTTTTAGGAGTTTTATGTTTTCAGTTCTTACATCTAGGTCTTTAATCCATTTTGAGTTTATTTTTGTGTATGGTGTAAGAAAGTGGTCCAGTTTCATTCTTCTGCATGTTGCTGTCCAGTTTTCCCCGCACCATTTATTGAAAAGACTGTCTTTTCCCCATTGCATATTTTTGCCTACTTTGTTGTCTAGGCAGGCAATTTTAGAATTAAGCACTCACCATACTAGATTTTCACAGACAAGTTACTGTAACTTAAGATTTTTTTTTTCCCCAAGCAAGGAGTACTTGTTAGCTGAGAAAAGGCTGTTAGAGAAATGGAGCAGTATTCATGAGACCTTGAGCATATGGTACATGAGTCTCACCCACTCTTTCAGTGGTGGTTTAGTGGGGGAAAACACAGAATACGAAACTCAGGTATAGTGGGATTTATATTTGAAATTATTTTAAGGTGTGCTGGTGCTGTTTTGATCTTCATAGAAGTCATCAATGGAAGGATTTCAAAAATTTGTGTCATGAATGTTATATGGTTAACAATGATTGAAGTAAAGCCATTGATTACATATGGTACTCTAAATTAAGAAAGGTAAAAATATGAAAAAAATAGACATTAGAATTGATAAAATATATAGGTGCTTTGAAGATTATTGGAAGTTCAATAGGTGTTCAGTTGGGCATCCTGAAAGATTCACTGAGGGCTGTTTCACTGAGAAAGTTACTACCTCTAAAATCACACTGTTAAAGCAGGAAGTTACTGCCACCACCACAATTGTCTTTCATACTAAAGAAACTAGAAAATGGACACTGCAATTCTGCCTGAGGAAGCCTCCCATTTCCAAACTCATTTTTGCAAGAAATACCAGCTAAGAGCCACAGTAAGATGACTTCTGCCTTATGTTTATTTTCCCAGCCTCACAAGAGTTCTTACAATTGGTGGAACCTAATTTGTGTCAAGAATCCTAGCTTAAGGAGTTTGGTGAATTTAGATTGTGGTTTTCCAACTTCTCCAATTAACAGAAATATAGAATGGGGATTGGGTAGTGAATCCTCAATACAATGTACCTTAAGCAAAAAGTAAAAGTCTCAGGACATGCTGAATAAGTGTTAGTGTGCAGGTTGTTGCCATTTCAGCTTGAACTACTCAGGTGCATGTATAGGGGCATCAAGAGTGCCTCAGTAGATCTAGGTAAGTCCTATAGCCTTAATAAGTGAGTGCAACAGGGGAGGGAGTAGATTAGAGGGACGAGATTACCTTATGGGTGATATTATCCATCTCAGGAGAATGGAAGCACACAAGACTTTTTGAGCAATGGGTTCTTTTCACAGATGCAGAGGTTACTGATTTTGTAGTTCTCACTATGAAACATCTTAAAGACCAGTTAGATGAGTATCATAGGAAAACAAATTCCAACTAGAATTGAAATAGAAAGTAAAAGGAAGGCAAGCATTGAATTCCAGGAAGTAGTGCTGGCCTTTCATGTAGAGAGGATCAATTTCAAAAGTAGGTTAAATTATTAGAAACACATTTGAGCCTCATTTGCTACAGGAGACCAGCAGAGGGAAATGAAAGACTAGAAGAAACCCAGACATCTGTGGAAAAAGATGGAACAGAATGAAAAGCTCCAAATTGGATATGTTGCCAAGTACAGAAACCATGTGTCTGGGGGGAGGTATTAGTCCTCAGTAGGCCCCAAGAGCACACACTTCATAAGCATCAACAGCAGCTTCAGTTTGGCAGCCTCCTGGGGGTGATTCCCAGCTGAAAGAATAATAGGGATGAGGGGCAAACCTTTCCCAGAAGGCTTAAGCAATTCCAAAGCAAGCAGTAATGACAGCAACCACTGTGGCACAGAGTGGAGTGTCTGTACCCAGGGTGACAGTGTTGGCTTTAACAATGTTAGGTATTAAAACGGGTATCTAAAATAAGACTAGGCACGTCAGAATGTCATTATTGTAAACTTCTAAACTTTTTCAGAAGGCAGGCAAGTCACAGATGATACTATCAGAAAGTATGCACAGGTGGATCCCTCCTCAGACATGGTGAACACACATTACTTATTTCGATAGAAAAATTTTCTAATTAAGTTTAAGCTTATAGTTGAAAGACTCCAGATATCTGGAAGACTGGCTGTCAACCTGACAGGATAAACTAATAATCTTTTCTAACAAAGGTAGTGTTATACTAAAGAATCTAGAAAAGGGACAAAAAATATATTTTTAATACAAAGATGTTATTTTTTATTTTTATTTTTTAAATAGATTATTTTTTATAGCAGTTTCAGGTTCAGCCAAAAATTGACTGAAAGATACAGATTTCCTCCATACCCCATCTCTCCGCCCATGTACAGCCTCTTCTTATTATTTACATTCACAACCAAAGTGGTACATTTGTTACAGTTGATGAATCTTCTTTGACATATCTTAATCACCAGAAGTCCATAGTTTACATTAGGGTTCATGCTTGGCTTTGTACCTTCTATAGATTTGAACAAATGTATAATGACATGTGTCCATCATTATATTATCATATAGAGTAGTTTCACTGCCCTAAAAATCTTCTGTGCTCTACCCATTCATCCCTTCCTGCTCTTTTCCACTGATTTCATTGTCTCCACAGTTGTGCCTTTTCCAGAATGTCAGATAGTTGCAATCATATAGAACGTAGCCTTTTCAGATTGACTTATTTCAGATAGTAATATGTATTTAAAATTCTTCATGTCTTTTCATGGCTTGATGGCTCCTTTTTTTAAAGTGCTGAATAATATTCTATCATCTGGATGTAGATAATTTAACCATTTACCTATTGAAGGACATCTTAGTTACTTCCAATTTTGACAATTATGAATAAAGCTTCTATAAATCTCTGTGTACACGTTTTTGGGTGGACGTAAGTTTTCAACTCATTTGGGTAAATACCAAAGAGTGCGATTGCTGGATCATATGGTAAGAGTATGTTTACTGTTGTAAAAAACTGCTAAGCTATCTTACAAAGTGGCTGTACCATTGTGCATTCCCACCAGCAGTGAATGAGAGTTCCTGTTGCTCCACATCCTTGCCAGCATTTGTTTAGCATTCCTTTCTATGCTTATTTTCCATTTTATATCTTCTTTGGTGAGGTGTCTGGTCATATTTTTTGCCCATTTTTAAATTAGATTGTTTGTTTTCTTATGGTTGAGTTTTGAGATTCATTTGTATATTCTAGTAACAGTTCTTTATCATATATGTTTTTGGCCAGTATTTTCTCCCAATCTGTGTCTTGTCTTCTCATTCTCTTGATGGTGTCTTTCACAGGGCAGAGATTTTTAATTTTAACAATCTCTGACTTATCAATTGTATTTTTCATGGATCATGGATTGATAGATCGTTTTTTTAAGTTCTGGTTTCTTACAAGATTTTTTCTTTATCTTTGGTTCCCAGCAGTTTTAATATGAAATGCCTCAGTATAGATTTTTTTGATATTTACCTTGCTCAGTGTTCTCTGACTTTTCTGGATCTGTGTCTGTCAGGAATTCTGAAAATTCTCATTGTTACTTCAAATATCTCTTCTGCTTTTTTCTTTCTCTTTCTGGTATTCCAATCACACCTATGTTATTCCTCTTGAAGTTGTCTCACAGTTTTTGTTTGCTCTGTTTAGGGTTTTTTTTTTTTTTTTCCATTTTCATTCTTTGTTTTCTTTATACTTCAGTTTGGGAAGTTTCTACTGATTATTTTCAAGCTTACTGATTCTTTCCTTGGCCTTGTCCAGTCTACAAAGGAACCCAAGGCATTTTACATTTTTATTACAATGCTTTTGATTTCTAGTATTTGCTTTTAAATCTTTCTTAGACTTTCCATCTCTCTACTTACATTAACCATCTCTTCTTGCATGCTGTCTACTTTTTCATTGGAGCCCTTTGCATATTAATCATAGTTATTTTGAATTTTCTGTCCAATAATTCAAACATTGATATCATACCTGAGTCTAATTCTACTGTTCACTTTTTCTTTAGACTATGTTTTTTTTAAGTTAACATACAATGTATTATTTGTTTCAGGGGTACAGGTCCATGATTCATCAGTCTCACACAATTCACAGCGCTCATCATAGTACATACCCTCCCCAATGTCCATCACCCAGCCACCCCATCCCTCCCACCCCTCTCCACTCCAGCAACTCTCAGTTTGTTTACTGAGATTAAGAGTCTCTTATGGTTTATCTCCCTCTCTGGTTTCTTCTTGTTTCATTTTTCCCTCCCTTCCCCTATGATCCTCTGTCTTGTTTCTCAAATTCCTCATATCAGTGAGATCATATGATACTTGTCTTTCTCTGATTGACTTATTTCACTTAGCATAATACCCTCTAGTTCTATCCACATCGTTGCAAATGGCAAGATTTCATTTTTTGATGGCTGCATAATATTCCATTGTATATATATGCCACATCTTCTTTATCCATTCATCTGTTGATGGACATCTAGGCTCTTTCCATAGTTTGGCTATTGTGGACATTGCTACTATAAAGATTGGGGTGCCTATGCCCCTTCAGATCACTACATTTGTATTTGGGGTAAATACCTAGTAGTGCAATTGTTGGGTCGTAAGGTAGCTCTATTTTCAACTTTTTGAGGAACCTCCATACTGTTTTCCAGAGTGGCTGCACCAGCTTGCATTCCCACCAACAGTGTAGTAGACTATGTTTTTTCTTGCCTTTTAGCCTGCCTTGTAATTTTTTGTTGGAAGCTAGACATGATGTATTGGGTGATACAAACTGAGGCAAATAGGCCATTAGTATGAGGTTTTATGTTAATCTGTCTAGGAGTTGGGCTATGTTTAATTTTTGCTGTGGCTGTACATGCCAGAGGCTTTAAATTCCTCTAGTGTCCTGTTTGTCTTCCCTGTTGACTCTGGGCTTCCCTCACACTCCTCAGAGAGAGTCTGTGTCTTGCAGCTCTTTCATCTGTAATCCACTATTATTCTATTGGAACTCTGTAGGTGTGGTAAAAAATAATAGAAGAAGAGAAGCATTTTATAATTTTTTGGTTAAATCTCTGTTTTTAGTGGGATTGTGTCCCTGGGTTTTCACAGGTATTTTATAGCTATTCCTTCCTCTTTGGTGAGACAGGAAGGCTAATGAGGGCTAGAGAGGTAAAATGCCCTACCTCCAGGTGAAATAAGACTGTGGGAAAGTTTTTCCCTTTGGAGAATTGTCCTTTGTTAGGGAGAATGGACTGAGTTTATTTTAAAATGATTATCTTTTCTTCCCAGCCAGATCCAGGAGGGCTATTTCTCTACTCTTCACTGTGAGTACCTGGTGGGATTCCCGGTGGTAAAGCCCCCAGGACTTTGTCTCTGTCATGCTAATCTACACTCTTCAGCTCCAGCAATTTGTTAGAATTGCCGTCTAAGTGTTCCTAGTAGTTTGTAACTCTGGTGATTCTGCTCCAGGTAAGCATATCTTGTCTGTGAATCTTGGATTCACCTGTCTCTCCAGATATAACAGTTGCAATTTTCCCTGTGACCCCCAATCCTCTGATTGGTCTAAGAAAAGTCACTGATTTTCAATTTATTCAGCTTTTTCTTGTTGAATGGGCAGTTGTGATGACTTCTAAACTCTTTATATGTTGGAGCTGAAACTGGAGTCCCTCTGATAGGCTTTTATATTTAACATGGACATAATATGGGATGGGAAATAGAATAGGAAGATTTTCAATCTTTGAGTAAGTGGCTTTAGAGTTATTTTGATTGAGGTGTTGTTTGGAAGTATTTCAGTGCATTTTGGGGGCAAAATCAATATTGTCTAACAATAGAAGAAGTTTGCATAGTCAGTAGCCTCATGAAGATAAAAGCAGGATTGTTCAAACTTCTAATTTCCTCATCAAAAATGAGATAACCATACCTTGCATGACCATCATCTTAACTGTTGAGCTCAAATGGCTTAGAGATCAAAAACTGGGGAAATGTTAGGAGGAAACATTTATTCCCCCTCATTCCTATTCCCTTCCAGGCAGCCTAATTAGATTTACACTCTGGATTTATCTCTGTCTTCTCACTCTTCTCAAGGGCTGAAACAATGACTTACCCTTGATGAGTTTGGGAGAGAAACATAGGCATATGAGGCATATATAGCTCAGCCCTTTTACTCCTCTTACAAGCCAGGTTTTTTTTAAGATTCTATTTTTATTTATTTGAGAGAGAATGAGAGCGAGAGATATCACAGAGGGAGAGGGAGAGGGAGAAGCAAACTCCCTGCTGAGTGGAGAGCCTGACGAGGGGCTTAATCCCAGGACCCTGAGATCATGACCTGAGCTGAAGGCAGACCCTTATCCAGCTGATCCACCCAGACACCCCAGAAGCCAGTTATCTACAGAATGTACGCATTCTGTTCCACCCCACCTCCCAAGTTAAACGGTCAAGCCCCACCAACTTGGGAAGCCTGCAGTGGTCTCATGTAACTCTGTATCTATGGGAAATCTGCCTATTTCTGGTTTTGTAATTAAAAATTCTGTATCAGTTCACACCTAAGCCGTCTTATCCAACCTAGGCTCTATCAGTAATAAAAGGAATATTTTGATTTTCATCTGATTGACTATTATTTTTGATAAATTTTATTTTCAAATTGTTTTATATTTATGGAAGCATTCGACAGGTAGTATAGATAGTTCCTGTATATAACTGACACAGTTTCCCCTACTTTAATATCCTCCATTACTTTGATAATTTTGTCCCAACTAAGAAACAGACATTGGTACATACATGGTAACTACATTCCAGAATTTACTCAGATTTCACTACTTTTTTCTCTAGTGCTCATTTATTATTCTAGGATTGATTTAACCATCAATTGGTCTAGAACAGTTTCTCAGACATTCCTTGTTTTTTATGGCCTTTACAGTTTTGAGATGGTCAGGTATTCTGTAGAATGGTCAATTTGAGTGTGTCTAATGTTTTTGTCATTATTAGACAGGAATTATAGATTTGAGGAAGAATGCCATAGAGGTGAAATATCTTTCTCATCCCATCATATCAAGGCTGCTATCAACATGACTTGCCACTGATGGTACAAAGCTTGGTCGCATGGCCAAGGTAGTGTTTTCCAGGTTTAGCCACTGTAAAGTTACTCTTCAAGCTCCTCTTCCCCCCCTTACCCCCCACACCCCAACTTCCCTACTGTTATCATTGGAAACAAGCCACTAATCACAGTTCATATTCAAGGGGGATACCTAAATGTTTTGGGTCTAATTTTCAATTTGTTTATAAATCAGACAGAGCAGAGAATTGATATTTATCAGGCCACATGAAACCCCAACATGAATAACTACCCACCTGCAGGTTTAGTCAGGGGAACAGATCCATTAAGTGGACAGAGGGGCATCATGGTGAGATGAAAGGAGTGGGCTTCCTAGCCAGAGGCATCTCTGAGCTTAGTAACTGGCCAGAGAGTGGCAAGTAGTACAAAACAGGTTTTGGAGGCTAAAACTAGGGGAGAGGCAGTATGTTCCCACTGGAGAATTTTAATTTACTGAGCATCAGATAACGAACACATTTACCTAAACCCACACTAAGCAATCAGTGCCTCAGTGAGTTCTGCAAATGAAAAAAAAAATCAATTTTCCTGTTTTGATTTATATGAAAACCCAATGTTTTTTTGCTTTTTCACCACATGCACATGTGACTGATGGCCAGGAAAAACCAAATGAATTAACATTTAAGGACAGCCTCAGCCCCTGGGTCATGTTTGCTAAAGAAAGACAAGTGGGTGGGTGAAAAGACAAATTAAAAACCTTCCACTGTCAACAGCGTTATCTCATTTTAGATCAAATACCAATGAAACTAATTTAATTTTATGCTGTTTCCATCCTAAAGCTCTTTCACTCAGTAGGTTATTGCTACTATAAAATTGACATTATTTATAGCTTCTTCAGTCAATAAAAAAATGGAGGCTTAAAGGTGGGCCACTGGTGTGTTTGTTGTAGAATTCTTACCTTATTCTTTTCCAAATAAAATGACCTTAATTTTTATATTTTTTTCAAGTATCATATTAGTTTTCTTTAAAAATTTTTACTTATCAAAATGTACATCTGAAAAAGATACCTTTATAGAGAAGAGGGAAAAATCATTCGTATATTTCAAGATAACAAGTGAATGGTTTGAGGTGCTAAACCTTGAAACATTAAATTCTCTAGACCAGGTAACATTTTCCTAGATTTTTCAATTTTACCTCTTATGCTGCTGAAGAAAATAATTATATGTACCTACATGAGTTTTATTATGCTGATTTTTAACATTTTTTGATTAAGTAATTCATACCCATTGTGCAAAAATTGAAAAATGCAGACTATTAGAAGAAGTCAATCCCAAAAACTACTTTCAACACATATTTATAAAGCATCTATTATTGGCACTCTCCTCAGTGCTGGAGTTACAGCAGTTAACAAACCAGAGAGAAATGCATACCCTTTTCATTCTAGTGGGAAGAGACAGGTAAAAGAAGAGTAACATGCATGTTTTAAAGGATGTAATAAGTGCTAAGGGGAAAAAAAAGTAGACAGGAAGAAGGACATTGCATGGGGGAAAGTATAACATTTTTACATAGGGCTCTAGGGGAAACCTTACTTAAAAACTAATATTTGAGCAAAGAATCGAAGTTGAGGGAGTGAGCCAAGTATAAGCCTGGAACAAGAGCATTCTGAGCAGAATAAACAGCAAATACAAAGGCCCTGTGGTGAGGCTTTTACTCTGAGTGAGGTGAGAAGCATTAGAGGGTTTTAACAGAGAAGAGACTTAATTAGTTAACTTTTTAAAGGGTCACTTTGTCTGCTCTGTGAGATCAGACTTAAGGTACAGATGAAGACAAGGAGACCAATTCTATGGCTCTTGACTAGGGTTGTAGCTTAGAGGTGATAAGAAGTATTTGGCTATTAAATATGTTGATGGTGAACCAAAAAGGTATTGGAGGATTGGATATAGAGCATGAGAATTAGTGAAGGGTCAATAATGCCTCAAGGTTTGATATGAACAACCAGAAAAAAATGGAGTTGTAGTTTACCAAGACAAGAAAAGATTGCAAGAGAACTGGATTTAGGGTAAAGATCAAGTTCGATTTATCAACATATATTCTTTTCTTATTTTATTTTATTAATTAAATTAATTAACATATAGTGTATTATTAGTTTCGGAGTTAGAGTTCAATGATTCATCAGTTGTACATAACCCCCATTGCTCATTACATAACATGTCCTCTTTAATGTCCATCACCCAGTTACCCCATCCTCCCACCTCTCTCTCCTAGCAACCCTCAGTTTGTTTCCTATGATTAAGAGTCTCTTATGGTTTGTCTCCCTCTCTGATTTTGTCTTGTTTTATTTTTCTCTCCCTTCCCCTGTGACCCTCTGTTTTGTTTCTTAAATTCCACATATGAGTGAAATCATATAATAATTGTCTTTCTCTGATTGATTTATTTTGCTTAGCATAATTCCCATTAGTTCCATCCACGTCATTGCAAATGGCAAGATTTCATTCTTTTTGGTGGGTGAGTAATATTCCATTATATATGTATATATACCACGTCTTCTTTATCCATTCATCTGTCGATGGACATCTGGGTTCTTTCCATAGTTTGGTTATTGTGCACATTGCTGCTATAAACATTGGGGTGCACGTGCCCCTTCAGATCACTACATTTGTAAATACCTAGTACTGTAATTGCTGGGTCATAGGGTAGCTCTATTTTTAACTTTTTAAGGAACCTCCATACTGTTTTTCAGAGTGGCTGTACGATTTTGCATTCCCACCAGTAGTGTAAGAGGGTTCCTCTTTCTCCGAATCCTCGCCAACATTTGTTGTTTCCTGACTTGTTCATTTTAGCTATTCTCACTGGTGTGAAATGGTATCTCATTGTGGTTTTGATTTGTATTTCCCTGATTCCAAGTGATGTGGAGCATTTTTTCACATATCTGTTTGCCATTTGGATGTCTTCTTTGGGGAAATGTCTGTTCATCTCTTCTGCCCATTTCTTTTTTTTTTTTTTTTAATTTTTTTATTGTTATGTTAATCCCCATACATTACCTCATTAGTTTTAGATATAGTGTTCCATGATTCATTGTTTGTGTATAACACCCAGTGCTCCATGCAGAACGTGCCCTCCTCAATACCCGTCACCAGGCTAACCCATCCTCCCACCCCCCCTCCCCTCTAGAACCCTCAGTTTGTTTTTCAGAGTCCATCGTCTCTCATGGTTCTTCTCCCCCTCCGATTTCCCCCCCTTCATTCTTCCCCTCCTGCTACATTCTTCTTCTTCTTTGTTTCTTTCTTAACATATATTGCATTATTTGTTTCAGAGGTACAGATCTGAGATTCAACAGTCTTGCACAATTCACAGCGCTTACCAGAACACATACCCTCCCCAGTGTCCATCACCCAGTCACCCCATCCCTCCCACCCCACCCCCCACTCCAGCAACCCTCAGTTTGTTTCCTGAGATTAAGAATTCCTCATATCAGTGAAGTCATATGATACATGTCTTTCTCTGTTTGACTTATTTCGCTCAGCATAATACCCTCCAGTTCCATCCACGTCGTTGCAAATGGCAAGATCTCATTCCTTTTGATGGCTGCATAATATTCCATTGTATATATATACCACATCTTCTTTATCCATTCATCTGTTGATGGACATCTTGGCTCTTTCCACAGTTTGGCTATTGTGGACATTGCTGCTATAAACATCGGGGTGCACGTACCCTTTCGGGTCCCTACTTTTGTATCTTTGGGGTAAATACCCAGGAGTGCAATTGCTGGATCATATGGTAGCTCTATTTTCAACTTTTTGAGGACCCTCCATACTGTTGTCCAGAGTGGCTGCACCAGCTTGCATTCCCACCAACAGTGTAGGAGGGTTCCCCTTTCTCCGCATCCCCGCCAACATCTGTCATTTCCTGACTTGTTAATTTTAGCCCTTCTGAGTGGTGTGAGGTGGTATCTCATTGAGGTTTTGATTTGGATTTCCCTGATGCCAAGCGATATTGAACACTTTTTCATGTGTCTGTTGGCCGTTTGGATGTCTTCTTTGGAAAAATGTCTGTTCATGTCTTCTGCCCATTTCTTGATTAGATTCTTTGTTCTTTTGGTGTTGAGTTTGATGAGTTCTTTATAGATTTTGGATACTAGCCCTTTATCTGATATGTCATTTGCAAATATCTTCTCCCATTCTGTCAGCTGTCTTTTGGTTTTGTTGACTGTTTCCTTTGCTTTGCAAAAGCTTTTTATCTTGATGAAGTCCCAATAGTTCATTTTTGCCCTTGCTTCCCTTGCCTTTGGCGATGTTTCTAGGAAGAAGTTGCCGTGGCTGAGGTCGAAGAGGTTGCTGCCTGTGTTCTCCTCAAGGATTTTGATGGACTCCTGTCTCACATTTAGGTCTTCCAACCATTTTGAGTCTATTTTTGTGTGTGGTGTAAGGAAATGGTCCAGTTTCATTCTTCTGCATGTGGCTGTCCAATTTTGCCAACACCATTTGTTGAAGAGACTGTCTTTTTTCCATTGGACATTCTTTCCTGCTTTGTCGAAGATGAGTTGACCATAGACTTGAGGGTCCATTTCTGGGCTCTCTATTCTGTTCCATTGATCTATGTGTCTGTTTTTGTGCCAGTACCATACTGTCTTGATGATGACAGCTTTGTAGTAGAGCTGGAAGTCCGGAATTGTGATGCCGCCAGCTTTGCTTTTCTTTTTCAACATTCCTCTGTCTATTTGGGGTCTTTTCTGGTTCCATACAAATTTTAGGATTATTTGTTCCATTTCTTCGAAGAAAGTGGATGGTATTTTGATGGGGATTGCATTGAATGTGTAGATTGCTCTAGGTAGGATTGACATCTTCACAATATTTGTTCTTCCAATCCATGAGCATGGAACGTTTTTCCATTTTTTGTGTCTTCCTCAATTTCTTTCATGAGTATTTTATAGTTTTCTGAGTACAGATCCTTTGCCTCTTTGGTTAGATTTATTCCTAGGTATCTTATGGTTTTGGGTGCAATTGTAAATGGGATCGACTCCTTAATTTCTCTTTCTTCTGACTTGTTGTTGGTGTATAGGAATGCCACTGACTTCTGTGCATTGATTTTATATCCTGCCACTTGACTGAATTCCTGTATGAGTTCTAGCAGTTTTGGGGTGGAGTCTTTGGGATTTTCCACATAAAGTATCATATCATCTGCAAAGAGTGAGAGTTTGACTTCTTCTTTGCCAATTTGGATGCCTTTGATTTCTTTTTGTTGTCTGATTGCTGTGGCTAGGACTTCCAATACTATGTTGAATAGCAGTGGTGATAGTGGACATCCCTGCCGCGTTCCTGACCTTAGGGGGAAAGCTCTCAGTTTTTCCCCATTGAGAATGATATTCGCTGTAGGTTTTTCATAGATGGCTTTTATGATATTGAGGTATGTACCCTCTATCCCTATACTCTGAAGAGTTTTGATCAGGAAAGGATGCTGTAGTTTGTCAAATGCTTTTTCTGCATCTATTGAGAGGATCATATGATTCTTGTTCTTTCTTTTGTTAATGTATTGTATCACGTTGATTGATTTGCGGATGTTGAACCAACCTTGCAGCCCAGGGATAAATCCGACTTGGTCGTGGTGAATAATCCTTTTAATGTACTGTTGGATCCTATTGGCTAGTATTTTGGTGAGAATTTTTGCATCCATGTTCATCAGGGATATTGGTCTGTAATTCTCCTTTTTGATGGGGTCTTTGTCTGGTTTTGGGATCAAGGTAATGGTGGCCTCATAAAATGAGTTTGGAAGTTTTCCTTCCATTTCTATTTTTTGGAACAGTTTCAGAAGGATAGGTATTAATTCTTCTTGAAATGTTTGGTAGAATTACCCTGGGAAGCCATCTGGTCCTGGGCTTTTGTGTTTTGGGAGATTTTTGATGACTGCTTCTATTTCCTTAGTGGTTATAGGTCTGTTCAGGTTTTCTATTTCTTCCTGGTTCAGTTTTGGTAGTTGATACATCTCTAGGAATGCATCCATTACTTCCAGGTTATCTAATTTGCTGGCATAGAGTTGCTCATAATATGTTCTTATAATTGTTTGTATTTCTTTGGTGTTGGTTGTGATCTCTCCTCTTTCATTCATGATTTTGTTGATTTGGGTCATTTCTCTTTTCTTTTTGATAAGTCTGGCCAGGGGCTTATCAATCTTGTTAATTCTTTCAAAGAACCAGCTCTTAGTTTCGTTGATCTGTTCTACTGTTCTTTTGGTTTCTATTTCATTGATTTCTGCTCTGATCTTTATTATTTCTCTTCTCCTGCTGGGTTTAGGCTTTATTTGCTGTTCTTTCTCCAGCTCCTTTAGGTATAGGGTTAGGTTGTGTACTTGAGACCTTTCTTGTTTCTTGAGAAAGGCTTGTATTGCTATATACTTTCCTCTTAGGACTGCCTTTGCTGTATCCCAAAGATTTTGAATAGTTGTGTTTTCATTTTCATTGGTTTCCATGAATTTTTTTAATTCTTCTTTAATTTCCTGGTTGACCCATTCATTCTTCAGTAGGATGCTCTTTAGCCTCCATGTATTTGAGTTCTTTCCGACTTTCCTCTTGTGATTGAGTTCTAGTTTCAAGCATTGTGGTCTGAAAATATGCAGGGGATGATCCCAATCTTCTGGTACCGGTTGAGACCTGATTTATGACCTAGGATGTGATCGATTCTGGAGAATGTTCCATGGGCACTAGAGAAGAATGTGTATGCTGTTGCTTCGGATGGAATGTTCTGAATATGTCTGTGAAGTCCATTTGGTCTAGTGTGTCATTTAAAGTCTTTATTTCCTTGTTGATCTTTTGCTTAGACGATCTGTCCATTTCAGTGAGGGGGGTGTTAAAGTCCCCCACTATTATTGTATTGTTGTCAATGTGTTTCTTTGCTTTTGTTATTAATTGCCTTATATAATTGGCTGCTCCCATGTTAGGGGCATAGATATTTACAATTGTTAGATCTTCTTGTTGGATAGACCCTTTAAGTATGATATAGTGTCCTTCCTAATCTCTTATTACAGTCTTTGGTTTAAAATCTAATTTGTCTGATATAAGGATTGCCACCCCAGCTTTCTTTTGGTGTCCATTAGCATGGTAAATGGTTTTCCACCCCCTCACTTTAAATCTGGGGGTGTCTTTGGGTCTAAAATGAGTCTCTTGCAGACAGCATATCGATGGGTCTTGTTTTTTAATCCAATCTGATAGCCTGTGTCTTTTGATTGGGGCATTTAGCCCATTTACATTCAGGGTAACTATTGAAAGATAGGAATTTAGTGCCATTGTATTGCCTGTAAAGTGACTATTACTGTATATTGTTTGTGTTCCTTTCTGGTCTATGTTGCTTTTAGGTTCTCTCTTTGCTTAGAGGACCCCTTTCAAGATTTCTTGTAGGGCTGGTTTCGTGTTTGCAAATTCCTTTAGTTTTTGTTTGTCCTGGAAGCTTTTTATCTCTCCTTCAATTTTCAATGACAGCCTAGCTGGATATAGTATTCTTGGCTGCATATTTTTCTCATTTAGTGCTCTGAATATGTCCTGCCAGTCCTTTCTGGCCTGCTAGGTCTCTGTGGATAAGTCTGTTGCCAGTCTAATGTTTCTACCATTGTAGGTTACATATCTCTTCTCCCGAGCTGCTTTCAGGATTTTCTCTTTGTCTCTGAGACTCCTAAGTTTTACTATTAGATGTCGGGGTGTTGACCTATTTTTATTGATTTTGAGAGGGGTTCTCTGTGCCTCCTGGATTTTGATGCCTGTTTCCTTCCCCAAATTAGGGAAGTTCTCTGCTATAATTTGCTCCATTATACCATCTGCCCCTCTCTCTCTTTCTTCTTCTTCTGGGATCCCAATTATTCTAATGTTTCGTCTTATGGTATCGTTTATCTCTCGAATTCTGCCCTCGTGATCCAGTAGTTGTTTATCTCTCTTTTTCTCAGCTTCTTTATTTTCCATCATTTGGTCTTCTATCTCACTGATTCTTTCTTCTGCCTCATTTATCCTAGCAGTTAGCGCCCCCATATTTGATTGCCCCTCATTAATAGCCTTTTTGATTTCTACTTGGTTAGATTTTAGTTCTTTTACTTCTCCAGAAAGGGTTTCTCTAATAACTTCCATGCTTTTTTCAAGCCCAGCTAGTATCTTTAAAGTGATGATTCTGAACTCTAGATCTGACATCGTACTAATGTCCGTATTGAGTAGGTCCCTGGCAGTCGGTACTACCTCTTGTTCTTTTTGTTGAGGTGATTTTTTCCGTCTTGTCATTTTGTGCAGAGGAGAATAGATTAATGAGAGAACAAAATGCTAGCAGGGTAACAACGTCCCCAGAAAATATACTCTAAACAAATCAGAAAAGACCTGAAGCAGTGGGTAAAGAAAGGGAAAGAGAGAAAAAAGAAAAAGAAAGAAAAAAAGAAAAAAGAAAAAGATAAAGATAAAGATAAAAACAAACAAAAGCAGAACAAAACAAAACAAAACAAAAACAGAATGTGATCAAATATGATCAGGCTGGTTTATAGATCAGTGCCACACACTAGATTTTGGGTGTATTTTGGTCTGTTAAAAGAAAGTCCCTCCCAAAATTTTAAAGAAAGAAAAACTTATATATGTACAAAAATAAGGGTTGATATGATGAAGGGATGGAATATGACTGTAAAGATGGATATTACAAAAAATTTTATAAAAGGATTTGATAAGTTGTTTGAAAAAAGAAAGAAGAGGATTAAAAAAAAAAAGAAAGAAAAAAGGGAGAGAATGTGATCAGGCAGGGGAGTAGAAAAAAACCATACACTAGAGATTTAGAGTATATTTTGATCTGTTAGAAGAAACTATCTCAAGATTTTAAAGAGAGAACAACTTATATATATATGCCAAAAATACGGGTAACTACTATGAAGGGATAGAATATGACTTTAAAAATGAAAAATAAAAATGTTTTTTTTAAAAAAGGGATTGATAAGATGTTGGTTGAAAAAGGGAAAAAGAAAAATTCAAAAAAAAAGAAAAAAAGAAAAAGACAGTTAAAAAAAATAATTAACTTTGAAAGACTAAAGAATCATGGTAAAAAAGCCATGAATTTTATGTGCAGTATTCCCCTAGCGCTGGAGTTCTGCCGTTCTCATTGATCGGTAAACTTGGTCTTGGCTGGCTGTTCTCGCTGATCTTCTGGGGGAGGGGCCTGTTGCTGTGGTTCCCAAATGTCTTTGCCGGAGGCAAAATTGCCCCGCCCTTGCCGGTCCGGGCTAAGTAATCTGCTCGGGTTTGCTCTCCGGAGCTTTTGTTCCCTGCAAGCTTTCCGTGCAGCTTTGGAGGCGGAGAGTGAAAATGGCGGCCTCCCAGTCTCCGCCCCGGGGGAGCCGAGAACTCGGGGTCCCGCTCCTCAGCGAGCCCCCAGAGAAAAGCAGTCAGTCACTCCCGTCTCCCCGGTCTTCAGCCACACTCCGCGCTCACCCGGCCTGTGACCGCGCCTTTCTATCTGGCACCCGACCCCGGGTGGAGTCTCCAAACCCAGCAGATCCCCGCGGTGCGCTCCTGCACCTCTCCTCCTGGGGGAAGAAGGTGAGTCTCCCCAGATCTGCCGCTTGTTGGGTCCCTGCTGGAGGAGCAGTGGCCTGACTGTGCCGCGGATCACGGTTTATGACAACCCCGAGCTGAGAGCCCGCGCCTGGGCTCCGTCTCTGCAGCCGGCTTCCCTGCTCCCATACCTGGGAGCTCTGCCGCACTCAGGCACCCCCGGTCTTTCTGTGACCCCGAGGGTCCTGAGACCACACTGTCCCGCGAGGGTTCCACCCCCCACTGCACCACCAGAGTGACGTCCCTCAGCGGAGCAGACTTCTAAAAGTTCCGATTTTGTGCTCCGTGGCTCTATCACTTGCCAGAAGCGGCCGATGGAGGCCCCTCCCCTGCCGTCTATCCTCCCGAATAACGCCTCGGATTCACTTCTCCGCACGTCCTACCTTCCAGAAAGTGGTCGCTTTTCTGTTCAGAGAGTTGTTGCTATTCTTTTCTTCGATCTCCTGTTGAGTTTGTAGGTGTTCAGAATGGTTTGATCCCTATCCAGCTGAATTCCTGAGAGGAGACGAAATCCAGGTCTCCTACTCCTCTGCCATCTTGCTCCGCCCCCTTTCTGCCCATTTCTTGACTGGATTATTTATTATTTGGGTATTGAGTTTGATAATTCTTAATAGATTTTGGATACTAGCCCTTTATCTGATAAAACATTTGCAAATATCTTCTCCCATTCTGTAGGTTGTCTTTTGGTTTTGTTGACTGTTTCTTTTGCTGTGCAAAAGCTTTTTATCTTAATGTTAAGTCCCCATAGTTCATTTTTGCTTTTGTTTCCCTAGCCTTTGAAGACCTGTCTAGCAAGAAGTTACTTTGGCTGAGATCGAAGAGGTTGTGCCTATATTCTTCTCTAGGATTTTGATGGATTCCTGTCTCACATTTAGGCCTTTCATCCATTTTGAGTTTAGTTTTGTGTATGGCATAAGAAAATGGTACAGTTTCATTCTTCTACATGTGGCTGTCCAATTTTCCCAACACCATTTGTTGAAGAGACTGTCTTTTTTCCATTGGATATTCTTTCCTGCTTTGTCGAAGATTAGTTGGTCATACAGTTGAGGGTCCATTTCTGGGTTCTCTATTCTGTTCCATTGATCTATGTGTCTGTTTTTGTGCCTGTACCATACTGTCTTGATGATTACAGCTTTGTAATATAGTTTGAAGCCTGGCATTGTGATGCCACCAGCTTTGGTTTCCTTTTTCAACATTCCTTTGGCTATTCAGGGTCTTTTCTGGTTCCATACAAATTTTAGGATTATTTGTTCCAACTCTGTGAAAAATATTGATGGTATTATGTTAGCGGTGGCAGTGAATGTGTAGATTGCTCTGGATAACATAGACATTTTTTTTTTTTATTATTATGTTATGTTAATCACCATACATTATATCATTAGTTTTTGATGTAGTGTTCCATGATTCATTGTTTGCGTATAACACCTAGTGCTCCATGCAGAACGTGCCCTCCTTAATACCCATCACCAGGCTAACCCATCCTCCCACCCCCCTCCACTCTAGACCCTCAGTTTGTTTCTCAGAGCCCATAGTCTCGCATGGTTCATCTCCCCCTCTGATTTACCCCCCTTCATTTTTCCCTTCCTACTATCTTCTTTTTTTAACATATAATGTATTATTTGTTTCAGAGGTACAGATCTGTGATTCAACAGTCTTGCACAATTCATAGTGCTCACCATAGCACATACCCTCCCCAATGTCTATCACCCAGCCACCCCATCCCTCCCACCCTCCACCACTCCAGCAACCCTCAGTTTGTTTCCTGAGATTAAGAATTCTTCCTATCAGTGAGGTCATATGATACAAGTCTTTTCTCTGATTGACTTATTTCGCTCAGCACAATACCCTCCAGTTCCATCCATGTCATTGCAAATGGCAAGATTTCATTCCTTTTGATGGCTGCATAATATTCCATTGTATATATATATACCACATCTTCTTTATCCATTCATCTGTTGATGGACATCTTGGCTCTTTCCACAGTTTGGCTATTGTGGACATGGTAGCATAGACATTTTAACAATATTTATTCTTCCAATCCATGAGCATGGAATTCCCATTTTTCTGTGTCTTCCTCAATTTCTTTCATGAGTGTTCTATAGTTTTCAGTACAGATCTTTTACCTCTTTGGTTAGGTTTATCCCTAGGTATCTTATGGTTTTGGTGCAATTTTAAATGGGATCTATTCCTTAATTTCTCTTTCTTCTGTCTCATTGTTAGTGTATAGAAATGAACAGATTTCTGTGCGTTGATTTTATATCCTGCCACTTTGCTGAATTCCTGTATGAGTTCTAGCTTAAACTGGTAAATATTTACCCTCCTTTACTTTATCCATCTCCACATATAAAACTTTCAAGTCCGTAAGTCAAAAGAAAATAGAAAAAAAAAAAAACACTGTCAAACTGTTATATAATTAGTAGTAGTGAAGATATATATTCACCAACAAGGTCCATTGATTTTGCTGATTTATACCTCCCAAAGACAACAGCAGAGGAATAAATGCAGGCCTGCATGGAGGAGCATATGGTTGGTGAGCCTTTCCTAGCCCTGATCACTACCATTTCTCAAAGTGCTGCAGGGTGATTTTATACTGCTTTCAAAATTAGCAGAATGAGGACTTGGGAAAGGATCTCATTGTCTCTTGGTTTTCCCTGTGCAACACCATTTATTAAAGAGAAATTTGTAAACATAGATATTTCCCTGAAACAACCAATAAATGATAAGAAACGTCTGCATAGAAAATGTGGAGAAAAACCTCAGCTGATTCAACTATTTCATGAGCTGATGTCAGAAATAGTATCTTATTTATATTTCTTATGTATTTTACACATATTAGAAAGCGGTAATGACAAACAGTACAATTCAGCCAAAGAAAGTATTTCCACCATTTATAACCCTGCATCTCACCTGTCTCTTATTGATCTAATGCTGTATTATTTTCATCTTTCCTCTTGGCTTTCTGGTCCTGTTTCAAGGAGGCCATGTATTTGATAATTAAATTGAAGATGTCAGATATTTTTCTCAAGTTTTCTACATACATTTCCTCTTTTGGTTCTCTTTTCCCTGTCTGTAACATTTGGTATGTTTTCATTTAACTCATCCTCAAATAATAACAAATCTATTGAGCCTGAGAATTTGCCAATGGAGGATGTTTCTGCAGAGAGGGCCAATGAGTTACCTCGGGTGCCTTTCTGTCTACTTGACTGAATCAATTCGCTACTCATTCCACAGCTGGAAGGCAGATAAATGGGCTAGTTCCTAGCTTAGTATCTGGTAGTCTTTTATTTGTTTTAGCTTTTCTGGCCTCAAATGAAATGATCTCCTCCCTCCACTATCTGAACAGATGGGATGCACAAAATGCCACAATTCCAGTATTCACTACTACCAGATGGCTTCCATCTTTGTTCTCATGTACCACTCTTTATTTATGGGGACTGCACATTCCAGGCTGTCATGTAGCACAGCATGTCTCATACATAATCTTACATACTGCCATTTTTCCAGGTATCACCATCCCTAGATGTACGTGGAAAGAGGTACAAGTGAGAGAAGCCCAGGACCTGACTGTCTCCATGAAAAGGAACATATGCTTTTTTCTAGATGTTTGGGTGCCTTCTAAAACAGTATGGTCCTCTTTTGCTGTGTTGCTGATGCCACCATGCACTGGGGCACCGGGTGTTTTTTTGCACACACTTTTGACATAGCTGCTGCTTAAAAATGTGTTAAAATAGCCTTCTAAGTGTGGTAACTTCGGTGATTGCTTCGATGACATGTTGCAGAGGCCAAATTGGTGGGAAGTCCACAGTGGGCAATCTGGCTCTCTTGATCTTAACAAAACCCCTTTCTAAACCAAAGACCCATGTAGCATACACTCCTCAGGAATATAACATTTATGTATAACTTCCCCATCTATCTTTCCAACTGTAGACAGATTTGGCAGGGACTCAGTCAGGGCTTTAGATGTTTTTCATCCTTCATTGCCCTCCCTAAAACCTACCAGTAGAAAATGCTGGAATTTAAGTTGTAGAGACTCATGGTCTTTAGATTCATGCTCTAAATGTTAGTGAGATCCAGCAAGTTTACTCTGCCTACCCTAGCTTAGCCTCTGTTCAGTAACAGTTTCACATTAGTTTCCTTCTGTCTCTAGTTTTCCTCCTTCCTTCCAGCAGGTCTTTGTTTTATTTTTTTAAATTTATAAAATATTTAACTATTATTGAACATGATGCTTTCATACAAGTTTATAATAATATTAGCAGCTAATAGTTTGTAAAGAATAGACAAAAAGACCAGGTTTGGATATTTGTTTTTAATTTGATTCTCAGATTTTGCAGATAAGCAAAAAAGGCTCAGGAAAAAAATTTAAATAGACTAATTTCAGATGGCTAGAATTTTCAAAGGGAAATTAAACCCAGAATGCCGTTTTTTTAAATTAATACTTTTCCATTTTTATTGAGGTATAATTGACACATAACATTGTATAAGTTTAAGGTGTACAACATAATGATTTGATATATGTATATGTTGTAAAATGATCACCACAGTAAGTTAACATCCATCACTACATATAGTTACAAATTTTTCCTTGTGATGAGAACTTTTAAGATCTATTCTTAGCATCTTTCAAATATACAAATACAGTATTGTTAACTATAATCTTCAAGTTGTATGTTACATTCCTAGTACTTACTTATCTTATAACCATGTTTGTACTTTTCGACCACTTCTACTCATTTTGTCCACCCCTGTCTCTGATAACTGCAAATCTGATCTCTGTTTCTATGAGTTTGGTTGTTTTAGATTCTACATATAAATGAAATCATATAGTATTGGTCTTTCTCTGACTTATTTAATTTAACATAATGCCCTCAGGTTCCATCTATGTTATCATAAATAGCAGGATTTTCTTATTTTTTATGGCTGTAAGGTATTCTACTATCAATATAGTAGTGTTAGTATCACATTTTCTTATTTATCTGTTGATGAACACTAGGTTGTTTCCATGTCTTGGCTATTGTAAAATAATGCTGCTGTGAATATTAGGGTGCAGATATCTCTTCAATATAGTGACTTCATTTCCTTCAGTTATGTACTCAGAAGTGGTACTGCTAGATCACATGGTAGTTTTATTTTTGTTGAGGAGCCTCCATACTGTTTTTCACAGTGGCTATAACAGTTGATATTCCAACCAACAGTATACAAGGGTTCTCTTTTTTCCACATCTAACTTATATCTGGTTGACATTTGCATTTTATAACCTAATGACACAGAATTAGTGAGAAATAGCTTTATCTGCTAGTTGGCCATTCTTTTATTCTTGCAATATTTATGTTTGCTTTTGCAATGAAGAAATGAGAAATTGTCTTAAATCAATCTTCCCAAGGACCTTTAATGATCAAGGTAAGTCTTTCAAACAAGAAGTCTAACAAGCTTCCTTAAGTAGAAATGTCAATTCTAATAGTATGAACCTTTTTTTTTTTTTTTGACTGATGGAGAACAACCTGTTCAGCCAGTTGATTTTATGTTGATTACACAAAGTATATAATTGTTACCCAGCAACACACACAAAGCCAGAAAAACTGGACCAGTAAATAAAAAAAGATAGCCATCAGCCCAAGCTGAGTGCTCTGCATGCAGTCTTCACGTCTTTTTCACCTTCCCTGTTTTCTTTTTCTTACTGATTTTCTACCACCTGCAGCATAATGTTGTAGAACAAGAAAATAAAAACAGTTTCTCCTGAATGTACTGCCTTATAAAAAAAAGATTTATTTATTTTTATATAGAGAGTGCGTGAGAGAGCGTGTGAATGGGGGGAGGGGCACAGAAAGGTGGGGGGAGGGTAGAAGCAAACTCTCTGTTGAACCTGGATCCTGACACAGGGCTGGATCTCACAACCCTGACTGAAATCATGACCTGAGCCAAAATCAAGAGTCTGATGCTTAACTGACTGAGCCACCTGGGCGCCTTGAATATACTACTTTTTTATGTAACGAAAAAGCAGTATGTGGAAAAATTTCAGTCATTTGTGCCTAAACACAATATTCTACAAACTGGTAGAAATGCTTATAGGAAATTTCTGTTAAGTTGTCTATATCTGGAGCTACCAAGGTGATTGTTGGGTAACTTGGCCTCTCTCAAATAAACTCTCAAAGAGTTTATTCTCAGATGGCTATATTTTAGTTTTTAAGTCATTCTGCACTGAAAACAATTCCATTTGCTAAGGATGACCTTCAGGTTAAAGAGAAATGATAACAGATTGAAATTTATGTCTAAATGAAGGAATAAAGAGAACCAGAAATGGTAAATAAGTGGGTAAATATAAAAGACATGTTAAATCTGAGTTTTGAAAATAATCTATATTTGATAGGAATATTGATATTTGCTAGACATCAGAAGAGTCATGCTAGAACAGCTTTATGTATATAGAGATTATGTGTAAAACTTTCTTTGCCAGGAAGCTATTAGCAAACATTAGAGCATTCTATAAAAGAGCAAACAACAGCATAAATATGCATTTCTTATAGCAGTACCTTGTAATATTGTTATGTAAATATCCTTCAAAATAAATAGCCCTATCTGTATCCCACAAATTTCATGCCAAGTTTCACATATTTACAAAGGATCCATTACAATTTTAATGGTTTTTCCTATTTCATTTACTTTTTTTTGTAAAATCTCTTAGTTTATATACACAATTCACATGTCACCAAACCAACAAGAATGAACCTAGTCACACTGAAAAATAGCTTAGGATGTGCTCAGATTGAATATTTTGAAATTTTTATTGGTATTCCACAATGACACTTTTTTTTTTTTACTTTTATTTCTCTGGATGTGTGTTTAAATTTTTGTTCCCAAATTATAGAAATGAGTGTCATCCACAGAACTGATTCAAAATTCAAACAAATACTAGATCCTAACCCAGATAGATCTACCAAATAAAAATCTATGGGTGTTTTTCCAAATAATCACATTTTTAAAAACAAGTTCTTTTTGATGATTCTAATTTACAATATGGTATGAAAACCCCCTTTCTAAACTAGAGGTTTTCTATTCTCATATTAGAATTATCTGGGAGCTTTAAGATATAGATTGACATTTTTTAAAAATTAAGGATGCTTAATAGTAGAATGATTTATGTTGGGAAGTTGTAGAATCCACTTTCTTTTTAAAAATTTATTACTCATTTAAATTCAATTTAATTAACATATAGTGTATTATTAGTTTCAGAGGTAGAATTTAGTGATTCATCAGCTGTATATAACACTCAGTGCTCATTCCATCAAGTGCTTTCCTTAATGCCCATCACCCATTTACCCCATCCCCACCCACCTCCCCTCCAGCAACCCTGTTTGTTTCCTATAGTTAAGAGTCTCTTATGGTTTGTCTTCCTCTCTGTTTTCATCTTATTTCTCCTTCCCTTCCCCTATGTTCCACTACTTTGTTTCTTAAATTCCACAGTAAGTGAAATCACATGATATTTGTCCTTCTCTAACTTACTTTGCTTAGCATAATACCCACTAGTTCCAGCCACGTCACTGAAAATGACAAGATTTCATTCTTTTTGATGGCTGAATAATATTCCAATCTTTGTGTGTGTGTGTGTGTGTGTGTGTGTGTGTGTGTGTGTGTGTATCTTCTTTATTCATTCATCTGTTGATGGACATCTGGACTCTTTCCATAGTTTGGCTATTGTGGATATTGCTGCTATAAACATTGGGGAGCATGTGCCCCTTCAAATCACTGTGTTTGTATCCTTTAGATAATACCTAATAGTGTAATTTCTGGGTCATAGGATAGTTCTATTTTTAACTTTTTGAGGAACCTCTTTACTGTTTTGCAGAGTGGCTGCACCAGTTTGCATTCCCACCAGCAGTGTAAGAGGGTTCCCCTTTCTCTGCATCCTCACCAATATCTGTTTTTTTCTTGAGTTATTAATTTTAGCCATTCTGACTGGAGTGATGTGGTATCTCATTGTGGTTTTGACTTGTATTTCTCTGATGCCAAGTGATGTGGAACATTTTTTCATGTGTCTGTTGGCCATTTGTCAACACTGTTCATCAGCTGTCTTGCATTGAGTCTGGGCTGGCTTATTATGTAGTGACCATCTATTTGTATAATTTCATAGATCAAAGAATTTCATGTCCATCCATAATAATTCACTTTTTTTTCTGGTATTGATTGAATTCTGCCCCCCTTCCCCATCATCTACACTCCTTCATTAAAGATAAAGCTTAAAATGCAAATTTCCCTGTGAAGAGAAAAGTTTTGTTTTCCAAGAGAAGTATGGTAAATACTTAAAGGAAAAAGGGAAGATTCACCAAAATAGACTAGTGTGTGGTGGAGGATGGGTGCCTGCAGGGTTACTAGAGTGCTAAATACAGAATTGTTCCCATCATAGTTTTGCCATAGGCTGGTCTGTTCATCAGGACAGCAAACATTACTGAACTCAGACTGTTGTTGCAAGAAGGGAGAAGACAGTGTCTGCCTTCCAGGAGTTTATGATCTAATATAAATGAGGGGCTTCTATGAGTTAAGGGATTTACAGAGATAAAATGGGCTCTATGACTGACCATTGCTTTTTCTTGAAGATCTGCAAAATTTGTCTCCATAGTCCATGGAGCTTTGTCTAGAAAGATTGACTCTGTCTTTTGTAACTTGTCTGCCAGAAGTCATCCTAATTCTAAGAAGGTAAAAGAAGATTAAAATACAACAAAATTCACTGGATAGTATGTAATTAACTGGAAAACTGAGGGAAGTTTGTTCTGCATTTAGTGTCTGATTGAGTGCAGGTCTATCTATCCTACCAAAGTGGATCTCTCTTTGTTTCTAATTTCTAAAACCATATAGGAGATAAGATCATTTCTGAGCGTAGTTTGAGGGTTAAAAGTGGAATTATAGGCTGATCTGAGGTTTCCTGATGACAAACCAATGCAGGTCACTGCTGTCATTCTTAACAGTGGTCTCCAAAGTGAGAGACTGGTAAAGTGTTAGAACTTTTATTTATATTTATGTTTGTCTCAAAAGAAAGTATGCTTTATGATAGTAGTGAATGTATGATACAAATAATGTATAAATAAACATTTATACATTGGAGGGCATGTTTAAAAGCTTTTACTGATGGGAAACATGATCAAAAAAATCAGTGACAAATTTATTTTGAAATATAGTGAGTTTTATTTTGGGAGGACTAGTTTATGTACTGCTGCCTCTCATGGTTATGACCTAGAGTGAATGGCAACAGTCTAAAAGCGTCATTTGTGATGTACTCTCTTCTCACCTGGAGCACAAATGAGTTTTTTCCTGTGCTTTGCAGCTGTAGCCATTTGCGGTGGCCTCTGTGTCTCATTCGTGGTCTGAAGCTTCTGTTCATTAATCTCTCCTCATTAGGAAGAGTCTCAGAATGTCGCAGGTGAAAAATACCTCAGAGATTTGTTTTCCCTTCTTATTGTAGAGATGAGGACACTGGAGCCAAAGACAGACATTGAAAAGATATTTGTAAAGTCATTCAGTTAAGTCAAGAAGGTGGCTCTTTGATACCACAAACAGTGCTGTTTCTGTTTTTCTAATAATGCCCAATGTGTTTACCAGGAGAGAGTCACTATTAGTGCTAAAGGGGCATGTGTTTCTATGTAACCTGACAAGATGAAATACTAGGTATGATCACGGCTTAGTATTTCTGACAATGGTACTTGCCATCTGTTTGGGAGGACTGGAAGGAATCTATAAATATTAAGCTATTAAGAGGGAAGGGAAACATAAGTTTATTTTTTGTCTCTAGTAGAAAATAGGAACATTTTACAGAGAGATTTTTCATTCACTCTAAGTATTGCGCATTATATATGTTTATGGATATAATGAGAACTGTATCTGTAGGCTGCTTCTTCAATAAAGACTTGTTATTCCAGTATTTTTCTAGCATCTACATTGACATAGAAGGAAGCATAAGACATCTTTGGAGAATTAAGACTAACTTGAATTAAATAGCTATTGAGAACAGTATGCCCAATTACATTCTAATTTAGAAGGTATAGGTGATGTATAGATGTTGTCAGAAATCAATTTTCCTTTCAAATTAATGGTTCATCAGAGAAATTTAGAGAAAATGCTATAACATTTCATTTCCTTGGCCTCTGACTCTGGTAGCTATTCAGCCAGGCCTTCCAACAGCAAGTATTTAAGCAGGCTTAAGTTGCTCCTTTGATTCAGGTTCAGTACTAGTGTCCTTCAGGAAGCCTTTGTCTCCTGTCTTTCTTTAATCATCCTTTCTTCCCATTCAAGCTTTGAATCTAGAACTCCTAGGGCGGCTGTGCACCTATATTTCCCCAAGCTGTACTCCTTCCAGTCCTACTGTGTGACAGTTTCTCAAACTGAAATCTGGCTTAGTTTGCTGCTCCTCCTTCTTGTCTTGATAGTTGCTTTTCCAAGGACTGCAGTCTGACCCTGGAATGTCAGCCTTAGCTGGCGTCAGCTACTGCATGCTCATAAGGTTACAATCTGCCTATTGATCATTAGAGGCTCTTATTCATCATGAAAGCTTCATACAGTCTCATCCATATTATTAAGAGGCACTTATTAAATGCCTACTGTGTTCTCCACTCCATGAGAGTCTTTAATGTGCTTTCCAGAAAGAAGCTTGGTTCTTCGTGTTACTAAAAACTTGAGATTTGGCTCTTGCATGCAAGATCACTTTAAGGGAAAGTAATGAATACTGGGTAAATGGGTTTATTGCTGATACCTCCTCTAAGTCCCAGAAACATAAGGCAGAAGTAGAGGTTTTAGCGTAAAACATAAAACACAATGGAATGCACTTCTAGCCTCTCAGTATTGGTGCAGTGGTCTGAGAAGAATGCATCTGGCTGTCCTGATGTGCTGGCTGCTGGGTCCTGGGTGAAGGTGGGGCAATGAATCGGTCCTGCAGCAAGCCACCAAGTAAATGCAAGCCTCTGTCAAAGTAACAGCCCATTATTTTTGAACTTTTTTCTTTAAATAATGTCAAATTACAAGAAAGTTGAAAGAGTAATAAACTCTCATATATCCTTTATTCGTTTTCCACATTTCTTTATCATAACATTTTAGATCTTAATACTTCAGCATACATTTCCTATGAGCAAAGATTCATTTTCTTTTTTTTAAATTTTATTTTATTATGTTATGTTAATCACCATACATTACATCATTAGTTTTTGATGTAGTGATTCATTTTCATAACCATAGTACACCTGTCCAATTCAGGAAACTTAATGCTAATAAAATAATTTTTGTCAATTTTTCATATACATTAGGAAGCATACTGTGGTGTTTGACATTTTTCCATAGGTCAACCTTATTGTTTCTTCTGTTTATTTATTTATTTATTTACTAAAGTCTTCTATCATTAGCATCATATTATTTTTTTCTTGCATCTCCTGTATTTTTGGCTTTATATAGGTGGTTCCTGTTTTTTTGTACGTGTCTGTAGATATCCATAATTTCTTCATATTCATTATAAATGGTACTATTAGCCATTATAAAATAATCCTCTTAGTCTCAGTTAATGATTTTTGGTCTGAATTTTACATTGTCCAATGTTGAAATCATAATCTGTGCTTTATTACTGTTATAGTACATCTTTGCCTATCCCTTTATATTTTGCCTTTTTGAATCAATCTGTTTTAGGTATATCTTTATTGATAGACTAGTGTTGAATTCTACTCATTAATTTAAAAATCTTTTAAGAGTCAAGGTAAGCTTAACCCCTGCTAATGTGACTGACAGGCTTGGTATCAACTCTTACAAAATGTTATCATTTTATATGTTATTTTATGTTTTAATTACCTTATATAGTATGTTATATATACAATACTTCTTATCTAAGAAGAGTGTTGTCTTCTCTCTTTAAAAGAATTTTTCTTTTGTTATTTAATAAGGACTGCATTTAAACTTTCTATAATAGTCCCCTGAATCCTACTTACTTAGCTTAATCTTTCACTCTCTGGTTTGTCAGTTTTAAATGGTGTATCTTGACTCCAGTCTATTACCCATACAATTACCATGATTTGTGTTTACTCTCCCTTTTCTTTCTCCTTTTTTTCCCATTTTCTAAAGTTGCATTCTTTCCAGTTTTTCCATAGGTAACATTTACGTATTTTTCTTCCACCTGTGTCCTCACTCTTGTTTTAGTCTTAATCTCCAATGAAACAAAGTTTAAGAGAACTCTAAAATTTTAAGCATCAGTGACTAAAAAATAATAATACTAATATTTTTAAATGAAATGAACTCCTGAATGAAGCAAGATGACACATCTGATCTCTAAGATTCACATGTGGCAAAAATATTGGATTTCCTTGATACATGTATGTGTTTGAATTTGTTTTATAGATAATTATTTGCACTTCTTGATCCACTATTTTCACACTTTATTTCCTGCTTCTTCAACCCTCAGGTGATGAGTGAGCATAGTGATGGTACCCACCATACCTGTTCAGTGTCCTCTAAAAGCAGTCTTTGTGCTGAGTGCCGCAGTGGATTGACAGAGGCCTTCCCAGAGCTGAGGTTTTTCCTACTAGGTCTTCCCCTTCATTTCCCATCTCCTTTCACAGGTGTCAGATCTGCTTTGCCATCTGAAGGTTTTACCTGCCAACTATTGCTCTCTTAATCCTTTACATCGCACAGCTGTTTCCCCAGAGATTTTAGGAGAGCATTGTGGGAATCTCCAATATACAACTGATGGATTAGAAGCACAGGTGAGTAGACTTGATTGGCATCTGACCTGATACCATCTCCAGGTAGATAGTGTCAGAATTGTGTTGAACTGTAGAACACCCAGCTGATATGGAATTGCATGGTAGTTGGGAAAAAACAAACACACACATCATGCATACCTCCTTAAAGAGGGCTCCCTTGTTTTTGTACTGTGCCCAGTACAAAATAGAACTCAATAAATGTTAAATTTAAAAAAATCCAACTAAATGATTCAATGTACTTTTTCTTTGTATTATGAGTTCCAAAGCAAACATACTATTTATCCATTATGTGTATACTCAGGATGTGAGATAAAGTTAAAAATAAAAAGAGAAAAGGAGGACCTGGGTGGCTCAGTTGGTTAAGCATCTGCTTTCAGGTCAGGTCATGATCTCAGGATCCTGGGATCGAGCCCCACATCAGGCTCCCTGCTCATCAGGGGGTCTGCTTCTCCCTCTCTCCCTCCCCAGTGCTCATAGTTTCTCTCTCTCTCCCCATCTCTGTCACTCTCAAATAAATAAAGAAATATTTTTTAAAAACAAAAAGAAACAGGCAAGAACAGTGTAGCATAGAAGAAAAGGTATTGATTCTGGCTTTAACATTATTTATTCATGTGATTTACCTAAAACTTTATATGAGTATTTTGACCTTTAAGATGTCTTCTAGATCTAAAATTCTGTGATTGGTTTATTTTTTCATTCATTCATTTATTCATTCATTCATTTTTTACTTCAAACCATGCCCAGGAATTGTGCTAATTATGGGGGATACCAGGCAGCATGAGTCCAACAGTGTGTGTCCTTTGTGGAATTTACATTTGTAGTGTTTCTTTTTTTTCCTTGACCTTAAGAAAAATAATAATGAACAAATTTTGAAATGATTTCTGTTCATTTTTTTATGCAAATATATCAGTTGGATGTGAAAGACAAATACATTCTTAAAATTAGGAAGCATTAGTATACTTTGTAGTTGCTTATTTTCTGTGAGAGATAGATACGGAGCACAGCCTGAGGCAGACTGACCATGTACGTTCTGTCCATTTTATAATGTTCTGCTGCCCCTGCATTCTTAGCCTAGTGGTCATCTAATTAGACTTTGAAGAAAAAGTTAAACTATGTCTCAGATATTCATTTCTCTTCCTTTTATGAATTCTAAATAAATGCATCATGGGTGAATACATTGCTATCTCAAAGCTATGAATTCTATAGTATTCACATCTTCCAGTGTAATGCTGCTGTGCATTTGCCCCAGCAACATTCAGCCTTCTCATCAATTTGTCAGAAAATGAACAATATGAAGGCATACAACTCTAAAACCTGTGACACATCAAAATTTCCTGATTTCAAGGTAACGTTTCTAGAGAAATGGAAGAATTATTGAATAGCACAATTTCAGAGTGGAGGGTAAGTTAATATTCTGTGCCACTAAAAATAATGTTATTAAGCATCAAGCAGTTTTACTGGCTGACTTTTCACATGTTTTAAAAGTTGAACTAATTCATGGGGCACCTGGGTGGCTCAATCATTAAGCATCTGCCTTCGGCTCAGGTCATGATCCCAGGATCCTGGGATTGAACCCCGCATCGGTTTCCCTGTTCCACGGGATGCCTGCTTCTCCCTCTCCCACTCCCCCTGCTTGTGTTCCCTCTCTTGCTGTGTCTTTCTCTGTCAAATAAATAAATAATAATAAAATCTAAAAAAAAAAAACTAATTCAATTCTAGTAGTTTGGGCAAGGTTTATGAAAAAGTTGAATCAAGGACAGAAAGCAAGTGGAAATATTCAAATACATGCAAAGTATCAAGTGAAATTGGTAACTGAGATTGAACACAGAAATGAACCTAGAATCACAGAATTTTACTGCCAGAAGGGGCCTTAGAGATGATCGGATTCAATTCTTTTTTTTTTTTTTTAATATTTTATTTATTTATTTGAGAGATTATGAGAGAGAGCACAAGCGGGGGGAGGGGTAGAGGTAGGGGGAGAAGGAGAAGCAGACTTTCCGCTGAGCAGGGAGCCCGATGCGGGACTTGATCCCAAGACCCTGGGATCATGACCTGAGCCGAAGGCAGACGCTTAACCAGCTGGGCCACCCAGGTGACCTCGGATTCAATTCTTAGTGAAGTAGGCAAAAAATCAACCAAATAAAAAAACCCCCAAAAACCTGAAATCAGAGAACTTTTCTATGAAGAGATGATTCTTTCCCACCTCCACCCCTGCCACCATCACCACAGTCTGCACTAAGAAAAGGAAAATAAAATTATTGCTGTATAATTTTGTATGTCAGAAATAACAAAGATGATTATGGTTAAATGAAGAAACAGAAAATAGAATACCCAGTTGCTTGCTCTCTGTGTTATATTCTACTCTTTGTTAGAAAAAGATAAGAAATGCTTGAATATATGGACAGAAAGAAAAATATGTTTCTGTGTTCAGAGAAGGGCTTAGAAATAATGTTTCTGCTCACAAAGGAAACAAAATGCATGTTCATTTAACAATATTTGGCAAAAAAAAACCCAGCATAAAATCTCTAAAAAGTGACTACTTTTTAGTATTTAGTATGTATTCTTTTCATCGTTTGTATTCTACATGTCTGTTTTACATAATTGAACTCATACTGATTCAGTTCTGTTTTGTATTAAGTTGTGATAGTGCAGACTCTGTGGGCATGTGTAGTGTGACAGTTCATGAGAAGGGACTGTAGGCCACATAGCACATCTACCAGGACAGACAATCTAGGCTATGGTCAGGCCAGAGAGAACCTTGAATAGCACACTGTTGGATTAAAGGCTATGAGATATTCTCTAAATTGAGAAGATTGTAGCCTCTATTCTGTACTGCCCCTACTCTCTTCTCCGCATGCTGATTTGGGGCCCATGCCCTTGGGACACTTGGGCAACACTTACTAACTAAGCCACGAAGAGTGTGGGCTTGTGATGTTCCTTGACTGCAAAATTGTTCTACACTAGCTCATTCATTTACCCTGGCACAGAGTCCCTGTGCACTGCACCAGAAGATAACCCAAATGGTGTTCCAGTGCAGAACCTCCCTTCTGTACCCACCCTCTAACCTATGTCAACTTTGCACTTCTTTCCCTAGGAAAAATACAGGATGGGAAGGCACGGGGCTGTCACTGTTGCCTTACCACAGACATACTCAACAGTGCAACAAAACCTGCCCGAATTTTCAGCTGATTTTGTTGCTCTAGCAAACTTTTTACAAAAGGATCATTTAAGCACCCCTCCCCCCCACATAATCTGGCTACCTAGTAAATAATCTAGTTACCTAATAAAAAGTTCTATGTAATTGTTTCCGATGTTTTGAGAACCTGAGACTTTAGACATCCACCCAGTTCTCTTCATGATGAAGAACCAGTTTCATTCTTAAGCCACAGCCTCGTATATTGTATACAGAATGTGTGTGCAGCAGAGTGGCTCTTAGTTTGGTTTTCTCTGGTACAGGTGTGTTCCTGCCTGTGTTTGTGTTTTGATATGGTCAAATTAGCAACCAACAAATTAATGTAGGAAATCCATTACTTGCCCTGCATTCCATTCAGGAGGTCTGACTTGCTCTAAAACTTCTCTCTTGGGTTTCTTTGGAATCATTTTGCTATAAAACAGCTTTGATTCGAGGAAGGATTTTAGTGCCAGAAAGTATTAATTGCAGAGAGCTTACCTATGAGAGTTGTAGGACTTTAGCAGGTGTTGGGACCCCAGGATAAGAACAAGATTGGCATTTAATAGTACTTTTCATGAATATTAATTTCATTCAGCAGAACTTTTAGGGAGTCATTTATCATTTCATTTTTTAATCCTGGTAAATGGAGGCAAGTTATGCTCAAGTGACAGATAAAAGCACCAGGAAGCCTAAATCAAATTGAGAAGCTACTTTCAAACCCATATTTTACATTAAACTTAATTGCCAACACTTATCAATGGGAAGGATTATATTGCAAAGTTAGTTTTAATCATTACAGGTTGAATCTGTACTACCTGAGAATTTTTTTGCTTTCATTTGGTGCATCACATAGTTTAGGTTTAATTAAGAGAACTGATTATCCTTTTTTAGGAACTCAAAGTGGTGACAACATTTCCAGAGAAATTTTATCCACTTAAGAAGGGGCACTAACCTGTTTAAATGGGCAACAACTTGGAATCCCAAGAGTGATCAGTGGTTCGAAGGACATCCTGTGGCAAAGCAGGAGGGGAGAGAAGGATCTTTGAGCACTAAGGACAGGATGCAAAAAAGTCAATAGGTTCAAACTTTTCTCCTGGGAAAGAAAATGTTGCCCGCAGAAGAGGAAGTAGCAGTGTCTCTTGATTCCAGATTGCTCATAATTTCCTGATTATTTCATGATGCTTTCAGTTTTTTAAACCACTAATTTTTAAATTATTTATAGAATATTTATAAAATATTTGAAAGATGTAAAGAAAATGAACCAAACACCATTGCATGTCATCATATCCTCCATCCAGCTTAAAAAGGAGAAAATTGCTATTACATCTGAGGTAGTGAGGACTTCTCTGGCTGAAGAAAAAATCTGTTAGATTCAGTGGGGAGCTGTGGTAGATTGTTGAGCAGGAGAAAAGATAGTTGAGAGAGGTTTTGGCTGTGTGCAGAGGAAATCACTTCTGAATTTTATGCATATCATTTTTACTTTCCTTTATAGTTTTTTTTTTTTACTTATGTTTGTATCTCTAAAGAATAGCTGTTTCCATTTTGTATATTTTAGAGTCTTATATAAGTGGAATCATATTGTGCTAATCTTCTGCAACTTTTTTTTTCTCTTAATATTATGTTTCTGAGGTTTATTCATGTTGTTATGTGTAGGCACAATTGATTCAGTTAATTGCAGTAGTATTCCATTGTATGAATATACCACACCTTTCAATTATGGGTTTGCATTTTTCTTCCTTATTAGACTGAAGGCTTTTTAAGGCTGAAGAAAACTCTTGTTTATCATTGCAGAATTGACATAGGCTTGGCCACAATAGTTGGCATGTTACAGGGTGTTAAATAAATGCTTGTTTAATGGTAACTTTTTAACAGGGCGGTAGAAAATGTGAAAAAAAGTTTTCTGACACCTGAGAAATATAATTTTAGACATTCATACCTCTAGTCCAATTATAGGGCAATTGTCAAAGCAAAAAAATTCTGGGAACATGTCTTCTCAATATAAAATGCATTTGTATTTTCTGGGCTTGATATCTTTAGCAATAGTCTCTGACAGGCATGGCAGAATCAAATGTTTTGTTTTTTTCATTTGAATGGGTATCTTTATAGTAAGTTTGAAAAAGAAGAAGGTGAAGGTTGGTCATAAACTGTTTGTACTTGTTTCCTCAAGGAGATTAGCTAACATGATGTTGCATAATCTGAGCTATTAAATGTCTTAGCAGCACGACAGATAATTAGCTACTCTACAGAGCAGGTAATCTTTCAGGTTTGTTCTTTGCATAAATAAAAAAACACCTCTGGGTGTATTTTTTGGTTTGTTTCTGAACTACCCTCCTTTATTCTTGCAAGTGGGATGGAAAACGATTGGGTTGATTTTAGGGCTTTATGTCTTTCACACAGAAACACTGAAAATCATCACCTTCATTATCATAGATTTTGTTATATTACTCTCTCCCCAGGAAGTACCATTTTTACAATATATTTCATTAATCACAAAAAATTAAAAACTGTGTGTTTCATAACCTGTTTTCCTGTGAGCAATCACTATAGCTCCTTTACAGTTAGACCCCACTGAGTTAAAATTTAAGATTTAAAATAATGCTTCCAAACTAGTGAGCTCTGGATTCCTGGGACCCTGCAGTGTTATTGCCAGAGTTTTGGAAATCCAGTATGTACATACATTGCTGATAATGTATGTATGTAAATTATATGTAAATGTTCAAATATAGGTAGATAACAATCATGCTTAATAAAATAAAATGAATTTTAAAGTCCTACTAAATATGTAAAAGCCATTTCTCATTTTTCTTTTTATCCAACTTTTTTTTGTTAAGTATGTGTGTATACATAGTTTTGAATAGTCTGGGCTTATACCGGAGTAAGAAGGCCTCTGGTTCAGCCTTGTCAACCTCTCACTCTGCCTCTTCATCAGCAATTACTTCATAGCTTTTAGTTATTTCTTCTGGTATTCATCTTCTAATTTCTAAATAATATACAAAATGTCACTATTTCTTGAATTTTCTAGTTTGAGAAATTACTCATTGATTTCTCAGTAAGGAAGATGAGGATTTAGACCTCTTCCCCCTGATCATTTGCACATTTAAAAAAAGGTAATAGATATTCGAAATAAATATTAATCTTAACTGAACCATATAATGATCTTTATGATATATTTCTACTTTTGGACAATTTTTTTTTTTTAGGAATTAATAATTATTCTTTTTTAGCATTCACTTAATTAACTCTATACTTACCACTAATAATACATCCCTAATTTATCCACCAGAAATATGTACCTGATATTCAAAATGTCAGATAATCTCTAGTTTCAAATATCCATCATCTGTTTATCTGTTATCAGTTCCCATATAGACTGTTCTCAAAAACTGCTGTACTACTGGGTGCCTGGGGCTCAGTCGGTTAAGCATTTGCCTTCAGCTCAGGTCATGATCCCAGGGTCCTGTGATCGAGCCCCACGTCAGGCTCTCCGCTCAATGGGGAGTCTGCTTCTCCCTCTGTCCCTCCCCCTGCTTTCTCTCTCTCTCTCTCAAATAAATAAAAAAAAATCTTTAAAAATAATGCTGTACTACTGGCATCATAATGTCTTCCTTCTCCATCATTCTAGGAATCTTGTATATTGGGTTCTCTGTTTCCTGGTGCACAGGAGGTAAAATTTTTGAGATCTTTCATATTTGAAGATATTTTCATTCTTTGCTCAGATATAACTGATTGGTTGGGTTAAGTAGATTGGGTATTAATATGGATATCATTTCACTAAGAATATTTAAAGGCATTGCTGCATTTTCTTCAGTGTCCGTTTTCATCTTGCCTGACACCATTCTGATTTCCATTCCATCATATGTAGTTGTTTCTTTTTTGTTTTCTTCTCTCTGGAAGGGTTATATCCAATATTTGTTCCTAGCATTCTAAAATTTCATACTGATATAACTTGATATGAGTGTTTTACATTCATTGTTCAGGGTACTTTGTGGTGCCTTTCAGTACATTTTTTAAAAAAAGATATTTATTTATTTATCTATTTATTTATTTATTTAAGAGCAGGGGGAGGGGCAGAGGGAGAGAGAATCTCAACTCCCCACTGAGCTCAGAGCCCAACACACAGCTTGATCTCACTACCCTGAAATCAAGAACTGAATCAAAATCAAAAGTTGGATGGTTAACCAACTGAGCCACCCAGGCACACCTCAATACATTTCTTGAGTAATTTCCTTGAATTAATTATTTTTAAACTTCATCTTCTTTCAGTTTATCAGGTCTGGAGTTGAGACCTCTTGTTTTTGTGTCTCTAAAATACAAATAACTATAATTGTATTCTTTTTTAAAAATTTTTAAGATTTTATTTATTTATTTGACAGAGAGGTAGAGCCAGAGGAGAGCACAGGTGGGGGGAATGGCAGA
This sequence comes from Halichoerus grypus, assembly GCF_964656455.1. Classification (NCBI taxonomy): domain Eukaryota; kingdom Metazoa; phylum Chordata; class Mammalia; order Carnivora; family Phocidae; genus Halichoerus; species Halichoerus grypus. The sequence continues at coordinate 105,321,904 of NC_135717.1, forward strand.
GGGAGAGGGAGAAGCAGGCTCCCCGCTGAGCAGAGAGTCTGACATGGGACGTGGGGGTTGATCCCAGGATGCTGGGATCATGATCTGGGCTGAAGGCAGACGCTTAACTGACTGACTATAAGAATACAATACCCTATTATTGTATTCTTATAGTCATGGGAAAACAAAACACATTAGCAATTTGTCATCACAGACTTAGGATCAGTTTCCAAGCTATTAAAGTAAAAGTCTTTTCTAAAATTCGTGCTGTTCCTTGTATACCTATTTAGGTTACTGATTGCTTCCCAAGTTTCCCGAATACCACAATCCCCAGAAAACTCAACTAAAAGGTACAAATAGCTCTTCATGCTCAGACTATTGAACTTTCCATAAATATAAGCAAAAGAAGGAAGAAAAAGTAGAACTACATATTTTTAGGTAGTTGCTTGATTTTCCCAAGGATGTATTTTTCTTTTGGTCTTTTTCATGAGGGTGAATATGATTTTGTCCACTCCATTCTCCCCTTCCTCTCCCATTCTGGTCTCACTTATATTGCTTCAGGCATTTAATTTAAAGGACCTTAATGATCTTATTCAACCTCATTTTTACAAATGAGAAAATTGATGCAGGTAGATTGAGACTTCACAGCTTCCCTAGATAACACTTTAGAAATAGAATTTGAATTTAATTATGTATATTTAGTTAGTGTAATGTTAACCTGGAATAGACTGCCTTTTATAGGTACCTCACTTGAACATAGTTGTATTTTTATTTTCTTTTGATAGAGTAAATGCACACAAGTGGGAAGACATGTTTCAATAACTAGCTAAGTAGCATCCCCACAACCACCAGTGCCCCCACATGATTCTTTCATTTGGTTGGATGATTATTCTGATAGAGAAGACCAGAGAGTTTCCAAATCAGGACATTTGACTTTAACTTAAATTCTTAGGCTCAGGCTTACTTTAATAGCATGATGGTCACATCAAATGCTACATTCTGAAAGCTTTATTGAAGAAGTAATAAAGAAGCTTTTAAAAAATTTAATTTGGGAAAATTTCTAAGGTTATAGAAAAATTGCAAGAATTGCAACAGTACTAAGAACACCTACATACAATTTACTTACTCAGACTTACCTGTTTTGTTTTTTTTTTTTTTGAGATTTATTATTTGAGAGAGGGAGGGAGAGAGAGAGAGTGCATGGGCAGGGGCTGGGGGAAGGGGAGAGGGAGAGAGAGAATCTCAGTCAGACTCTGCGCCAACATGGGGCTCTCTCTCACAACCCTGAGATCACGACCTGAGACGAAACCAAGAGTCCGATGCTTAACCAGCTGCACCACCCAGATGCCTTCTGCCATTGGCATTTTAAAAAATACAGTCTTAAAAAAAAACAATAGAATGTTTCTCAGTTTGGGTTTATCTGATGTTTCTTCCTGAATATATTCTGATCATGTGTTCTAAGCCAGAATTCTGCATAAATAATGTGTCCTCAGAGTATCCCTCTGGAGGTGCACATTGTCAATCTGGCCCTCACTTGTAATGTCAATTTTGATCATCCAGTGAGGGTGTGTCCAGTTTTTCTATTGTATAGTTGCTGTTTTTCACTTGTAATTTACAAGCCATCTGTGGGATATACTAAGATCATGCAAATATCTTGCTGTTCATCAAAGTTTTCCCTTAGATTTATTATGTACATGCTTTCATTTTATTATGTGCATGCTTACACTTTATTATGTACTCATTACACTTAAGACTGAGAGTATCAGTGAAATACTGTATTCATAAATTACTTGAATTAATTCCTACTTTCTCCTCTCCCTCCCATATGGTTATAGTATTTGTCTGAAGCAAGGGCATAGAAAATTCTACACTTTAAGCTGCAAAAACAATCTTCATTCAATACTCATAGTAATTTAGGCTTCCAATCTTATTCAGTAGTAAAACTTTTCATTCTTTCCCCAATCTGGAATCTCTTGCAGGTTGCCATTTTCCTTTAGGAGAATAGGGTACAGAAATCTTTATTTTTCAGTTCATGCCATTCCTACTTACTAGCTGAAATTACAAACTCTTCAGGAGTTGGAGAGTGGATTAAAGATATAGGGGTAAGAAGAGAGAAAAATCTTACTTAGTTGATGGTACTATTGTAAGATGGTTTTGACCTTCTTGGATCTTGATTGTACTTAAACTTGACTCTCTTCTGGGGCATTTGCATATGGATATTAGAGTCCCTCCACCAATTGCTGGTGTTCTTTTATATGGAGTTACTTTTATAAGGGCAAACATGCTCTTCTAAGCAGTGTTTTCCTCAGCCTTCAGAGAATTTTTTTAATGGTGAGAGGCCGAATTTTACTTCTATGCTTTTGATTGTGCCTTTTGAAGAATCCTGTAGGATCTTCTTTCTTTCTTTCTTTCTTTCTTTCTTTCTTTCTTTCTTTCTTTCTTTCTTTCTTTCTTTCTTTCTTTTCTTTCTTTCTTCTTTCTTTCTTTCTCTCTCTCCTTCCTTCTTTCCTTCCTTCCTTTCTTCCTTTCTTCCTTCCTTCCTTCCCCACCTTCCTTCCATCCCTCCCTTTCTTCCTCCCTCCTTTGTTCTTTGTTTCTTTCTTTCATCTGTCCATCCATCCATCCATGCATCCATCACAAGGAATTGATCATGTTATTGTGGGTACTGGCTGGCAAGTCTGAAATCCATAGGACAGGCCATCAGGAAAGGCAGACTAGAAACTCTTGGGCAGGAGTGGATGCTGCAAGTCTACAAGAGGAATTTCTTTTTTTTCAGAGAGAAGCCTCAGTTTGTTCTTCAGGCATTTTAATTGAATAGATGACACCCACTTACCTTTCCAAGGAAAATCTTTTTTAAAAAAGCCAATTGATGACACATGTTAATTACATCTATAAAACATCTTCACAGCAATACTTAGATTAATGTTTGAGTAACAGTGGGACGGTAGCCTAGCCAAACTGACACGTAAAACTAACCATTACAGGCAGGTACTCCAAAACTTGTCTAATACAACAGCTACATAAGAAACTGTTAAGTGCATTAGAAGAAAAAACGTCTGGTTTTGGACGTGTAGAGTTTTCCATGTCCCTGAGTCACTGACATGTTACCTTCATTCTTTGTTCTTGATTTTTGAGGCTATTTTCAGTTATAAAATAATTTCTATTATTATGTGCAAAGAGAGCAGAGATGATTAACAAAAGGCAGTTGCCATTGCAAAGAGAATAACCATGTGGAATCGACAGTTTTTCTTATCTTCTGCCTCTCCCCCAAAGAAAGATAGTACAGTGAATTGATTATGGCAGAGAGACAAAGAATTCATTTACCCATTTACTCAACAGACTATAGGCTATATGCTAGGTTAGACGCTGCAGTTATGAAGTGGAATGTGATCCAGTTGTGGGCATGGAGAAATGTGACTATAATCCAATGATTATAAGCAAATCAGTCATTTCAGAACAATGTGTAGTGCTATGGTAGAGATCTATATTGCACTGAGGAGTGACATCTGAATCAGGCCAGAGATTCAGGGAAGGCTCCTTGGGAGCCACACATTTGGAACTGAAATTGAAGATCAGGATTTAGATAGATCCAGAAGGTGGCCACGGGGTGCTGCTGGGAACTGGCTTTGAGGGGGATAAAGAAAACTTGACAAAGCCTCTGCCATAGGCTTATAAGGCAGATAGAAAAATTGTCACAAAATGTGATAATAGTTTCAAGAAACTTCTGATTTCTTGAAAAGTGCTATAGGTTTGCAGGGTAAGGAGTGAATGTGTTTGGGGGTAGTGAGGGAAGTCCTGTATCTTGATTAAAGTCTTGAGAGGGAGAAGGAATTTCTAGGTACACGATGGTAGATAGGGTGGTTCGGAGACAGCTGGACTGGGCGTTCCACTTGTGGAAGGTGGAACAGAGCTGGTCTGGGGCAAGGAAGAGGCTGATAATTAGTTTACTTTTGGGTATTTTGCATCTCTCTAAACATTCATATGGTAGAAAGAAATAGCCTGATTAGATATACAATGGGTCAAATTCCAAAGCTCATGTATTACATAATGATTAGTTTAATCATATTTCACAGAAAAGTTCTAAAGAGATAATTTTCCCCTAGACTTATTCTTTTGGTCTCAAGCAAAATTGAAAAAATTCTTTTGTTTTTCTCCATTGTTTTGATTTCTTTGTCTTTCAGAATTTTCTGGTTGTATTCTTGTTCCCTTTGATAACAGTCATGTTCAATTTCTTCAGCATACATAATGTTAACTTTCCAAATTGTTGCTTGACCCCAGCAGTTCCAGTAATTCTTGTTTACTCTTGCCATTTTAAACACTGATTGGAAGCAGAAATTTTACACACTGCTACAACCACACACTGTGAAAGCTGTCTTTGAGAATGTCATTCGTTTATTTACATAAACCTCAAATTGTTCAAAGGCTTTTTGAATAATACAAATTTTATCTGTTCAGGATGTATTAGCATGTTGTTTTCATTTATAGAGCTGTGAACCATCATTGACTAACACAACCTCAGAACATTACAATGAAGTAGATGGGAGGTTTTGTGGGGTTGGACAGCTAGATTGTGTTCATTTGTGATTCTTTGTGTGTGTGTGTGTGTGTGTGTGTGTGTATTTTCAGTGGACTTTCCAAGTGAAGTAATGAAGAGCCTCAGAGAAATGTCAGTACATGGCTTTCTCCTGAGTTTGTGCTTAAATGCTTTCTGTCCTATATATGAAATAATGCGTATGAATGCCGTTAGTGTAAATAATGCTTCTTATTAAGGTGAAACACTATTTCTTTTTATTATAGTGAAAAAGTACTTCAGGACTTGGACACAATGAAGCTGTATGGCTAGAAGCCCCTTTTTGCAGTAGAAATGTATTTGTCCATATTTAGCATTAACAAAACCTTTAATGTAACTTCTTTTTTCTTCACTTTAATCTTTTCCCTTCCTCCCTTCCTTCTTTCCTTCCTTCTCATTTCATTAGTTCAATGATTCCATTTGTCCCATTCTTCCTACAATGTATATTTAATATTTGCCTTACTACATACAAGACTACACTCTGTGTTATAAGAGTCATAAAGATAAAAAATACTAGGGCGCCTGGGTGGCTCAGTTGGTTAAGCGACTGCCTTCGGCTCAGGTCATGATCCTGGAGTCCCGGGATCGAGTCCCGCATCGGGCTCCCTGCTCAGCAGGGAGTCTGCTTCTCCCTCTGACCCTCCTCCCTCTCATGCTCTCTGTTTCTCATTCTCTCTCTCTCAAATAAATAAATAAAATCTTAAAAAAAAAAAAAAGATAAAAAATACTAAAAATGATTAAGCACTTTTAGTGCTTATTACCAGGGACTCTTCCAAGTATTTCACATATATTAATTTATTTAATCTTCACAATAATTGTATGAGAAAAACACTGTTATCACCTCCATTTTACATATGAGGAAACCACCTTTAAAAAGTCTAATAATTGCCCTAGGTCACATAGGGATAAAGGAGCAGAAGATTAAATCATATCCTCACCGTTTCATCAAATAAAATCCAGTAGGAAAAGTGATAGACATAAAAATAAATGAAAAAATAAGATGGAATGGGGTAAGTGCCACATACAAAGTGCCAGTAGGGCTCAGAAGAGGGGAAAAGCCATGGGGATGTTGTCTTCGTGCACCTTGGCTGATGGGAAGGATTTTGAGAGAGAAAGGTAGAGGGGAGGGACATTTTGGCAAGAGTGAATGGTGAGTTATTTCATTTGGATGAGCCGTTGAGTACACAGAAGGGAGTGGTCAGAATAAAGCCTAAAAGGATGATTCTGAGCCATTTGTAAAGCTATAAATACAAGCAGAGAAATTGACATTTGATAGGTGAGGCAGGAGGAAAATGGCTAAAGGTTTTGAAGAAGAGAGTGACACGATCAATGTGGTGATTTGTGAAAAATCATATATTAACATTCTTTAGAATGGATTAATAGGAAGATTTCAGAATCTGGGAGATTAGTTAAAATTTGGTGAGAGAGACTAAAGTCTTAAGTTCAAGTATTGGTTTGGGGAATGGAAAGGGGAAAAATATAGGACAGAATAAGAGAATAAGATGCATACTAGGATATGGTAATCTCTTGAAGGAATTGTTAGTGAGGTCTTCATGGTTTCTAAGCAGGCAGGGTAGCTATGGGAGAATGGTGATCCCATCCCCTTGCATAGGAAGGCAGCAGAGGGGTCAGGTTTGGAGGGAGCAGAGTGAAAATGCATTCATGTTTCCACTAGAAGTGTCCAAGAAGATGTTCTGCTTTTAATAGGAAATAAATATGTAAGGTTAAGGGCATGGACTTTTAAGAGGTCTTTATTGCTCAGCCCAGATTATTCTATATTTCTTTCTCTTTCCTCTCTGTGTTCTTTCACATTTGGCCTCCCTGCCATTTGGAAAGTTTCCCGATGCCTGAACTGACTGCTCACCATTTATCTCTTCCTTCCAATTTCTCTCCATTGTCATAATCAAATTCATGAAATTATACATCTTAGTTGTTTATGCCAGCATGGTGCTGAAACTGTGCTAATAAAAAAGCATTTGTGCTGACCTTTAGCAAAAACAAAACACACACACACACACACACACACACACAGCAAAATCAAAGCAAAGCCAAGCAAAATAAAACAAATAAATGTACAGCCTTTAAGTGAGAGAAACAGAAGCCATGCAGAAACAAACTTTACAGCAAGGGAGCAGAAACTGCCACAGAAATAGTGCTGCCTACATTTGCCCCCATGGATTTTATCTCAGGTTCTGCCAGTGAAAACCTGAGAGTAGACCTTTTACATGTATTTATAGGGTCTGTGGTCAACAGATTGAGTTAAATAAAACTCTTGAGTAAGGGAGAACAGAAAAGTTTGGCTTTCTGGACTGGACAAACAAATTTCTTAATTGTGTGGAGAGAGGCCACAGTGGGTTAGTCAAAGTAAAAACACTGAAACATCGTTTTGGAAGTTACATTACAGAATGCATATTCAGTATGCTTAAGAATAGCTTTATTATATTATACTCTTTTAATCTCATTAGCTGTGAGCTAATGGCATTAGTAGAAAGAAAATATATTTTAATTCTCTCAATCTTTAGTTACTTCTATAAGAGTTTTTAGTAAAATTACTTCCTGGCAAGTATTTTGTTGAAAATCATAATTGGCAAACAGATTTAAGATCAAGTTATTTGATTTATTCTGATACCAGTTTTGATATGTCACCAAACATTTTGTTCTTGTCTTTTATCCCAGATGTGCTGTAGTTTAGAACTAACTCCACATTTCTTTCTGGTGTTTTGCCAATGGCCTGTTTACCATCAGCTTTGTCTTTTGCAACCATCTCAATCCATCACACATCTGCTCTCATTTGTGTGCCCCCTGTAGCAAGTGCGTCTATTAGTCATGTTACTAACACGTACAAACTTTTGAATTCCCTCCTGGCAACCTCTTTAAGACTATGAACTTCTCAGAGATGAGACCTCTGTCTTTATTTATTTATTTATTTATTTTTTAAGATTTTATTTATTTATTTGACAGAGAGAGACACAGCGAGAGAAGGAACACAAGCAGGGGGAGTGGGAGAGGGAGAAGCAGGCTTCCCGCTGAGCAGGGAGCCTGATGTGGGGCTCGATCCCAGGACTCTGGGATCATGACCTGAGCTGAAGGCAGACGCTCAACGACTGAGCCACCCAGGCGCCCCAAGACCTCTGTCTTTAATCATATCTCCTGTTCCCTCTAATAATTCTTCTGCTTTGCAAACTCAAGGCAGGCCTCCCTGACCTCCTTTCTCCTCTGGATGGGTTAGGTGTGAGCTCTCCTAACCCTCTGTGCTTAGGAAACTTAGCACTTTTTGTAATCCTCTCTCTCCCTGAGTGCAAGGCTGTGTCATTCATTTTTTTTTTTTTATCTTTAGAGCTTTGCATTGTTTTTAGCACACAGTGGGTTTCTCGGTGAACATCTGTGGAGCAGAAAAAAACAAACTACAAGGAACCATTTATTTGTATCTGTTAAAAAATGTAGGTTTTGAAAACTGGACTCAGATGTTGCTACTGGTATAGTTACAGATTAAATTCATTTTCAGCCTTTCCTAACTCCTCTTCTGAGGCTTCTTCCTATACAACAGTCCACCTCCTCATGCACCCAATGCCTTCACATCACTTTTGGCATTGCTTTAGGCTCAAAAGTGTCCAGGTTTTTTCTTTTTCCATTGATGTTTCTATTCTTCCATTCCTGTGGTAATAGCTAATTGTCAGTGGAAAAAAACAATTATCTTTTAATTCACATAAAATAACAAAGAACTAATAATTTAATGATTTAACTTTCTCAAATCTATTTGAATTTGTTTAATGGGTATATACTTATACAAGATGAATAAATTCTAGAGATCTGCTATACAACATGGTGCTATTATAAATTTGTTAGGAAGGTCAATCTCATGTTAAGTGTTCTTACCACACAAACACAAAAGCAAAGGGACATAAATCTTTCGGAAGTAATGGACATATTTATTACTTGTGGTGATGGTATGAGTATATGCCTATGTCCAAACTCATCAAAATGTATACATTAAATATGTGCAACTTTCTATATATTAATATAGCTCAATGGTGTTGGAAAAAGTAATAGTGATAATCCTGAGTAGTCAATCTCTAGTGGTAAGATTTAGGGCATCTCTTGAAAAATATTTTATAACCTATTAGTCTATCCATAAAACCTGGTCTGCACACTGCTGAAGTTTACATTGGAACAAGGTTATATGGGGGTGGTATGCATCAGGATATTCATCTTTTAGCTATAATCACTAGCCCCCCAGACACTCTGGGTTGGAGCTAGTGTATGTTAAGTGCCTAGTGCAATGTCTGGCTCATGGGAAGGGGATCCAGATTCATTTACAGGCTCATTTCTTGACATTTTCCTCTGCACTGTCTCTGCTCCAGCCACACTGGCTTTCACTCAGTTTTGTATGTATACTCAAGCCTTTTCTGGCCTCAGGTTATATTATCTCTTCCAGGATATGCCATCCTCCTCCTTTTCACCTAGCTGACTTCTACTCAGGGTCTTCACTGGAATATCACATTCTCCTAGAAGCCTTCCCTAAAGTCTCTAGATTAGATTAGGCTTTTTTTTTTTATCTCCATGTGCTGCTGTAGCACCTCATTCCTCCTGTCCTAGTACTGGGTAGTAGAGGTGTAGATAGCAGCATGTTAAGGACATGGACTTGAACCAGACTGCCTGAGTTCAGATCTCAGTTTTGCCAATACTAGCTGTGTGAACTTGGGCAGATTTTATTTAACTTCTCTGTGCTTCAGTTTCCTTATCTGTAAAATGGAAATGATGATAGCGCTTATCCCATCTGGATTTTATGAAAATTCAAATAGTTAAAAGTCTTAAAGGATTTAGAATGGTGCTTGCCGCCTAATATGTATTACATATTAATTAAGTATGTATTATTTTAAATATACTATACATACAATATACAGATATTACATGTTTAATATACAGATACTACATTTATTATATATAAAGTATATGATATATATAAGCTTAAGTTTAATGTTTTTGTAATTATCTTTTTTCCCATAGGCAATGAGTTTTTCGTAACAGTTTTAGAACTATGTCTATTGTCCTATTATGTACCTAAAAACTTGTGTAGCACATGTAGATAAATGACCTCCACAGTTGTTGGAACCCAAATTCCATTGCTAGCAGGGTTCAGGTTTAGGTTCTACCAATGGGAGGCATCCTGTTTGAGACCTGGAGGTGAAATGGTCTTAGAATTTTTCCGGGCTTTTGCAGCTGTGGAGGCAGCTGACCAGAGCAGTCTCCTTTGGAGTGCACCCCTGCAGCAGCAGATGATAAAAACAGGTTTCTGTATGGCTGTAAGGCAATGGTAGTCATATAAATACACTCATCTGCAGTGATGGTAGTATCCTCCTATATTTCCTGATTTCTGTAGAACATCCCTCCTGTACCCCCCTCCCATTTCTAATCCTGTAGTCCTCAAAAATTTATGTAACTGAATGCCATGTGAGTAAGTCTGCCACCTTGCATTGAAATACCTGGAATGGTGTCTGTTTTCCTAGCTAAATCCTAACTAATACAGTATTACACGTAGTAACTTGAAGGTTACTTAGAATTTTAAAAAGCAGCTAGATAAATGTGGTATATTCATTCCTAATGAAGAGACTATACACTCCTGATTATGTAAGAAACTATTTATTCAACAATATTTATTAAAAAGGCACCCCATACCAGAAATTATTTTAGGCCATAATGTAATCATGTATGATATTTTAGGGGTGTGTGTGTGTGTGTGCTTGATTTCAGGGTGTTCTGGATTATATCATAAATGTAACGCCAGCATAGCTTTCTCCATTATCCCATACAATTGTTAAGATCACTGTGAACCTCACTTTATGTGGAAACATTCTGTATTTCTGTATGAGAGAAGATATTTTCTCTCTTCTTTTCTTTGAGTTCAACTATATTATTACACATATTTTATGTCCTTATTCTCTCTGATGGGCCATAAGACTGATGTAATTTCACATGTAATGTCAAATTAGCTAAATTCGTGGGTGTATTAGAAACTTTTTTCAGAAAAATTACCAACATTCCTCATGGGTTTGAAATAACAATATTTTGTGGTAGAAATCTACCAGCACTGCTGTTGCATCATTGGAATGATGTTATGACTTTGGAAAGTGGTAGCTTGTATTAGAAGCAGTTCATTTTAAGTCATTTTAAATATAGTAGGGAATTTTCTTTATTTCCTTTCAAAACTAACGCAACTCAATACTGTTCTCTCTTCCTTCAAAAGAAAATTTTCCTTTAAATCAAACTTGACTATATTCTTGAATTCTTAAAAAAAAGTCTGTCTCTCAAGACATCATAATTTTCACTTTGTCTCCACATCCTTCCATCTTATTAAGTCAACTTTGTCCTCTATGTCTTACTCCCTTTACTGACAAGATGGTTCCCTCCTATTTGTCACCTTCCTAGAAAATGCTATGCAGAAATTTCAACAGTTCTACATGAGAAAAAACAACAGCAACAAACCATAGATGCTAAGAGAAGTTATAACTCAGTCCTGGCCTAAGAGTAAGGAAGCTTTATTATAATCCTACATCTACTCCTTACTACAGAAAAGACTTCTAACAACTAACCTTTCTGGACCTCACTCTCCTCATTTATAAAGGGATTGTTTCTCATGTCCTCTTGGGCTCTATACTTCAAATTATGTGACTCCATGATGTATGCATGTCATGGTAGCCTCCACAATATCGTCAACGACTCCGTCTCCTTCTAGTTTTATCTACCAACATCCTTATAAGTGCAACATCCCCAACACGGTGAAGGGGAAAGAAAAAAGGAAAAAGGCAAAGACAGGGAAATAGAGATTTTTACCATAATGGTGTCTGAACTACAATTGGGATTCTGTTTGTAAGGAAAAGTACAGAATGGATATTGGATAGGCCTACCGCTTGGGGCTCATAATAGAACCATCTCATTCTTCATGTATTTATTCATTCAGCTAGCAAGTCTTTATTGAGGGCCTAATTTATGCCAGGCATTCTCTTTAGGTATGGTGCATTTGGTGGTAAACAACACAGGCGTTGCCTCTTCCTTCACAGAGCTTGGTAGAAGCTACTAGAATTAGTAGGAGAGCTATACATTAAAAACAAACCCCAAAATAAATATAAAATACACCTTAGGATATGTGATCTGATGGAAAAATAATGATCATTATAAGAAGGCAACAGAGCTGCCAAATTTGGATTAAAAGTTCAAATGCCTTCTGAGAAAGATATTTATATAGGAATTGGATCCTCAGAGGAAAAGATGGGGTGGCAAGAAGAGTCTTGGAACAGAGGGAATCATGTGGTTAGAGGCCTTGTGGCCTAGAGAGTCCACAAAGGCCAGTGTGGCTGGAAAGTGTTGAATGAGGGGAAAGAGTAGCATGAGATGATGAGATGAGGTTGGCCAGAGAACACAGGGAGAGAAAGAAGGGGAGTGCCGTGTGAGCTAGTCTATGGAGGTGTTAGCTTTCAAGGGAGTTGAGTGTTAGTGAACTATGAAGATTGCAACAAGGGGAACTGAGAGACTTGACAGCACTGGAAGGCACAATCAGGCTAGTGACATTATTGGTTATGCTAAGAAAACTGAATTTATCCTAGTTGATGGCAAGTTACTGAAGTGTTATTATAGAAATGGTGTTTGGTGGTGGATATACAAATTGCAGGGAGTTCAAGCAGGTACTGTGTGGAGGATAAATTTAGAGGAGGCAAAGTGAGAGGCAGGGAGACATAAAGAAACTGTTGAAAAAGTCTAGGTAAGTGATAATAAAAGCACAAACTTAATAGTATTAATTGTACATTTTTGTTTCTAAAGAGACCAGGGCAGCATTCATCCAACAAAGACAAAGCAGAACATAAGTAGAATAATAGTACCTGCCATTGCTTTGAGGCTGGGCAGAGTTTCAAGTTCTTTCCTTGAATTCATTTAATTAATCCCTTCAACAACCTTATTATACTTTTATACTTATAATATTATATGATTTTACAGAGAAAATAGTGTAAGGGTAAGATCATTATGCTTTCTTTAACAAATTGGAGGGAGTAACTATGGTCAATTTTATCCTCCTTAGTGTGTTTATTTATAAATATAATAGCCCTAAGAAGAGGCCAGACCTTTTGAATTCACCAGGCATAATGAACTTGGAACTGTGATCACCTCCCTCTAAGTTAATTCTTCTGAGTTAATTCCAAGATTAACTTAGAAGTCCTTCATGAGGTATACAGGAGACAATCATAAGGTGAGCCTATCTTGTCTCTCAAGGAGATAAAAAAAGTTTAATTGTTCTATCTTCTACTTTCCTGTATACATTTGTGTGAAATTCTCTTCAGACTTTGTGGACAGTTTTATGCCAGCCTTTAATGCATGTAAATTTGTAATGAATACTCACCAATACTCTCTCTCATACTCTCTTCTATACTGCTACAGGGGACTTTTCTGTAGTCAAGATTGTTCAGTTTCCCCAGTAATAGGCACAGAGAGGTTAAGTGACTTGTGTAAAATCAGACAGATAGTTATTACGGGAGCCAGGAATTAAACAATAAAGGCATTGTGATGGTTAATTTTAGGTGTCAACTTGGCTAGGATATAGTACCTAATTATTTAAACAAACACTAATCTAAGCGTTGCCTTGAAGGTATTTGTAGATGCAGTTAACACGTACAGTCAATTTTAAGAATTCATTTCAGAAGTAAATTTTCTGTCACTTTCTTCATCTTCATATTTTAGAAATCCAACTGCTTCATATTGGTTTCAATAAAGAATTCTGTTTTCAAAAATCAAAATAAAATTGCTTGAATATCAGCAATTTCATAGGGTTTACCCTATTATCGCTTTTGAAATGATCTCAGAAACTTCACTGACTGCTATGTTCCCATGGGTGTTGTTTCTTATGGCTACTAGTATTCCTGTATGCCTCTTTCACTACTTTCCTCTGCAATTAGAATTGAAGCTTGGAGGTTTTAGAAGAAATAATGCTGGTTCAGGTGAAAGTAAGGAATTGAATTAATTTTTAAGTCACTTTTTGGTGAGTAACATCAAACACAATACATTCCTAAGCTTCTTTCTCTCCAGAAAGAAATCCAGAATTCTTCCTTTTCAATAGCTTTGATAGAATATCTGATTTCTTCTGAAATATTAAGATACAAGATTCAGTTATTGAGGCTTTCTCTTACTGGGCTTCTTGACTCTAATATTTTTAGTGCTATAAATAAAATTTTCTTTTTTACCACCATTAGCAAGTATGGTTTTTGACTCAAAATCTCACACACACACACACACACACACACACACACACAGCTAACCTGTCAAATTATAATGGAAAATCATAAGAACTTGGATTCATGTCCTAGATTCATCACTGGCTACCTGTATAATATTAAAATCTCTTGATATCTCCATCTGTTTGCTCTATTGCAATGTGGGAATAATAATAGTATATGATTATGAATTAATTTATAACTTTAAAGTTATTTCTCTGGACTTAAGTGGAGTAAAAAAGCATTCCCAATAGGGAATATGCATTTATGAAAGTCACTGACAGTAGCCCTACAAGAATACTGAGCACCTACTGGGCTCAGAACATTGTAACTGGTGTGGTGCCAAGAGGGTTTACAAGCTCAAGAAATGAAGACTGTACTTTAAACATTGTGATTGACTCATTTCTCGTTTACTGAGGAATTCAGAAGCACAGTATGATCTAAAATGTAGGTGCCTGAATTGGATGGGTGCTGTGGCTCCTTGAAACCTTTTCTATATGATTCTAAGATAAATGTGTGTGGTGGTGGGAGAGCATCAGATGGTTGGCTTGGCAGAGTGACTTCCCCTTGGCAGAATTCATAAGAAGTTGTTTGCAGCAAGAAAACCCCTATGAACAAACTGATGTGGACCTCAAAGTGATTATTCTTGTAGGAAAGAAGGCTGGGACTTTGTAAAACATGTGCCTCTTTGAAACAACTCTTGTTGACTAGGTGAGTTTTGATGGAAATGTTGACTGCCCAGTCTAACGCTGAGAAGGATGAGAAGAATTCAAGAGTAACTATTATTTTATGCAAATAATGAGGACGGTTTAGCCTGCTGTTTCTTTTCACTTATTCTCACATAACAAAGAGCCATCATGCTGGCTATCTGTGAGGGCCAAAAGCTGGGTTTAGAAGGTTTAAACAGCCCTCAGAAGCCATCATACTGAGTTATCCTCCAGTTTCAGGGCTCTTGACTGTCACAACCTTGCATTAAATTATTATTACTGGCTTAGCTCCATTCCCACTACCATAACTCTGTATTGTCATATACCCAGGTATCTCCCCTGCTAAAGACACAGCTACAAATCTATCCAAATAATAAGAATTTGGGTGGAGTTTTCATATAAGAGATACTGTGAATAATACTTATTGGTAGTGTTAAATTAATGATTTTTTTTTTTTTTTTTTTTTTTACCTCTAGCTGCTCTGTAACTCTGTCTTCCCCATATTTAATAGATCAGCCATCTCTGATGGAAAGGTGGTTGGTCTAAGGTTGATATCTTTGGGGTCTTGGGGGTGGTTCTTATATTCTGAAACTGCAATATTAAGAAACAAACCAGTGGCGTGAGCACTGCATAGCATCACAACACCAGGCCATATGTCCCGTATGTCCTACTTAAGTAAAATGTACTCTGTACTTACTGGCTTTCATTTATAATATTCTCTAACCTGTCCATATCAATGTAACCATCATTTTAGGTATCTATGGTAAACAGAAAAATGGCCCCTCTCAAAGATGTTGATTGTAATCCCTGGAACCTGTCAATATGTCACCTTACATGGTAAAAAGGAACTTCGCTTGAGTGATTAATTTAGGACTTCAAAATCAAGAGACTTAGGTCTTCAGAAGAGGCATCCCAGCTGGCATCCCAGCTGGCTATGGAATAATGGAAAAAGAGATGTAATGTCTGACTTTGAAGACGGAGGAAGGAGTCCATGAGTCAAGGAATGTGGGTGGCCTCTAGGAGCTGGAAAAGATAAGGAAATAGAGTCTCTCCTGGAGCTTCCAGACTGAAACGTAGCTCTGCTTTAACCTGGATTTCAGCCCAGTGAGACCTATGTCAGACTTGTGACTTATAAACCTAAAAGATGATAAATTCATGTTGTTTTAAGTCACAAAGTTTGCAAACATTTGCTATATGAGCAATAAAACCTAATACAGTCTCTTGGTCTGATTTCCCGACTACAGTTCTCTAAGAATGAGCTGTAGGGTCTGAGGCGATATCTTTCTAAAATTTTGTCTTATATTTCTGTTATGTATTGCCTTTCCCCCCTCCTTCTAGAGTCAATGCCTCCCATAACCCCAGATGTTAAGATAACCTTAAAAACAAAGATTATATATATTATATATATACACAATGTGTATATAGAATGGTGATATATATGTATATACATATATATGTATATGTGTATGTATATATTATATGTATATATAATATACATGTTATATATAAAATAGTGAATGGTGACATTTAGGAAAATCTTGTTGAGTCATTAAAGGGGTAGGGAAAGTTGTGGATAGAACATAAGTGGCATTTAGAGAGGTAGATAGGCACTAGATGATATGGGCCTTGCAGGGCATGATAAGAGTTTCAGTTAAATTTTAAGAGAAATAGGAAATCTTTGAAATGTTTTAAGCTGGGATGTCATTGTCATCTGTGAAGTATCTAAGACTTTACTCTACTTGGTAACAGCTTACCATAGTTTCGAGGTTGCTAGCAGAAGACATGACACTCATGGGTCAGAGATAAATGACTTTACTACTCATGGAAGTGGAAGTGCTCTTTACTCAGATATAGGACAATGGAAGAACAGAGAGGGTGGGACTTGAAATCAAACATGGAGTCAGACTATAATATAATAAAATCTGTCTCCTAAATTGTATAAGCTTAATGTTAAAAACTTTTTGCATTTAAGATAATAAATCTGAGACTGTACTATGAAGAAGAAAACGTCATAACGTAAAATGGTAGCCCCTAGAAAAAACCTGGAGCACTTGGATAGTAGTCATTATGGCAGAGGGCTTGGTGTTTCAGACTGAAGAGATAAAATTTGAACATATAAAAATCTTTTCCTACATTAAAAAGAGTTTTTATATTATTATATACTTATCTCTTAATTTTACTACACTATTTTAAAATATGCCCTATTATTTAAATTAAGGTGCTTTTTCATATGTTACAAATTTCCTATGACTTAATTTACTAATTAATTACTCATTGCAGGTTTTCTAATGGATTGTTTACTATCCACATGGTTGGACTTCTCACTAAAAGTGCTTTTGCTAAAGGTATCACAGAGAAAAGAAGATAGAACTTTGAATTGAAAGGTCTCATTTGTAATTTAAATCTGTGACTAAATTAAGGTAGGAGAAATAATGTGATTAGAATAGATAACGGAAGCTAGAAAAAACAAATGATAACTGAGAACATTAAAAGTATTTAACATATTTTTGATTGGGTTTAAAAAATATCTGTCAATGGAATTTTAGATAATAGGGATGTTGTATTTTATGGCAGGTGACAGAAAACTATAGTCTGAAGGCCAAATCCAGCTTATTGCCTGTTTTTGTGCAGCTCATGAGCTTAGAATAGCTTTTACAGTTTTAAATGATAATATTTTAAAAGTTATATAAGTATTTATATAATATCCTTGATTTTGCTTCTTGTCTTACAAAGCCTAAAGTATTCACTATCTGATTCTTTACAGAAATAAAATTTGCAACCCCAACTTAAGGAATAGATTCAATTCAGGGCTCTTATTGGCCTGGAATTTTTGAGAAATAAGCAAAATAGTTAGAATTTGGGGAACAAAATAATAAGGGAAAATTTGTACAGGGTGGTATGTTTAGAACCTTGCCTTGTAATATATGGAACATTATTATCTTATCTTTTAGAGGCTTATAGTGAACCACGCAGAGGAAATACAGTTGACTTTTAACTATCATGGCCAGGGCAAGCGTTGGACCATGAGGTCTTCATAATTTGGTACCTTTGTTCATAATTGATTATTTCCATAGAAGGAAGGCCTCACAAGGTCTGAATCAAGAAGCAAGGACCTCAGCAAAGTTGTGGGAGTAGTAGCCTTCACTAAGGGCAGGCGAACCACACCAGTAGCCTGAGCCAAAGAGTAGTTTGGTTGCACAGATGAAGGTAGATAGCATGCATCCTGCTGTAGCTTGAGCAGCTGTCCTTAGTCCATATGTGCCGGTCTGTGGAAATGATGCTGGTGGGCCTCAGAGGTGTGTTTAAGAAGGAGAAGCTGAAACAAGGAAATGATTATGTGGAAAAGAGAAACTTTATTTAAACTTGGTATTTGAGGGTAGAGAAACATTGACTGTTTTTCACATGCAACATAACTGAGTTTCTGAGTATACCATACAACAAAGCATACTAAGTAGCAGCTGCCAGTCCTGGGTAGGCAACATTTGATCTGCTGCCCCAAATTCCATTCTGTTTCAGCGCCAAGGAGGAACTTGTGGAGCTGCTGCCTGGATTCATGTACTTGTCCTCAGGCCCAAAAACACTGCCAGTAGACAATTCAAATTGGCTCTACTTGGAGAATTCTTTCCAAGGAGGCAAGTTTCTTTGATGCAAGCAGTTCTTTAGTAAGACATAATTATTTTTTTTATTTTATAATTGTTTTTAAAATTGAAGATGAGTTGACATACAATGTTATATTAGTTTCAGGTATATAACACAACTACTAGACAATTCTATATATTATGCAACACTCAACACATTAAATAATTACCATCTGTCACCATATGTTATTACAATATTATTGACTGTATATATATATATATATTCCCTATGCTGCACTTTTCATCCCCATAACTTATTTATTTTATAACTGGAAATTTGCACCTCTTAATTTTCTTAACCTATTTCTCCAATCTCCCACCATCTCTTCCCTCTGGCAATCATTAGTTCGTTCTCTGTATTCATGAGTCTCTTCTGGTTTGGTATGTTTGTTTGGTTTTTTAGATTATACATATAAGTGCAATTGGTGGTATTTGTCTTTCTCTGTCTGACTTATTTCACTTAGTGTAATACCCTCTAGGTTGATCTCTGTTGTTACAAATGGCAAGATCTCATTCTTTGTTACGGTTAAGTAATATTCTGCTGTCTAAGTATACACCGCATCTTCTTTATACATTTATCTACTGATAGACAGGTTGCTGCCATATCTGGGCTATTGTAAATAATGCTGCAATAAACATAGGGGTGCATATATTTTTTTAAATTAATGGGTTTTTTTTTGGATAAATACCTAGAAGTAGGATTACTGGATCATATGGTATTTCTATTTTTAATTTTTTGAGGACTCTCCAAACTGTTTTTTCCACACTGGCTGCAACAATTTAAATTCCCAACAGTGCACAGGGGTTCCCTCTTCTCCACATCCTCACCAATACTTGTTATTTCTTATCTTTTTGATTCTAGCCATTTTTAGGTATAAAGTTGTAAAGTGATATCTCATTGTAGTTTTGATTTACATTTCTCTAGTTATTAGGGTTGTTGAGTATCTTTTCATGTGTCTGTTGGCCATCTGTAAGTTTTCTTTGGAAAAATGGCTATTCAGTTCCTCTGTCCATTTTTCAGTTACATTATTTGTCTTTTTGGTGTTGAGCTGTATAAATTCTTTATGTATTTTGGATATTAACCCTTTATTGGATATATATTTTGCAAATATGTTCTCCCATTCAGTAGGCTGCCTTTTCATTTTGTTGATGATTTCCTTCACTGTGCGAAAACTTTAGTTTGATGTAGCCTCAATTGTTTATTTTTGCTTTTGTTTCTGTTGCCTGGGGAGACAGATCCAGACGAGTATTGCTACAGCAGTGAGTTTACTGATTTTGTTTCTTTTAAGAGTTTTACAGTTTCAGGTCTTACATTTAGGTTGTTAACTCATTTTGAATTTATTTTTGTATATGGTATAAGAAAGTGCTCTGGTTTCTTTCATTTGCATGTAGCTGTCCAGTTTTCCAATGCCAAGAGACTGTGTTTTCCCCATTGTATATTCTTGCCTCCTTTGTTGTAGATTAATCAACCATATACAGGTGGGTTTATTTCTGGGCCCTCCATCCTGTTCTGTTGATCCATGTGTCTATTTTTTGTGCCAGTATCATACTGTTTTGATTAGTATAGCTTTGTTGTATATCTTGAAATCTGGGATTGTGATAACAAGATATAATTTTTTAGCAATATAAAAATAGTCAATATGACACCAGGCTGAACATTCCTTCTCACATGTTCCACTTAATTTAGTACTGGGGTGCCAAAGGGAAAGAAAATTAAGATCTTTAGATGAATATAAAAGAAAAGTACCCCAAACATATATAAAATAAATATATTATTTTCATCATACCTCACATGCCAACCCTCTGATCTTTGGGGATTCAAAGAAAATATAAATCCCTCAACTGCTCTCCAATGTTGTGTGCTTCTTTCTCTAAGTCTTCCTACCAGTTCTGTCCTCTCTCCTGAAACTTCTTGCTCAGTTCTTTGGAATGCCTACAGCAAATAAATTCCCTAGACCCTTTTAGTCATGAAATGCTCCCTTTTCCTTCAGAAACCTGATTTTCTTCACAGATGCTTCTTTTTAGCCCTTGAGCTGAAGCTGCATGTTCTCCAAATTCTCTTTGCTTCAGGGTTGAGGGCAGAGCCAGCATTCCCCTACCTTCTCAATTCCAATCCTGAATCATGGATTCTCTACTTTATATAAAACTTCCTCCTGCTTTGGAAGCTTATGTTAGCTGCCTCTACCCCCTATGTCTTCCATAGCTGCTGTCAGTAACTTTTTACTGACCTCTTGAATATCTGGACATTCCTTACATTCTCCCCACATGATTCATAGTCTTCCCTTTCTTACTGTATATTTTATCAAATATTAGACAATTTCTGTGTAGTGTGCATCAATTATCCAACATACCGATGCCAAATATTTGGCCTGCTGAAGTTCATTGTCTTTACTTTCCATAGTCACTCCCTGGCATACCCATTATCACCCTGACCGACAGGCCTGTGCCACCTGTACCCACTTAAATTACATTAATCCCCATCTGTGATTACCACTTGCTGTTTTTTTTTTAACTCCCTCACTTTCTAATCTTGACTTCCCAGCTTTTTATGATCCAGCACATTGATGTTTTAATTTCTCACTATCTTCAGATTATTTATTTTATTTTATTAATCAAACCTTTTTTCAGGTAATTGTAGACTCATATACTGTTGTAAGAAATAGTGCGAAGAGGTCCCATGTATCATTTACTCATTTTCTCCTAATGTAACCTTGCCAAACTATAGTACAATATCAAAATTAAGATATCAACATTGATAGGGTCAAGATACAGAAGAGTTTCATCACTAGAAGGATCCTTCATGACCCTTTTGTAGCCACACTCACCTCCTTCCACACCCCCTCCCTCATCCCTGATCCCTGGCAACCACTAATGTTTTGATTTTCTTAATTTTGTCATTTCAAAAGAATATTATATAAATGAAATCATATAGTATGTGACCTTCTGTATTTTTTTTTCATTCATTATAATTCTTTTGAGATTCATCCAAGTTGTTGCATGTGTCAATATTTGTTCCTTTCTATTGCTGAGTAGTATTCTATGTTATGGATGTACCACAATTTTATTTACCCATTCATCTGTTTAAGGGCATTTGGTTGTTTCTAGTTTTTAGCTATTATGAATAAAGATACTATGAATATTTATGTACAGGTTTTTATGTGAATGTAAGTTTTTATTTCTCTGGAATAAATACCCCAGAGTGTGACTGCTGAGTATGGTAAGTATTTTTAGTTTTGTAAGAAACTGCCAAACTGTTTTTTTCAGAATGACTGTACCACTTACATTCTCACCAGCAAAGTATGATCCAGTTCCTCTGCATCCTTGGCAGCATGATGTTGTCACTATTTTTAACTTTATCTATTCTGGCAGGTATGTTGGGCTGTGTCATTGTGGGTTTAATTTGCATTTCCCCAATGAGTAGTAAAATTAAACATCTTTTCCCGTGCTTATTTCCTTCTATATCCTCTTCAGTGAAATGTCTATTCATGTCTTTGGTCCATTTTTCTAATTGATTTTTTTTTACTGTTGAATTTTCAGTGTTCTTTATATATTCTGGATACTAGTCCTTTGTTGGATATGCAGTTTGAAAATATAAGGAAACTGGAAGGCTATAGGCATATTAAAGATGCTCAGAATCACTACTAATCAAATAATTAAAAAATAAAATAAGAATTACCACTATATAACCATTAGACAGGCAAAGTTTAGAAATGTCTGGTTAGTGCCAAATATTGGGGGGATATACAGACGTAAGAACTCTCATGCACTGCAAGAGGTAGTGTAGAGGCCCCAAATCAGAGAGTAATCTGGTAATATGTTATCAAAGTGAATACAGTATAGATATACACATTAAGTTAACATACTGTTTTTGCATATAAACCCAAGAAAATTCCCACATAGTTCCATATGGAGACATGTACAAAAATATTTATTGCTTTTGGTGATGGGTATTTGGAGGGTACCTGGTTACCTGTATAAACAAGAAACAAATAGTTTTCCAGAAGGAAGAAATAGCTTGGGAAACTAGTTTTAGTCCCCATGAAAAGAGAGAAATAAGCATAGGGTGCTGGCTTCTTTCCCCATATAAAACCCTGAAAGTTGTGAGAAACACATAAAAAGGCAGATAAAAAAAAAATATATATATATATAGGGTCACACTAAAAACTGGTACAAAACTGTAGATATCCCAAGGGGTGACACTTACTAAACTCTAGGAGCTCACAGTAAAAAATCATGAGCTCTGTAGAAGTACTATTAGAAAAACACAACAAAGAAATAACATGCCAAAGGAAGCACTCCTAATGGAAGAGACACAATGAAGGAGACTAAAATAATAATACATCATCTAAGAAATAAGGGCAACTACAACAACAAAAAAATAAGAACAGGTAGTTATGAAGAAGAATTAACTGGAAATATTAGACACGAAAATATGTTGTCAAAATAAAAACACTAATTTGGAGGACAGGTAATATGTGAATAATAATGTTAAAGCATTTTTTAGAACTAAAGAAAGACATTTCAGAGTGTGAAGCAGAATAGAATTAAGAAAAAAAACTTCAAAATTGGGCACATTAAAAATGACAAGAAAATCTTTAAAAAATTCCATAGGGAAAAAGTATATCATTTTCACAGAAATGAAATTAGGCATTTATTTAACAAAGGTTTATAGAGTGTTTATTACAGACTAGGAATTTTCTAGGTTTTTAGGATAATTTGTGCTCAAACACACGAAGATCCCTGCCTTTGTAGAACTTAACAATGGGTAAGTGGGATGAGTTCACATAATAACATAGTATCTGAAACAGAGTAAAGGGATTAGAAGAGCCATAGAGAGTGGAATGGGGGATGAGAAGATTGCAGTTTTAAAATATGCTCATCAAAAGTGTCCTCTTTCCATTCTAGTCATTATCTTCTTAAAGGTAACCATTACCCTGACTTATAAGAACATAAATATATTTTTCCAGTTTGTGTAATTTATTCATAGGTAATAATTAAATGCATATTTAATTTATTAGTTTAGCATATCCAGTAGGTTATTTTAAGTTTAGTGACTGATAACTCCAGTGGCAGCTGCTGTTCCAGATAATGGTCTTATTACTGGAGAAAATAAATATTGATTCTGGTACCTGATAGGCAGCTATTAAAATATATTATTTTTCTCTCTACCAATAAACTGAGAATTTCAGAACAGCACGCTTTCACCAGGCAGGAACAGCAATATACTTTTACTATCTTGGTTCAGGTTTACATCAAATCTGGCTCTATGCTATAGTTCAGTCATGGGGAAACTCATTCATCTCACTAGTCATTCAAAAGGGCATCACTCTGGTTCACCACACTGATGACATCATGCTTCTAGGACTTAATTAATTAAGTACCTAGATGCTTGTTAAGATACTGATATGGCAGAGGATAAGAGATACACCCCATAAAAATTTGTCTCAATCTCTTGGCTCTGAGAAGCCAGCATATCTAATGGTACTCAAAGTGTCTGTGACTAGTTAGAATGCTGTATGGAGCTCCTACCAAACTTCTGTAGGAGAATTAGTGAACAGTCTTTTAAGATTTGGAAGCAAAGCTGTGATCTCTTTGGCAAGTAACTATTTTGCTTTTGTCAGTCAGATTTGGCTTGCTTTGAATATCTACTAGAGAACACCAAATGACCATCTGACATGAGTTTCCTCAAATGAACTAAATTTTATATAGTTTATCAAGCTACAGAATTGGAGGTACCAACAAATTTCCATCATCAAGTGGTAGCAGTACAAATGAGATTGGGCTCTAGGTGGTCCTGAAAGTACAAATAAGTTGCATGATAAACTCATCCACATTTTCA
Organism: Halichoerus grypus; assembly: GCF_964656455.1. Classification (NCBI taxonomy): domain Eukaryota; kingdom Metazoa; phylum Chordata; class Mammalia; order Carnivora; family Phocidae; genus Halichoerus; species Halichoerus grypus. Next base: position 105,345,894 of record NC_135717.1, read on the forward strand.
AGACACCCATTTCTTTTGCACTGTCACTTCTCCTCAATAGGCACTCCAAGGAAAATTCCCTATGAGCATGTGATGGAGGAAGATACATCATGATAAGGATTTGCTATTCCTGCCTGCCATGTTTCTTCCAGCAACATCATTGAACTTAATGAATGCCTTATTCACCATTATGATATCCCACACAGTCTCACTTGTGTTTTAAGAAAACCATTGCACAGGAAAAAATAAAAGAGAGATAATGGGCTGATTTCCGTAATATTAATTCATCTTACCATGTACCAATCATGATCTTAAAGAGTGGTGGATTAGCCTATTGAAGACATTGAGGTCTATTAAAAAAATACTTTGCAAAGTTAAAGTCTTCCAGAAATATGATATATTCTGTGACCTATGACAAATATATAGTACTTATTCTTCTAAAACCATAATAGATGGATCTGGGAATCAAGGGGTGGAAGTGAAAGTGGCACCTTTCACTATTATATCAAATTACTCACATGAAAAATATTTGCTCCCCACTTTTTTGTTTTAGGGGTCTCAGTTCCTAAGGGAAGAATACTTTCATCAGAGGGAGCAACAGAGATTCTGCTGAGCTTGGAATTTGAGATCGCCACTTGTTTGTTTTGGTCTCCTCTCAAATTAATCCAATATTAAAATAATATATTGATACTCTATTGATAGGGTGATTAATCCTGATTATCAAGGGGACATAGAATGACTACTACATAAAGAACATAGAAGTGTATGTCTAAAATCCAGGCAGTCCTCTCAGAACCTGAAGTAGGGTAGTGGTAAAATGTATTGAAAGCTGTAGCAACCTCATGGCAGTAAGACCTTTAAGAGTTGAATACCTCAGGAATGAAGGGTGGGATCATATACCAAGTAACAAACCTTGATCAGCCAGTGTACTGACTGAGGTCAAAGGAAATATCAAGTAAGAAGCAGAATAATGAAGTTATAAATACTCATTACAGTCTGTGTCTAGTTGCAGAAACACAGACTTTATAAGATACCTATTTTCCTTGACTTATGTTTTTTATTAGTAGTAGCCAGTTTCCCTTTTTTCATTATCTTTTCCCATATTTTATATAAGGTGCATTGGTGGTAATCAAATTTGTTATTTAGTTAATAACAAACTCAAAATATATCAAAGTAAAATCGTGACTGAAGTAGAGGAGGTATATATAGAGAGGAGCAAAGAACAGCTCTCAGAGAAGAATGTAGTGATTCACAAGATACTACACGCCCCCAAAAGAGAGGATGTTTCCATTTTTTTATACAAGGGATAGTTGATACATTATGTTATATGGGAGCAGATTATTGTTTATTCCTTTATTTACTAATTTGTTAATTTTTTTACTGATGACTTACTATATGCCAGATACAGTTGTAGGGACTGTAGATATCAAAGTTAACTAATATAATTTCTGCACTCAGGGCTCTACATTTTAGTAGGGAGAGAAGATAATAACCACCATAAATAAGGGACATGTGTAGTGTGCTAGAATAATGCTAAGTGTAGAAAAGGGTTGGGAATTTTAAGGAGAGAAAAATGAGGGAGATGCAATTTAAGTAAGTTGATCAGGAAAGAGCTCACTGATTTGGTGGCATCTGAAGTGCCAGATGCTGAAAGGTGTCAAGGAAGGAGGCCTGCAAATATCAGAAGACATTCCAGGCAGGGGGAGCAGCAAGACTCTGAGGTGGGAGTGTGCCTGACATATTAAAGGAACTACTAGGAGGCTAGCATGGCTGGAAAAAAAATGGGGCAGTGGTGGGGGGGTGCTGATGCAATAAAACTAGTTCAAAGAATTAAAAGGGAGCTAGATTGCCACTTGTTAGTCTCTGATGAATTTGTATTTGAATTAGAGAGTAAGAGAGGTTTTTAAGAGAGGGTCTGTTGCTGTTGTTCAGAGATATTGGGAAGAATGATACCTATTGAGGTTGCCAGAATGGACCATGGTGGATACCATAGAGTGACTGACTCAACATCTTTCCAATTACATTCTGTTGCACTTTTTGAATGTTAAAAGACTGAAATGTATACTTCTCTGTTTTTGAATGCAGTTTAGTTTGTGCCAATCAGATGCATTTCTGTGAAGACTGAATTTGGAACAGTATACTGTATTAGATAGGGAGGCTGTGTCACCACAGATGTCCATTGCAGATTGAGCAGGTGCTGTACTGTTCTGGAGACATCATCTGTGGCAATGGCTTTTTGATTCCCAGACTGCAGCTAAGGCAGCATATTATAGGAGCCAACAGTTCTGCTGATTTCTTCCTGATCCGTTTATTCTAGTTCAGGCCATTTCTCCCATTAGAAAATAGCCCTCTCTGTGGCTTCCTGCTCTCTAGATCACAGCTAAGGTAGTGTGATTGTGAATCAAGGTTTCCCCTTTCCTTAGCCCCCTGCTGTTCTTGAAGAGCAGTTCCCTGGACAGAACTGTTCTTGGAAACCCATCCTAGAATCTGTTCTTCCACCTATTAAGAAAATTTTAGAAGCACATATTTTCTTTCGTTTTTTTAATAGCAAAAGGCCTTGTATTTTTTGAAATGGAACTCTGGATGACATAGGGAAATTGAGAGTTTCTTTCACTCTTAGAGATAGATACCATTATAGGTGTGATCTGGATCTGTGCACTTAGAAATCGATCCAAAGACCTTAAAGGAAGAGGAAAATAGAAACTTCCAAAGAGGTGGAGGCAGGCATAATATAGTTGAATACATGCTATATCATGACAATATATAGCATCAAAACAAGTGGGAAGAGAAAAAAAATTGAATTAACAAACTCTTATTTCAGAGCAAGGTGTAAAGAAATTTTGCAAGCATGAATTCATGAGATTTGGATAAAGAAGTGAATATCTTTTTTTTTTTTTTTTTGCTACACACCATCGTCATACCTACTTTGTTGTATAGATTTTGCTCTTCAGTACTCTTCTTTAAATAGAATCAGAGCTTTTTAGAGAATAGATGATTCTATAGTTAAGATAGGAATATTCAACATAGGCCTACAACATCTTATCATTGTCAAAAATAAGGATGCTTTCATAATTGTTTGAAGGGATAAAAATACAAATCTGAGGAGAGACTGCTAGAAGGTAGGTAGTGACAGACTGAACATCAAAAAGAAAACAGTGATTAAATTAAAACTTGTTTTGCCTGTAAAATGTCCATGATGATAGGTAAAGCAGAGAAATATTAATTGTTTTAGAGAAAAGCCTGTCAGGAGCTCTGAAGTCTGAGATTTAATTCCTTCTGCAGGCTAACAAGTTAGCCTGCCACAGTTTCACACAAGCTGGCAGAGGACAGAGACTCCTAGGCCAGAGACAAAGGACTCTGTTACGAATGGCACAGCAGGCAGTGTGATTTTCATATTTGAATTCATTACCCTTGTTCCCCAAACCCCATGGGAGCAAATGCAGATGCAGGCCCAAGTGGATGTTACACCCACAGGGTATTTGTGCCATAGGTAAGGAAAAATGAGATTAGGAAACCCTGATTCTTAAAGGGGCTGCTAGCAAACCCACACAACTTTCCCTCAGAAGGACACATTACCTTAATTATCTTGATCAGGAAACAAATCTGTCTTCTGCCCCAGAGGCAGTATTATTACAGGATACTTCTGATCACAAGCTCATACAGGACATGCAAAAATGTCATAGAGAATTGTCCCCTAACAAAACCGAACCTGAAAATGTGAGTACATTGATTGCTGAATGATTCTTTACAAGGCTGAAAAAGCCAAATTACTCAATTGTTGAGGGTGATACACTTTGCTTTATTGGGCAGATATAATCCTCTCCTCTTTGGTTAGTGCAGTATTTGTTTAAATTTACCTGATACGTAAATTATGTCCCATGGGCTGAATTGTTATTGTGAGTGTATGGAATTTTATATTAGAGAAGGATTAGGAATAGATCAGTAAAGTCTGAATTCTGGATTGCTGAATGATATTTGCCTGGAGACTGACCTTGACTTCACTCACTTACAGTAACAATTCAGGAAAGTCACAGACTTATTTCTCACCAGAAAAAAAACAAAAAACAAAAAAAACTATACCTGGTAGCAGGCAGACATGGTTCTGGAATCTTGGAGAAGTTGGGGAGTTGTGTGGAACATTTTGGAAGGGGAGCAGGTTGGAGGACCCAAGAGAACGGCACAGAATTAGCACTTAGTCACTCTACACAGGTGTGAACATTTAAAACTCTATTGCCCTGTGAGTACCTAAGGCCTGGGAAGTCTGTGCCTCCTTCTGAGGATCCTTTCTTTTGTGTTCAGCTTTATTTAATCATCACTTCCATAGTCTTTGCTATCAGTGCAACTTTCTGTGTCATGCTTGTATTTATGTGTCTTATCTATATTCACAAGATAATCCTGTTGTGTTATGCTGTGCTCTCTCTCAATTTTAAACTATTTGTAATTCTTTGGATATTCCTTGCATTTTATACCTCCATGCCATTTCAAAATAAGAGAATATTAATGTAGTGATATTGTAATAAATTCTTCCCCTTTTCCCTATCCTATTTTTTTCTTTTTAGGCAAATATTAATAACTTTTCTGATTATAGATGATAACATTGTTTGCTACTCTTTGTTTTCTTTTTTTAATTTATTTTATTTAAATTCAGTTAGCTAAGGTATAGTAGTACATCATTGGTTTTTGCTATGATGTTCAGTGATTCATTAGTTCAATATAACACCCAGTGCTCTTTGTTTTCTAATGAGATTCTTTTTTTCTTTTTTCTTTTTCGTTTTTATTTAAATTCCAGTTAGTTAACATATAGTGTCTAGTGAGATTCTTGTTTGCATTTAGGAGCAAGCACACCTCTACAGGGGTGGGATAAAAGTATAATTGAAAACTAGCAAAGAAAGAAACTCAATTCTAATATTATATTCTCTCTCTAAGATAAGGCATAAAATAGAACTTTACAAAAGGCTAAATGTCAACCTCACACACAAAAGAGTTTTTTTTTTTTTTTTTTGCATTCCTAGCTTACCTTTGCAGACACAGAGAACAGGTTCTGAAAAACATATGCAAGTATTCTCATGCAAATGTGCAAAATTAATTTGGTTACTCATCTATTGCACTTGTTGAATGTAAAATGAAGAGAGAGATGTGTGTAATGGTATCCAACATGAAATGACAAGAGTTACAGAGAGGCAGTAGGGCTTTGTGGTTAAGTGCATATTATCTGGAACTGGGGTTCTGTGCTATAATTTTGGTTCCACTGCTTATAAAACATAGGACTGTGAATGAGTTTCTTAATTTTGTGCACCTCAATTTCCTTGTCTGAAAATGTGTATGATTCTTTTTTTTAAAGAATATGTACTTATTGGTCGCTATGAGGACTTGATGCATAAATCTATGTCAGACTATATCAGATAATCAGGACAGTACTGGGCATGTATATTTGCATAGCATATATCTATATGTTCACATAAGAAATTTGGTAATAGTTACTGACTCTGGGAGGTGGGAATGAGAGTGGATATCTATGTTGAGAAAAAGACGTGGTTTCAGAATGGGAGAAGATATTTGCAAATGACACTACAGATAAAGGGCTGGTATCCAAGATCTATAAAGAACTTCTCAAATTCAACACCAAAAAACAAATAATCAAGTCAAAAAGTGGGCAGAAGATACGAAAAGACACTTCTCTGAAGAAGACATACAAATGGCTAACAGACACATGAAAAAATGTTCATCATCATTAGCCATCAGGGAAATTCAAATCAAAACCACCCTGAGATACCACCTTACACCAGTTAGAATGGCAAAAATGGACAGAGAAAAAACAACAAATGTTGGAGAGGTTGTGGAGAAAGGGGACCCCTCTTACACTGTTGGTGGGAATGCAAGTTGGTACAGCCACTTCGGAAAACAGTGTGGAGGTTCCTCAAAAATTTAAAAATAGAGCTCCCCTATGACCCAGTAATTGCACTTCTGGGTATTTACCCCAAAGACACAGATGTAGTGAAAAGAAGGGCCATATGCACCCCAATGTTCATAGCAGCAATGTCCGCAATAGCCAAACTGTGGAAAGAGCCAAGATGCCCTTCAGCAGATGAATGGATAAAGAAGATGTGGTCCATATATACAATGGAATATTACGCAGCCATCAGAAAGGATGAATACCCAACTTTTACATCAACATGGATGGGACTGGAGGAGATTATGCTAAGTGAAATAAGTCAAGCAGAGAAAGTCAATTATCATATGGTTTCACTTATTTGTGGAACATAAGGGATAGCATGGAGGACACTAGGAGAAGGAAGGGAAAAATGAGGGGGGGGATTTGGAGGGAGAAATGAACCATGAGAGACTATGGACTCTGAGAAACAAACAGGGTTTTAGAGGGGAGGGGGGAGGGGGGATTGGTTAGCCCGGTGATGGGTATTAAGGAGGGCACGTACTGCATGGAGCACTGGGTGTTATACGAAAACAGTGGATCGTGGATCACCACATCAAAAACTAATGATGTATTGTATGGTGACTAACATAACATAATAAAATTTTAAAAAAAAGAAAAGAAAAAGACGTGGTTTTCAGAGTATGCCTTTATACTGTTTACATTTCCTACCAAATTCATTTTCTATCAATTAAATAACCTAATTAATTTGAAAGGACTCAAAATAAATGAGAGTATGATGGTTTAGAATTTCACAGCCAAATTGCTTTTATCAGTACAATCACAGAAAAGCTGAGACAACAGATTATTATAATTTTATTTTAAACATATGATCATATTGTTTTACACTACTGAAAATTGAAAAATTGTTCGTATCAAAAGCACTGTCCCATCTGTTAGTATCCTATAAAATTCTCATAAGATTTTTTCTTTGAAGTAGTTTAAATATTTTTAGATGATGCATATTTAAGATTTTTCCCATACCTAACTACATTTTCAATTATTAGTTTGATCCATTTTGGATAGCCTGCTCTTTTAGACAGTGGAAAATGATTGTCAACAGTATTTCTACAACCTGAATATTAAAAATGAGCTCAAAAAAGGAAAATAAAGGTTTAAATGTGTAAGTAAAGACAATATAGTACCAGACAGCTCTGTGACATTATGAGAATGTTTCAGAGGGGGCTCTAGTCTATTCAGACTAGGTCCTTATGTGCAGAAGAGGATAGAATGTCAGTACCTTTGAGTTGGGAATAAAATGTAGTAGATCCAGTTCTCAGGATTGGCATTACCTACACATTTCCAGTCAGCAGAAAGCTGAACCGTGGGAGAGTTAGTCATTGTATTTATAAATTTGGAAGTAGGAAGAGTTGGGTTGGAAGGAATGAGGAATACAGCAAGCTGGAGAGGCACCATAGGATGGGTCTTTACTGAACAAGACTGCCACTGGTTTCAGGAGAAAGAGTAAAGCACAGAATTGACATAGTAGAAAGCTACAAGGAAGGACATTCTCATTCTTGCCTAGAGGTTTATTATCTTGCTATCCTTGATTTAAGTCATCCATTAAGTTACCATTATCTCTCCCTTTGGCATTACACAGGCTTAAGAACATCTCATCCTTACTTTCCAGACTCCTTTATTCCCACCTTGGCACTAAGCATAAAATATTCTGTAATGAGACTCTATCTTGTAAATATCTCAGTGCTTTTTCTTCATTCTCAGGCACCTGACATTTATCAAATAGTGTAGAGGAAATGTCTTTCCCTGTCATCACAGAAAGTCAGATGCCAAATGTGCACATTTCCTTCAGGTGGTAACATCCAAGAAATCTGTACACTTGGTATTTGAGCAGTAGGCTATAGACTTCTGTGTGTCTTTGCAGTAAGCTCCAGGAGGGTCAGCCTGGTGGGGATGCAACTTGATTCCTCCCAGCCCATCTCCAAGATTACAGTCAGCAGGAACACAGTAGAGTTTAAATCTTATGGAATATGATTTCATGACTTCTTCATTTGGTTAATTGCTACAAAATAGGCATCCAAAGTAAAGGTATGGAATGCAAATGAAAGCTGGGTCTCAGTCACCCTCCAAGGACTGCTAAAATTCTTATTTTTACAAATAACACATGTGAGTTTAGTTAATATTTCATGTAATCTATAATCTAAAAATGGGTTGGTGCCTTAACAGGCTTTTGGCCTCCCTTAGCTCCACTCCTATCTGAGGCTTCAGACCCTGAAATTCTGTGCCTGCTTTAGCAGTCAGAGCAAAGCAAATGAAGCATGGTGCTGTCACGAAGTACTTGCACTGTCAAGACAGCAGGTGATGAATCCCTTTTCTATAGGGACCATTGATTATGAAAAGGCAATAACTTGAAGCATTCTAGAATACTGATAGCATAGACTGCTACGTAACCGAGGTGGCAAAGGTGGTCCTATGATCTAGGGTTTGGAAAATGTATCAGATAATCAACTTTTCTAATTCATTTTCTTTTTAGGTGTCTGTCCAAAGTCACATTATTTGAGAGCTTAGTATATACATATTTTAAGGTGAGTTTCCATAGTGTATTATATACATATTTTATGTTCCAACATAACTTAGTATTATGAAAACTAGAATTCTGCTTGCTACAGAGACTTTCTCAGCTTCTGTTGAAAATAAGAGAAAGGAAGAGAGAATGAGATGACGGTGTAGGCACCAAATAAATGGACATAAAATGAAAAATACATCAGCAGGAGGTGCTTTGGGGCTCTAGATATGGTGATTCCAGAATTCTTTTTCTATAGCCAACTACCTCACTCCTCTTCCCCTGCACTGGGAATAGTATGGATTCCACAACACCGTTAACAACAGCTCAGGGATTTTCTCTTAAAGCATTTCTAAACCACAAGGATTTAATAACCTAACACTATACTAGGTTCTTTTATTTTTTTCTTTTCGGGACAAAAAGGGAGGTTGCTACAAATGTGACTCTGATATTCACCTAGTGAAATGTGTAATCAGGAAAACACTTGTATATAGAGAAGAAAGACAACAGAGTTTCCTGCATAAAAGAGGTCTCGTGGTAAATGAAGATACGGTTTATCAAAAAGGAGACAGCTATACCTGCTCCTGTTTCAAGGAAGGGGAAAAGAAAGAATGTGTTGGTAACCTCTACCTAAATACATGCCTCGAATTCTTTTGTGACTGTTAGAAAGAAAAGGCAAGACCTTAAAAAGAGACTGAGAGGAAGCAGAAACATGCTGCCATCTCCTCTGAGTATGGGTTGCTCACTCTTTCCACCAAAGGGGCCAACTCCGTGTGTCTGTGGATGTCAGGAATTGGTTCCTGGTAGTCTTTAGCTAGAGGGCATTGACATGAGCTAATATACAGGAAGTGCTTGGAGTAGTGGTGCACTTTTACCATATGGTCAGACCACAATACAGGGCTTGGAACATTGATGGTAATTAGTACGTATTCATTAAATTAATACTTCAAAAACTGCTTGGTTCATGTAGCACAGATGTTCAAAATACGTGAGTCCTGGGTTGCAGATGTATAATCATGGAGATGAGCTAAGGAATGCAATGGGTCAAATCTGTAACTATTAACATATAGAGTCTGCAAAGAGGAAGTAAAAGGGAAAATTGAGAATTTAGAGTCTTTCTGGGTTGGGAAATTTGGCTCTATTTTGGGATAACAGATGTAAATAACAGTACGATAACCTCTGAAACAGCATTTACAATATATTTTAAAGACTAGAATACTAAGTATGTTTAACTTTATAAGTGAATTGTCTAGTTGAGAGATAAAATGAAGTAGGGCAGTAGGATCAAGATACATATATGAATGTACATTGTGGTATGCACTGTATTTTTAAATGCTCTGGAAATAGTAAAATCATTAATTATGCAGAGTATATGGAAGATTAGAAAATTCTTGTGGGAATAGGAAAAAATGAAATATAGGTCAATTTAATTACAAGAAGGAAGTCTTATTTTCTTTTCAAGAGGTCAGAAAGTGATGAGACTTAAAAAATAGCAAATGAAGGGGCGCCTAGGTGGCTCAGATGGTTAAGCGTCTGCCTTCAGCTCAGGTCATGATCTCAGGGTCCTGGGATCGAGCCCCGTGTTGGGCTCCCTGCTTGGCAGGGAGCCTGCTTCTCCCTCTACCTCTACTGTTCCCCCTGCTTGTGCTCTCTCGCTCTCTCTGTCAAATAAATAAAATCTTTAAAAAAAAAATAGCAAATGAAGAAAGTTCTCAAGAAAAGGGAAAAATGTGAGGTTTCAAGAGCAAAAATTGAGATTCTTCTCTATAAGCTCAATTAAATTATGGACTGAAAAACTAACAGTGAAGAGATTGAGACAAAAATAGCAAAATCACAAACAACAGAGTAATTTTGTAGATAGGTTTAAAGTTATGAAAATAGCAGGTCAAGAAAGACTCAATATACTTTCCCCATAGATGCAATCTTTGATGATTGCCTAGGACTACTTCTGGGTGCAATTAAAATGTAGTAAAAATATGAAACTATAAAAATGTTGACAGGAGAACAAAAATAAAACAGTAACAACAATGATACCTTAGAAAAGGGAAAGAGATGATATTAAAAAAATTAGTATGATAACAAGATTTTATCCAAGGTTGTTTTTTTAGAGGTAGACAAAACTAGCTCAAATCATGAGCAACCAAGATATATCAATATATAATAGATCAATATATATATATATATAATAGATCAAAACAAATCAAAATAGATAAAAACAAATGATTCCATGGGAATGTAAGGAAAATGGATTTAAGGAGGAGATACAGGGAATATTTATATTTAGATTACTGAAATGCTTTCATTTCAATAAATTTTGATTTTCTAGTTAAGGTCATAGTATGCCACATATGTTAATGGACAATTAGAAGATTTTATATAATTCATTAATCACTACATAATAGCACATATTATTTTGATAGGTAAGGTAATATAATGGAATAGTTTTTGTGCTTTGACATGCCTGGCTTCAACTCCCACTTCTGCCATATTTTAGGTATATATGAGTGTCTCACTATGTGCCTATGGCTAGTTTAATTGTTTTGAGGTTATACTTTTTTCACCTGGAAAAAGAGAAAAATAAAAATTGCAATCTTTCATTTTATGAAGAATAGAGATAAAATGCTTAAAATAAGTAGCCCAGAGTCTGTGCAAGGCATTCAATAATTTGTTCTTTCCTCTTCCAAATTGCACATTTTTCTCTACCTTCTTTCTGAAATTGGGGTGCATCTTAGAAATGTTAAAGAAACTTGCTGGCCATCAGGGCAAGGAGTAAGTTTTCATTGCCTTTGCTTGTGAGAACTTCGCTTTTTATAGAGGTTCTTTTGATTGTCACCTCAATAGAAGTACTTATATTGATAACTCCATGGGCAATTGAATTTTAAGTTAATTCTGGATTCCTAATTTTTGCTTAAAATGTCTTTGAAAAGATTGCATTGTGATGCAGCATTGAAATGTAAAGTTACATTGTGTACAGAAGATTACCTGTCACAAGCCAAGTAATTTAAAGACAGAAGAAATTACCAGATCTCTCAGAATAGAACATAGAATTTTTCAAACCTAGGAGAGGTTGGAGTGACTGATTAGTGTGTCATAAAAAACTGTATCACTCAGATGCCAATCAATGATCTGTCAAAAACTTCCAGGTGACTAACAAGAGAAATGTTTAACTTTCATTGATAGGATGAACTTCAACTTCAATTGAAGGAAAAATTGAGATAACCTAATAGACAAGGCAGGGGAAAAAAAAACCCCAGAATTCTTGAATATGTCTTATTGTCAAGCCAAAAGGGCATAAAGAGGTGAAGAGCAAGAGCCACATTAATTTTGAAAATCTATAATCTCCATGAGGCCTTACTTACATAATGCTTTTAAATTTATTTAAAATTAAATTTATAATACTGTGAGCCATGCACTTCCAAAATATTGACTCATTTAATTACAAACTAATTTATTCAATCACAAATCAACTCATTTAATCCACAAATATTAACTCAATTCTTTCTATCAAACTTAAGAGGTAAGAACTCCTATTTTATCCATTTTACAAATGAGGATATTGAGGGATGGAAAAATTAAATGAAAGATCACAGAATAAGTAAGTGGTAGAGCTGGGATTCAAACCTCCTGTGTCAATGTTCTTAATCTTTAAGATATCAAGTCTTTGAGACTTTTTGTATGTAGAAAACCTTTGTCTCAGGCTAACATAACAGGCTCTGTTCTAAGCATTTTTTATGTATAAATGGGTATAAATCTTACAACAAGCTCAGGAGGTAGATGCAACTTCTCAGAGCCACAGAAAGGTGAGGAAAATTATCTAACAGGCTGGGATTTCTACTGACGTGGCCTGGCTTCAAAGCACACAAAGCTTTTAGCTTCCTTTAATCAGTAGGCACATGCCTCTGAATTGTAGAATAATTTCAAGAAAAATTTAAGTAATTTGGGGCGCCTGTGCGGCTCAGTCATTTAAGTGTTTGACTCTTGATTTCAGCTCAGGTCATGATCTCAGGGTCATGAGATAGGGATCTGCACTGGGAGTGAAGCCGGCTTAAGATTCTCTCTCTCCCCACTCGCTCTGCCCCCTCTTCTCTTAAAAAGAAGAAGAAGGAGGAGGAGCAAGAGGAGGAGGAGGAGGAGAAGGAGAAGAAGAAGAATTATTTCAGTAATTTAGGATGTAATACCACTCTAGTTGTCCAATTACTTCCTTGTTATTTCATCTACAGATATCCATTCCTTGCTATTCTATTCACTGTGGACCACTTATATAAAAAAAGAAATTCTTTAAAGGTGGGGGTAGGGAGGAGAAGCAGATATGAGAATTTTAGCAACATGTCTGAAGATAACCCTGACACACTGCTTTGTTAGAGACCCTCACATATGGTCTATTTCCTTCTAAGCTGTATTGCTGGCTTTTTTCTTTATATTGGTTAGATTACACTATACTATTTTGCAATAATGATTAAAAGCCCAAATTTCAGTGGCTGAACATGACAAATACTTATTTCTGGCTTATATTACAGTTCAACAAAGGCTGAACTTCAACTTTAGACCAAATTTTTCTGGTAGTATTTGGTTTTGATCTTTGCCTAGAAGCCATTTTTAAACCTTATCATCATTTACCACCTGGAAAGGCTGGGAAATTTTATAACCAGCAAGTCCTTGCTTCTTTGTGTTTAACAGCCCTTCTTTTATCTTATTGTTCTCCTCTCACATCTTACTATAAGCAGCAAGAAGAAACCAGGTGACACCTTCAACAATCTACCTGGAAATCTACTTATTTTGATCATCCCATTTATTTGGGCACATTTCTATTACAGAAAGTGATGGTGTTCCTAAACTTCTTACCATAGCAAAAATCTTTCCTCCAATTTTCAGTAACATTTCCTCACATTACTTTAAACCCTTACCCATAGCCTCCTTAAAGTCTATCAAACATGTCCTAATAATTTCTTCAAATTTCTTCCACTCACTGATTCCAAAGCCACTCCCACATTTTAAGTTTTTCTTGTAGCAGGACCCTATGTCTGGGTACCAAAATCTGTATTAATTTTCCATTGTTGCATAGCAAATTACCTGAAAACAATGAAACAACAATGGGTACTTCTTATGGGTTAGGAATTTGGGAGTGGCTGTTCTAGCTTGGGGTTTCTCATGAGGCTGCAGTCAAGACATTGGTCAGTGCAACAGTCATCTGAAGGTTTGACTAAGGGTGCAGAATACACTTCCATCCAATTAGGGCCACTCATATGGCTGGCAAATCACACTGCCAGCAGAGGACCTTAGTTTATTGCCACATGGTCTTCTCTGTACAACTGATTGTCTTCATAAAATGGAAGCTGGCTTCCCACAAAGCAAGTGATGGAAAAGAGTAAGGTAGAAGCTACAGTGTCTTTTATAACCTAGTCTCAAAGCCCCACTCTATTATTTTTGCAATATTCTATTGGTCACATGGGTCACTTCTATTCAGTGTGGGAAAGGACTACACAGAGACCTGATAATAGGAGGCAAGAATTCACATGGGCATTTTGGAGAGTGGCTGCTATGAAAAAGATAAACACAATAATATTTAGTGATAAGGTAATTTATAAATGCTACAGAAGAGGTTTGTTCAAAGACCTGTAGTGCTATGGAAGATAGAGTACTTAACTACTGTGACATAAGTGAAAGTCGGGAAGTTCTCAGAGAAGGTAACATTTGAGATGACTAATTGTGAGTGAGTAGGAATTCAGTACTCAAAAGGAGAGAGAAAGAATATAAATTCAAGGAGAAGGAGGAATTTTTTGTAAGACTTGGTCTCTTAAGTTTTAAATATATTATTAAAATATTAATAGGGATGAAAATATATTAAAATATAATAAGGAAAGATAGGCAAAAGAGGTGAAAATAATCACTCCTGTGTATAAAGTTCTACACATCTTATAAAAAATTATAACCTTAAGAATTAACATTATATGTATTGCAAAAATTTTGAAATGCTATTATGTATTAAAATGTAGGAAGAACTGATCAAAAGGTCTAAACATAGAATATATAAAACATGCAGAAAAAATTAGCCAGAATTATTTTTAAAATCAGTTATTATAAAAATATATACTGTGATTTAGAAAACGTGGGAAACAGATCTTGTCTATCTCCAAAGAGCTATTATTTCTGTCCACATTTTAAAAATGTTGATCTCAAAACTTTTATAGATTTTATTCTCTCTCTCTATTTTTTTACATAAGAATGTAAAGGGCAGAGGCTGTACTGTGTTACTAACACTGTTTATGAAGAAAGTAGCATTTGATCTATAGTCCATTATGTAGCTGCACTAAAATGTATTTAGCTATAAATTGGTATCACAATTTATACATATACTGTGTATATAGTCTCTCCCAACTTCTCAGAGTAAAAATGGAGAAAAAAAGAAAAACCTCAGTGATGAAACAAAGACTTACATCTAAGATTTAATTTATAATATCCTGACTTTCCTTCATGAACAGAAAAAAAAAAATCTCCAAACAAGAGGCAAGAAAATGTTCATTTTAGATCAGAATCCCTAGAAGCGGATCCAGAGACAGTGAATCCGAGGGGTGTGTGGTTGTTGAGAAGTGCTCTCAGGAGAAAGAGAGTGAGGTTAATATTAAGGATATAACATGAGAAAAAGAGCTAATCAAAGGATTGGCTCAGCTGGAAACTAACTTCAACCTGAGTTAGTGGGGAGCTCTGGAGGACAGAGTATACTACTTATTTGGCCCCACATTAAGACAAGGGGCCAGATTTCTGCACTTCAGGTGTACTTAAGGTGAGGTGAAATGTAACCTCCAGGGCAAGAGGGTTTTTCTTCCTCTTCATTCTAATATTTCTGTAGGCCTAGGTGGCTGACCTTGTTTGGTACTGAAAACCCTCATTTCTGATGGTTTTGTGTTGTGGTTACTACAAATTTGTTAGTCTATGGTTACTGAAATTGCTGAGATATAATTAAAACTGTAATATAAGTAATGGAAGGACAACCTAGTAGATTACTTAAGGGCTAAATATTTTCCTACCTACCCCTGTTTGTAGCAGCAGCCTTTGGTCACAATGATCAAGATCAGTTATCCCTGCCAGTGCCTGATGGTGAATTAGAGACCATGTGGACAAATTAATGCAGAGGCATGGGAAACGAATTACCATATGATCCCTCTGTTAGAGCAGAGGCTTATGGGGGTCAGATTATAAATGAGACACATCTCACAGTGGACCTAATAGGTCCTCAGATATACCCAGTTGTCATTTCCATAATTCCTAAACTTATAATTGCAATGGACATACTTAGAAGTTGGCAAAGTGCTCACATTGGTTTCTTAACCTGCGGAGTAAGAGCTGATTTATAATAGGAGAGGCCAAGTGGAAGCCTTTGAAACTCAGGCCACTTTCCCAGGTCAACATAAAAACATCCTAGAAGAAATGGCAGAGAGTTTAAGTGACATCATCAAAAACTTGAGTGATGATGAATGGCAGTCTCCATTACGTCTCTTTTCAATTCATTGGTCTGACCCCTGCAAAACCCATATAGATCATAACATATGACAATGGACTCCTGCATACTTAGTCATATAACAGCCCCAAATGCTAAATTGAAATAATATGCTCATATATCTATTTATTTGTCAAGTCTAGACAATCCTTACTAACTTCCTGCTATGAGCTATGAAAAGGAGAATGTATCTCACCTATATGATCTCCCTTTCCCCCTCTCAACTGTTTATTATATTACTGTTTGGGTTTTTCTTTTAGCTACTTCTCTAATTTTTTTTAAAAGATTTTATTTACTTACTTGAGAGAGAGAGACAGAGACAGTGAGAGAGAGCACAAGTGGGGACGAGAGGGTGAAGCAGACTCCCCGCTGAGCTGGGAGTCCAACGTGGGTCTCCATCCCAAGACCCTGGGATCATGACCTGAGCCGAAGGCAGATGCTTAACCGACTGAGCCACCAGGTGCCTCTACTTCTGTAATTTTATATAATGAATGTACCCTACCTTGTGTTTAATCAACATTTCCCAGTATCATGCCTCAATTTGATATAAAATGAGAATTATCAAATCTGTGCTTTTGGACATCTTCCTTCAGTTTTTAGCTTCTGGTAGTTATACTTTCACTTGTATATTGCAAAGGCTCCCAATATTCATATTCTGCTCTACAACCCTAACCAAGGGTATGCACATTGCCCACAGGTTAGCATTAGATGTTGAAAACTGATAGAATTTATTTTATTATGACACCAGATATGGTTTACAGCCAGGTCCAGAAGTATACAGTGTTTATTCAATATTTAATGAGTGCCTACTATACTAGCAAGGCCTGTTTGATCAAAGTCCCCTCTATGTCTTATTGTTACTAAATGGCCCAGCAAACATTTGTTTATCAAACATTTGCTCTTTTTCATCTTCCTGTAAATTGCATTCCTTCTCTTTGAAGTCCAGACCCCTACCCACTTCTCCTTATTTCAGGATGGCATATATACCTCATTTTGCCTGACTGTCTTTGGAATTTAATGTCTGTGTGGATTCTTCATACATACAAAATTAAATTTGATGTTTTCCTATTAATCTCACATGTCAATTTAATTCTTAGTCCAGCTAGAAGAACTTGAATGACAGAAAATTTCTTCCTCCCCAACAATAGATAGAGAATATGACCCTTTTCAGATGGTAATGGAATAATTATAAATATTTTATATAGTTTAAATAATGATTTAAATTGTAGAACACACACACAAAATATAAATTCCCCAAATTCAAGAGTTATTGAGACTATATTGATTGATTTTTTTTTCCCTTTGTGGCCGCTTTTCCTGCTACTTCCTTCCTGGAATATTTTTAGTGATGACCATTATTCCAACATCCATGTTGGGACATGAGGTAACCTTGAGGATAAAAGTTATGCACTTAGGATGATTGAATAGAAACAACCACTAATGAATAAGAAACAGCAATATTAACCCTGGGCTCTGTTTTAGGACTTCTTTTACCTGAGAGACAAATAATTTCATATACATTTATCCAGTATTAATGCTGAATTCTATTATTTCTGTTGTTACATGCAGCTAAACCCCATTCTCACTGATAGATAATATTGCTGTCATTTTGAATCTGTCTCCAAGATCTGACTAAAATGGTCTAAGGTGATATGGCCCATAGATGACATGGTCTATTAAATAAGATCTTTATAGAGGAAATGAAAGGCTATTCTATTTAACAATGACCTTGGGTAGATTTATGGGGCAGATAACACTGATACATCATCCCTTATTTTTGCCATTAGTTATAATATCTTCCCAGCTGTTAAACTGACCCAACTTAACTAAGGCATTACCACTTCTTCCTGGTGACCTACTTGAAGAGAAGAGACAATAAAACAATAGTAAGTAAAAGGAGGTCTAAGGAATTTCTATATGACTGAAAGTTATCTAGTATTTAATGTATTTCATAATATAAGTTCAATTTGACTTTAAATAATGGTTTGAATTTCTGTCAGAAGTTACACTCAACAGCAAAATATTTTTGAGAGGTAAATGGAGAAGAAATGTATACTATTCAGAACTCATTTTGGGGAGGGATATATGTTGCCAACTGACTTAACAATGAGTATTTTGTTAATCATTTGAATACTCACAGTATTTATGAGAGTTTAAATGTTTTATTCTGTCCACACAGTGCTCTTATTTTTGACTTTAATAAAAACAAATATGCATATTATTCATACTTTGAAAATATACATTTTACATCTTTCTCCTACTTAACAAATTCAAACACACTACGCAAGACAGATTTGAATGAGAACGATGAGAAATGAATAGACTTTTTGCTGTGATCTTTCTGACAGTGTTGCAGTTAAGCTGCCAAAAGCTAGAGAAAGAACACATGTGCACACTGTATTTGACTAAAGAATGACTGCTCAACCAAAACACATTTCGTACAACAAATTCAAGGAAGTGTATGGCATACCTGACACATAATAGCTAGGTGATGGGCAGTGAGATGGTCATCACTGGAAGTAGCTATAATATAGAGCTTTCTCACTTTAACATTCACTTCAGTCTTAGACCTTTGTGTTAAAAAGAATGAAAATATAAACACATCTCAAAATTAATACTATAATAAATACTGATTTAGAGAGAGTGAAGATTTAAGTATTTTAGTGCCCCCAGTCTTAAGTTTCATGCATCTTGTGGTGTGTGGAGAGACACACACCTGTCTATGTGAGAAGACTGAACCTTAGTTGACACCTCTGAGTTTTTGAAGCAGCCACCTTTATTGGCAGGTTAACTGCTTCTCATGCTTCCATATTAGTATCTTTGTAGGCACAGAGCCCAACAAAGGTTATAAAAAAAAGAAATTTCAATGGAGATATTAACAATTTTTACTGTGTGAGAAGGATGCTTGGTCTATATAGCTCATGTCCTGCAAATGCTCCTTTACTTAAGTCATATTTTAAAAAATGAATATCAAGTTTCATTTTTAATATTAAACTCATAAAGGAAAATCCAGTGTTCCAAAAAATGACAATTAATGTAGATAAAAAGGCACATTTTGATGTTTCTATCACTTTTGAAAAGACATGGATAATCTCAGCATGTTGTAGCATCAAGAGATGCTTGGAGCTTGTCTTAGAGAAGCAGAGTAATTGTAGGCTTTGAATTACTTAATTCAAACCACTCAGCTGAATTTAATTAAGATAGTATACTCCCCATATACTCAGGAGTAATTTAATTAAATCCCAAAACAGGTTTAAATAGCCTATCAAATAAAATTTATGCCAGTGTCCTTCAGAACACCTTAGCCAGCAGAATACCTTAGAATGGTTTTACCAATTTTTTTACTGGTTTCTTAGCTCTGTCATAGCTCTGATAATATAGAAATGTTATCTACACATTTGGGAGTAACTTGCCTTAGCTCTCTTTACTTTTTAAAATTTTTGACTAGATAATAAATAAGAACAGGTAAAGATGCTCAATGTCTTCAACCAGTTTCCAAAAATTTTCTGGCAAATGCAGAGCCAGGGGAAGTGGCTTGCTTATTTGTTTGTTCATTCATTAATTGATTTATTCTCTCATATATTCATTCATTTATTCATTCACTTACTCCCTGCTTTGCTACACAAAGGATTTGAAGTGATTCTTAAGAATATCAATCAAAAATAGAATTACTATAAAAATAAGAAAATTTAAAAACTAGAATTGGAGAGTAAAGATGAGATATAGCAGGGTTGGGGGGGAAGCAAGAATAATTATTATGATAGAATTATGAGTATGTCTCTGATCTTTCCAGTTGCCAAAGCAAAAAAACCCCAAACCCCAAAGCCAAAAAACAAACCCAGAATCATTATATGATTTGCATTGTCTTCAAAAGGAGAATGCTGGCATTTCAGGAGAAGCAAAATATTTTCCTCTCTGAAAATAAATTATCTTTGGGAATACTTACATGGGAGGCACAAAGTGATGTAATTCATTGCAAAGTTAAATACGATTAAACAGTAGGTAGAATTATCTGTCTCACACAGCAAGCTCTAACACCACCCCTCAAGTTAAGCTAAGGGCATAACAAGGAATAAGTATAAGAAAAAAAAACCTGAGAATGGCCAGGAATATGTGGTTTTAGGTCACAGCTTTCTGAGTGAGATATTTTGAGTGTATTAGTTAGGACACCTTGGTTTAAATAATTGGAAACCAAGACAATGTAGAGTGACCAACTAAAAATATATAACAAACTGGAAGTAGGGAGTGATGCTGGATTTCTTGGCATTCCCTGGACAAGCCAGGACTTTTCTATACTCCAAGACTTGACACATGCTTTTCTATTTGTCTGGAAAGATCTGACTTTCCCAATTAACTTGGCAAAGTCCTAACTGTGTTGTTGTACAGTATAGTGGTTTAGAGTGCTGGATTTCCAAACAAATAAACCTGGGCTTGAGTCCTGACCCTGTAGTTTATTAGCTTGTGACCTCTTGTAACTAACTTCCCTGAGCCTCTGCTTTCTCATCTGACAGATGGGTATAATAATAGTATCTTCCTCAAAGCTCCCCCACCCCAAACACTTTGCAAAGTGCTTGGCATATAGTAAGGCTCAATAAAATGTGGTTAATAATAATATATGAGAAAGTTTATGGTGAATTTCTATGAAATATTTGGAGATCTTACAGAAAAATGGGAATAAAATCAGTCTATCAAAAAAGTCTATCTTAGTAAAACTTAGTCTTTTAAAAATTTTGTATTTTTCTGGATGACATGTCATTGCTCATCTTGTTTTGTCAGTTTTTGATTGACTCAATTTGAATAAATACGTGCAATACTTTATTTTAGAAATGTGTCAGCAAAGTAATTAAAAGACGTAGGTTCTTTTGTTTCATAAAACATGATTTTAAAATGTAAAGATCTTGAATTTGAAATACTTAAAAACTTTCTTACGGCAACTTTGCTGTGAGAAGAGTTGAGAAAGAGGAATGTGATGGTTAATTTTCTGTGTCAACTTGATTAGAACACAGGGCAAGCAGGCACTTGGTCACACATTTTAAGTCTTTTTGTGAAGGTGTTTTTGGATAAAATTAACATTTCCATTGGTAGACTGAGTAGAGCGGATTGCCCTTCCTAATGTGGATTGGCCTCATCTAGATAGCTGAAGGCCTGTACAGAAAAAAAAAGGTTGAGCCTCCCTTGAGTCAAAGAGATTTTTTTCCCCTGACAGCCTTTGAACTGGGTTGTCAACTTTTTTCTTGCCTTCAGACTTGGACTGAAACATTGGCTCTTCCTGGGGCTCTAGTGGCTTTTGGATTGGAACTATACCATCAGCTGTTCTGGGTCTCCAGCTTGCCAACTTACACTGTAGACCTTGGGGCCTGCCAGCCTGCATAATCACATGAGTCAATTCCTTATAATAATTCTCTTTATATATTGTTCCTTTGGTTCTGTTTCTCTGGAGAATGCTGACTAATACAGGGCACCTCATCCTTTTTCAAGTTAGGTTTCAGGATTGTTCTTGGTCACAGGTGATCTGCATGTATGTGAACTGAAGCAGTCATCATGTATCCTGACTACATTTAATCAGTTTGCACAAAAGTGAATATTTACAAACCCCTTTAGGCACAATCTTTCCCCCCAGTATTATTAGCTTCTATTCTAGGTTTAGCCTTGAAAATTTGCTCATATCATCTCCAACTTTCTGCATCTTGTCCTGCACATACTCAGAAACCTAAGCAAGGTGGGTGTCTTCTGTCCTACTGATAAGGAGACCAGAAACCTGAATGTTCTATGGCACCATGTGGGTCAGACTTCCTTTTTGTCCAATTCCACTTATTCTGTGAACCAATGTAATATTCTTATGATTAACCCAGAAGCATGTTTGGAGGCTGGCAAGTGATAGGAAATCTTTCCTGTACCCCCACTACATTTTTTGTGCCAGCCTTCTTAATATCTTTCCTCTCGTTATCTATGATTCAGCCATGTTTCTTTCTTTTCCCATTGTTTTTTTAGCTCTTGTAATTTGGATTTGGTTAACCCTTAGAGGGACCTTTTAATTTTTTTCTATCAGACCAGTGACTAGAATTGGTAAAGGCATTTATTTCAAATCTAATGCTTCTTTAGATCCATATATAGCAGAGATGATGACAAAATATGACATGCTTAATAAATACAGTATTGCTGGATTCAAGTAGAGTTTTTTAAAACTTGTCTTATCTTTGTAGACATTTTATGAACAAAAATTATCAGAGAAATTTAGAAGGAGTTTAAATGGAGTTAATCTCTGCCTGGATTATGACCATATATTGCTACAAAATATCTAGAAGAGGTTTTCTGTGTTCACTTACAATGGAGAATAAAATGACCACTGCCTGCTAAGAAAGGTGAGTCATATAAAATAAAGAACTCTGGTATGCTGACTGCCCTGATGGGTTTGGATATGGGAAGGACGGCCTGATGCTAGTTTTGACAGTGTGCTGTAGAGAACTAAATTACTCTGTAAAAAAAAGAGTGAGAAGTGGTATAAATTCCAAGGTGATCCCAGAGAGAAGGAATGAAGTGGAGGTTTGAGATAAAGGGAAAGGAAAATAGAGTGATATAAGACTGAAGCAGTCCATTGGGTAAGTCATCAGTGAAAAATATCTGCTGTAGCCGAGTGGTGAACTAAAGATATTTTGAATAGAGATACCAACTATTTAATTTGAGTTTCCATGAATGCTATAATATATACCCCTTCTTCGATTCCCTCAATCAAAAAAAGTCTTCAAAAATATACACATTCACAACTTTATATAAATGTGGAAATTGAGGCATAGACTTGAGTTTCATCACTTGGCAGAGAAATGTGGGATAAGCACTATTCATGTGTGCAGTGAAATAGTTCATAACCTGAACAGATTAAATAGAAGAAGAGCTTAGGAAAAGATATAATCTTGAAGATATAAGCCCTCTAAGAAACTGCAGGAATTTGGGGAAGATTTCTGGACTCCTATATGTAATGAATTGAGAGTCTGAGTTAATTTTATTTAGATCTCAAGAAGCAAGAACCCTAATTTCTGTGTCATACACATTTAAAAAATTATGGCCCCTCTTTCCCTTATCTGTTATTTTTGCTGATGTTTGAGCTCTTAGAATTCTATTTCAGTGTCTACTGTGCTCCTACAACAAAGACCAAAGACATTATTAAAGTGACACGTATTTGCCTAAAATGAAACATGTAAACATATTTTCCATGTCATATGGAAGAAATAGAGCCTATACCTACAGCCATTCATAATTTTTTTCAATAGTTTTATTCATTGAAGACAATGGAATTTCAGACATTGTCTTGTACTCATGTGACAATAACAGAAATATCAGTTAAAATCCATTGGAAAGAGTCATTGTCTTAAACCAATAAATTTATTACTACCTTGGGTTATCCCTTGATTATCTGCATGGTAATAAGGTGAAAAATTTAGGACACACTACCCCAAAATATGGTACATTGACATACTAAATATTTTAAAATGAAGGAATTTGAGTAATGGTATGTGCAGGAGACTTTCTGACTTTCCCTTGAAGCAGGTCATGTGAGGGATGCCCTTCCTACTCCCAAAAGAAAGGAGCATCCTTATCTCTGAAGATGGAGTCACATCAAGAGGAATCTGAACAAAAAGGCCTTGCTAAATTTTCCCCAGTTTACTGCACTTGGTTCATACCCTTTGTCCTATCACATTTCCATGACTTTCTACTCTTAATCAAGCCTAGTATAAAAATGTTCAGGTTTGGGGGCACCTAGGTGGCTTAGTTGTTAGGCGTCTGCCTTTGGCTCAGGTCATGAGCCCAGGACCCTGGGATGGAGCCCCACATTGGGCTCCCTGCTTGGCGGGAAGTCTGCTTCTCCCTCTCCCATTCCCCTTACTTGTGTTCCCTCTCTCGCCGTGTCTCTCTCTGTCAAATGAATAAATAAAATCTTTTAAAAAAATGTTTGGCCTTTACTCAGGTCTTCATTTCCTTATGAATGCTCCCTTGACACATAAAACTTATATTAAATAAGGTTGTATGCTTTTCTCTTGTTAATCTGTCTTTTGTTACAGAGACCCAGCCAAGAATTTAGAAAGGTAGAAGGAAAATATATTTTCTCTCCCCTACAAAATGCATAGGTCAAGTTTTAACCTCCATGGTTTTAACCTCCACAGAAAATAAAGCATATGTTTATAAATTCTGTTAAATATTGTCTCTCATTTTTAAATTTTCTTAATAAATTAGAATGTTTATATCAGAAATATCAAGGAAAGGAGAACTTACAGTCACAAGAAAATTGCTCTTTGATATTAATAATAGATTTACAGTGTATAAATGATTGGTTGAAAAAATCAATCTACCAGTAAACAATGAAATTTTCTTTACTCTTTCTCATATTATGTAGGTGGAGGGTAGCAGAATATGCCTCCTTCAAATATGCCTTTTGGGGATAAGGATTATTTTGAGCTCATTATTTTGAGAAATAGCAGATACTGAAGCAGTTCTGGGAACAGAGTAGAAGTTACCCTTTTATAAGGAAAATTTACATCTATAAAGGAAAGCTCCATTTGTAATAGTGTCTCCTTGTCTGTTCCAGGAAGAGAAGGATGACTAAATCACAAGAGAGTTTTATCAATGGAGAAGGATACAATTAAAATCTACACAACAAATCTTACCCTTGATTACCAAGCTTTCTCTGGTTACCTCCTGGTCACTGACCACCCTCACCCACACACCTTTCTTCTTTTGTCTTTAGTTGAAAATGGTATTTAAGCTGGAGTTCTAAATCACCTCTCTGAATTACTCATTTTCCCTGGGTATCTCCCATGTATACATGAGGTATACATATTAGTAACTTCGGTTTGTTTTTCTCTTGTTAATCTGTCTTTTATTATAGGGGTCTCAGCCAAGAAGTCAGAAAGTTACAGGGAAATTATTTTTCCTCCCCTACAATCTGGTATTTCTATTTTTAATTTTTTGAGGTACCCCCATACTGTTTTCCATAGCAGCCGCACCATTTTGCATTCCCACCAACGGTGTACAAAGGTTCCAATTTCTCTACAACCCTGCTAACTCTTGGTATCTTTTTTTTTTTTTTATAATAGCCATCCACTAGTGTGAAGTAACATCTTATTGTGATTTTGACTTGCATTTCCCTAATGATTAGCAATGTTGAACATCTTTTCATATACCCATTGGCCATTTGTGTATTTTAGAAAAAATGTCTATCCAAGTCCTTTCCCATTTTTAAATCAGCTTATCTATCTTTTTGGTTGTTGTATTTTGTTTTTGTTTTAATTTGTTTTCTTTTTGCTTTTGAATTACAGCAATTTAGTGTCACATTTTAAATAATAAACTGTATCTTCCACGAAAACACATATGGTGTTTTTGATTTGTTTTAAAACCAAGGAGTTAATTTTTAGTTTATACTTTCACAATGAAGTTCATTGTCTCTATGACTTAAAATGACAGTTCACTCTAGCAATAAACATCAAAATTACACTTTGTTAAAAAAAATGCTTTCTTGTTTTCTCCAGCCTTCTTGGCACTCTTCTTGAAGATTTTGCATGGCAAGGATAATGCTATACATTTATCAAATCTCATTTCGTTTTCTTCCTAAGCGCACAGGAATACAACATTTCCCAAGCTCCCTTGCAATTAAATTGGGGTCAAATGACTGGGTCCTAAACTAATTGCCAAAGTAGGTAGCACTCAAGCCTGTGTCTTAAAAATGGCTCTTGTAATAATAATTCTCTCTCTTTTTCTGAGGTGGGCATTTTGGAAACCATACATTACAGAGATAGCTGTAAGGGTGGCCAACTCACGTTGGCCTTGGTGCGAGCAAGAAATAATCTTTATTAGATTAAACAATTTAAGATTTCAGGTTTTTTTTTTTTTAAGATTTTATTTATTCAACAGAGAGAGACACTGTGACAGGGAACGCAAGCAGGGGGAGTGGGAGAGGGAGAAGCAGGCTTCCCCCAGAGCAGGGACCCTGATGCTGGGCTTCATCCCAGGACCAAGGAGCAGGGAGCCTGATGTGGGGCTCTATCCCAGGACCCTGGGATCATGACCTGAGCCGAAGGCAGACGCTTAATGACTGAGCCATCCAGGTGCCCCTCTTTTTTTTTTCTTTTTACAAAGTATAGCCTAGCTTTTCATGACTAATTCAACTCTCATCAAACATTGTGTATTAAGCCTGTATAAAATTTGATACAGAAAGGATTTATTAAGAATTTAAAAAATGGATAGAGGCATTTCACAACATAAATCAACATTTCCTACAGTATTCTTATAAAAAAATTGATATTTTACCAGATAACTGATAATGAATTAATGTCAGGAAAAAAATTAATTGTTTTTGGGATACCAAACTGCAGACTGGAGAAGTCTAAATATATTTAAGAACATTGAATAAGGCAACATTAGCTGTAATTATATTTAATTATATGGTAACAGTTTATGGGTTAACAAATTTGAGAAAATCTTTGGCAGTTGGAGTAGTTTATCTTCTTAAAACAAATCTCCTTAACTAGAAGATGGAAAGAATAATACTGTTATACCAGGCAATTAAACTCAAAGTGCCAAGAGACCAAGGCAGGAATCTGAGGAATACCCATAAGCCTAATAAAACTAAATGAATAGATCTTCAGTGAAATTCTTGGTAAGTAAATCGATAACATTTTGTAATTTTCATAAAAGTTATATGCAAAGCCTGCAGACTGAAAAAGATTGAAGTACAAGCAATAAGGTAGCCATCAACTTCAGTATAGGATCACTCTGACATTATACAGAAAAAGGAGCAGTTATAGGTACTAGAGTGTGCAGTTTCAAAGATCAATGAAGAGGTACCAGAACGTGTCACCCCCAAAGTAGGTTTCTTTGGCATATTGATTATTTTTAGTTAAAGGCCATTGAGAACCAGCAGATGCAGGAAAAGCTCTAAAAACAGGGTGCAAATTTTCCTTTTGTAAAGGAAATTTACATTTATAAAGAAAATTTCCATTTGAAGAGCTGTCTCCCTCTCCAGTACCGGAAGAGGAGGACTCTTAACTCTTATCAGTGGAAAACACACTGACTTAATTCTGCATAATAAACTTTACTAAAACAATCCTTATTTACCATACTTTTCCTGATCACCTTCTCATAATTTGTCTCTTCCACACTGAAGCCCCAATCCCTTTTCTTTTGTTTTACCTAAAATGGCATATAAATCCAAGTTCTAACCACCCCTTGGAGTTAATCATCTCTGGGTGCTCCCATCTGTAAGTGCAATGCACAAGCTAATACAAATTTTTTTGTTAGTCTGTTTTTCTGTTACAGGGGCCCCAGGCAAGAACTTAGGAGAGTAGATGGAAAAAATTATCTTTTTCTCCTCTACCCTGACAAATTCACCCCTGTCAATTTGTAGGGATTGTATACTATATGTGTATATACACCCACAACATCAATTTTTAATGAACCAATTTTTGGTTACATTTTGATTCTGCTATCACTGTTTACACATAGCCAGCCTTGATTTTTAGCAATTGTTTTAGAAATAATGTGTACTTTACCATAAATAAAGATTGCTCAGTTATATATCTTCCCACTAGAATGACATTTATAGTTTTTTGAGTTAAAAATTTATGAAGAGAAGACTGACACAATTATAGACAAAATATTTAATGATCAGTATAATATGAACATTTTTCTCTTAAGTTTCCATTAAAAAAAATCACAGAGAATCAATTCATTCTCTCCTGGGAAATTTATTCCACAGATGAATAAATGAGTGATACATAGAATATGCTTGTCAAAGTAAATTTTGGCTATGTAATATGGGTATAAGGCGTTGTCAGTATCTTAAGTGATAAGTCACAAATTACAAATCATTAGAATTCAATTACTATATTTTCTTCATAAGTAAATTTTATTAACAGGACACTAATACTGCAACAAATATGAGTCAAGAGTTTTTAAAATATACCTCCTCTTTGCTCTTTGAACTTCTCATCCTTAGTTACTAAGGTATATATTTTTCATTGTTTTATATTGGGTAACAAGCTAAAGAAAAAACAAGTATGACCAATTAAAGCCAAATGTTAAGACATTTGCCATGAACCTTCCCTTATGCAAGACAACAAACAGAATAATTAATGTTTTAGAACTGGAAAATATCTGCTTTTTAGAGAGAGAGCAAGAGGGAAAGAGGGGGAGAGAGAGAGAGAGAGAATCATAAGCAGGCTCCATGCCCAGTGCAGAGCCTGATGCGGGACTTGATTTCACAGTCCTGAGATCATGACCTGATCCAAAATCAATAGTCTGGATGCTTAACTCTCTGAGCCACCCAGGTGCCTCAGAGCTGGAAAATATTTTTGAGGTCACAAATGTTTTGCTTAGCTGTCCCTTCTTAGTAATCTTATTCCCATCTTTCTCGGGTTGATAGGTTGAGATAGTCAACAATGTACCAGGTGATGGCTGTTGCCCAAGCAACCTATGCAATTGCATTACCAAGAGATGCAGAGGTACTACAGCCCAGAAAGGCTCTGCCAAACCAGTTTGGTAGCCAGAGTTATAAACTTTTGCTTTTGCTTGATCTGTACCGGTAAGGCTCTAGGTAACCGTGAAATGTCCCTTAATTTCCCCCTCAGAATTAATGTCCCCTTTCTTTAAATGAACTAGTGAATACAACAGAGTCATACATAGAGACTGGCAAATAATGGAAGCTTTTAAAATGTTTGTACCTGAA
The DNA here is from genome assembly GCF_964656455.1 of Halichoerus grypus. Taxonomy (NCBI): domain Eukaryota; kingdom Metazoa; phylum Chordata; class Mammalia; order Carnivora; family Phocidae; genus Halichoerus; species Halichoerus grypus. Next base: position 105,374,533 of record NC_135717.1, read on the forward strand.
ATGATTGCACTTTGTACTTCTAACAAACCTCCTAGGACATTCTACTCTTAGTATCAGCACTGGTAGAATGTTCATCTCTGCCAGGAAATTGTAAACTCTTTTCGGGTGAAACTTCATTTTGTTATGTGCCTTATGTAGTCTGTCTTGCATGGTTTGTTTATGTTTTTCTCCTTCACTATATTATGAGTTTCTGGAGGACTAACTTGGGTCACTTTCATCTTTGTACCTAACACTACTTGGTACATAATAAGTGCTCAAAAACTGTTTATTGAATTTGAATGATCTCTCCCCTGGATAAATTTATTTATAAAATATTCACATTTGGATGGGACTTATTTTATCAAAATGACTTATTTTGAAGATTAAGGTGATGGTGAATTAAGAAGATATGGAACTCTTTGAAGTAGTGCTTCAAACTTCATTAGGGGATTTAACAGGATCAGCACAGTATGGCAGCATGTGCAGGTGCTATGTGGTACCTAGCTGTTTTCAGATTGTGTTTGCTTTGAAAGGGTAAAGAACCACCTCTTGGGGGCTTTTCGAAAAAAATTGAGTAAAGAGGCCCTAAAGACCATATGTGTTTAAAAGGCCTGTGTTCTTTGTATGCAGATTTTGGCAGTGATCACCTTAGGTTTATACATTCAAAGGAAAGGATAGCTAAGAAGCTAAACTACGCATTCCAAACAGTCAGATAATTGAGGTTTTTGGATTCTCAAAGAGAAATGTTTACTCATTCAATTGGTTGCCTAAAGCCGATGTCTGAGGCAGGAAACCTGTTAGCCAGAGATGGAAGGAGAGTGAAGGAAGTTCTAAAAATCACTTTATTTTTATTCTATTTATTCCCCATTTCTAAAAGCTACCAAAATTCAGTTCTATAAAAAAATTTTTTAAATGCCCACTTGTTCGATTAAATGGGTTAGAATATGTTTTTTTTCTGATTTGGAATCTTTGTTTTCAAAAGATTCGGTGTGTACCAATCTCTAGATACCTGTGAAGTCTTTCTTAATTTCCCTTCAGAATTGACCATTGATTTGTTTGACCATTCTATTAAGATAACGATTTGACATCATTGTAATTATCAAAATTCTCAAAGTTGGAAAGGATGTCATCCAGTTTCCTAAGGGTCAGGAAAGGCCCAGCATGGAACACTCTCTGCAACTGATTGTTCTAAAACTCAGAGTAATGGAGGATTTTGGTGTTTGAGCAGGTTAGGGTATCTGCAGTTTTCTTGGGAGCCCTAACAATTACAATTTAAAGGAAGCTCCTTTTAATAGCATTAAGTATGAGTTCCTATGGGTAGAGGCCAACTCTGTCTTTGAAAAGGAACTTTTCTCATATTAAAGTTAGAGCTCATCCCTCTTTGCTAATGGATATGGCAAATGCAATTTTACATCCAAACTGAGACAATTGAAGAGTAGAGGGCACACTGTTAATAAACACACAGGGATTGCAGTCATAAACCAGTACTGTCTCAGGGAATCTACGGTCCCACATCAAGAGAAATTCTTATATTATACTTGGTTCTGTTACTTTATGACTCATGATAATGATGATGATGATGATGATGATGATGATTTATTTTGCTTGTTTTCTTGTCTAGAGTCTAGACTGGATATCAGATTGGGAGTTTCTTAGGGAAAGAAACTATCTTTATTTCATTTTGAAGAAATAGCAGAATAGTCTGTTTTATTTATTCCATATACATATTAGGAATAATGGAGAAATATAATTGTAAGAGTTTCCACTTCCTTTTCACTTTTTTTTTTTTAAGATTTTATTTATCTGAGAGAGAGAGAGCGCTCATGAGCAGGGGATGGGGGGTGGGGGGATGGGCAGAGGGAGAGGGAGAAACAGACTCCCCGCTGAGCAGGGTGCGCATCTCAGGGCTCAATCCCAGGACCCCAGCATCATGACCTGAGCTGAAGGCAGAGGTTTAACCAACTGAGCCACCCAGGTGCCCCTCCTTTTCACTTCTGTCTCCTCTTCAAACTCCTTCTCTGCTGTGCCCTAGGTTTTTGAGGAGGAAGAATGCCTTGTAGTTTGGTCAGCTGCAAGTCTCTGGCATTCCTATAGAACCTAAAATTGGTGGAGGTTAAGAGTAGGTGCCGGAAGAAATTGAGAGGGTCTGATGATCACTGATACCAGAAATGGCAGAAAGAAAGTCAGAGAAGAGCTTGGCCAAACAGGGAAAGAACAAGCAAGAAGAAAGGGGCCTTGTTAAATTTTGGAAATAGGAATGACTTAAGAGATGTGAGTAACTGCTATTTAAAGTGAAATTTAGGGGGAGTTTGGGAAGTTTTACTCTCTAATGTGGAAAGTAATTCTAATACATTTTCAAGTGAACTGCAATAAAGGCTTTCAATATTCTCAATGTTTCATGGAGCTGGGCTTCTATATCTTGTAAATGTAATAAGAACCCTCATTTTATGTGTGCTGTACCTATTAAGCACATATCAAATAGCAGGCACTGTATTTGTATTTGGAGAGGTAATGTTGAATAAGGCATCTGTAACAGATGATGCTTGTTGAGTGAATGAACAATGAATGCATGAATAAATGACCACATTTGGAAGACCAGAAAGTTTTTCTCCTCTGCGCAATTTAAGGGCTAGTTGCATACATCATGGCCCTTTACTCCAAAATATTTTAATGTCTATTCTGTTAAAATAGAAAATCACAATATTTTATTTACTCTCTTGATTGTGTGGGTTTTTAGAGAGGGTGTGGGGAGATTCAGAATCGGGCTGTTGCTATTGTTTTCCTGAGAACTGTTCATTAATCATGTCTTTTCTCATACTGATATGACCCCTGGTGATTACTACAAAACTGTACAGTGAGCACACGCCTGTGAGCTCCCTCCTTACTGTTCCACAGTCACACTCTCATGTTCATCATATTCTTTCAGATGTACTACTTGTGAGAAGACTATGAAGATAGTTTGCAAAACATTTTTCTAGAACAGCATCAACAGGAACAGTGGTTCCCTTCCAGTCTCAAGTCCTTCTAGCAGACATATAGCCTCATTTAGCTATTCACATCAAGTGATTACCATTGTATTCACTTCCTCACACGTGCCACTTCCTCCATTTGGCACCCTTATTGTATTCTGCTTTTCAGTTTCACAGGTAAGATCATTGAGTCAATGGGAATTCTCCTTTCACTTCCTTCTCCTTCTCCTACATGGGTCATTAGGACCTTATGTGAGTTCTGTCCCCCCTACATTTCTCATGAATTAATTTCAATCATATTTTTTATTTATGTTATGAATATATTATGTTACATTATATTTTTATATATTTCTACTTTCCAGATCTTGTTGCTTACTCCCCTCACTTTATTTTTCATTTCAGTTCTAATTTTGACTCTCTCTCATTCTCTTTAATTTTCCTTTTTTATGCTTCCTGCAGTCCTCAAGAAAAATGCTTAATGTTAATATTCCTGCGTCCCCCAATATGTGGTTTGCTGGATCTTCCGAGAAGTTTCCTAAATTTTAGTAGACTCTGTTGGTGGTGCAGGAAACAGTAGGACGTCTGGACAGATTTAAATTGGTGTGAGCTTCCAAAAGTAACTAAAGGGAGAAATTGCAAACTTGTAATTGACACGTCACATGTAAGTGGCAGGACTGCAAATTCTTTTTTATTTTTTAAAAAATTTGACCCATATAGTGATTGAACCAATTTTTAATTAGTTACCAGCATTTTACATAGAAATTCTGGCTTCTCTTTCAGGATGATTCTCTTTAAAATATGGATTTCTAAGGCAACAATCTGCTGTAGCTAAGTAGCTGCTGATCTCCTCAGATGGGGTATATGAATTGGAGTTTACCAAGTCCCCACCACATCCATTTCAATCATTTATATTTCCTGCCTGACTTCTGTAGACATTTGAGTTTCTGGCATCCGTATGAGAGGCTTAGAAGCAGCCTGTTGCAGGAGATGAAGAACAGAGCCTTGTCAAGGTGATAATTACCTTCAAAGGACACAGAGAACCCAGCTCTTTCACTTTGTTCCCTGCTGTGTGGTGAACTTTTGCTGAAAAATGACTGATTGACTGACTGAATTTCTCAATCACTGTGATACCTTAATTTTATAAACTTCTGAAAACTCAGCAGTGCTAGTGTGAAGTTTGCGATCCTTTCAGCCCTAGGGACTAATGGCTATGGCAGAGGAGGAAGTTCTCTCACCCAGGCATGGTTCACCCAAGAGGCCAGGGCCAAAGGCACACTCTGGACCTATAGCGTGTACTCAACTGGCAGTGCTTCCATCTTCTCACTGCTATTGGATTGGGAGTGGGGCCACTAGGGGTAAGGAAGAAACATGGGGGCCATTATGACTGATCAAAAATATAAATGGCTTCATGTCATGATCTTGATTAATACCATTCTTTGGATTTCTATTGCACTTGCGTAATATCTAAACTCCTTATTAGGTGTTCTCACTGCTCTCTGCCTTCCCTCATTGTAGCTCCAGTATAATCTTATATTACTCTATCACATTTGCTTCACTTCACACACACCTATGGGTCTCCTTCAGGTCTTGGACATCTATCTGAAAGACTTGGAATATTAAAGGCAGCCCATTTCAGACCATTTCAAGGTAATAGTTTGCCCTGAAAGGATGTAGAACCCAAATCATGTCCTTTAGGTTTTCCCTGCATATCAGTCTCTTTGTTGCCCAGGAGATTGGCATTTACTGAATGTTTGCATTGTCTTAGCTCATCTCTTGACTTGTTCTTTTCTCATCTTTTAGGTTTCAGCTTAAATGTGCCATCTTCTGAAAGGCTTCTTTGATTATCTTGTTCAAAGTAGGCTCACTCATGTACTCTTCATTATGTTACCTTATTTAGTTTTATGTTAGCATTTATTACAATCTAGCAGTATCTTTTTTTTTTTTTGTATTGCCCATCTCTCTACCTCAGACATGTATATGAACTCTATGACCACACAGACCATGTGTGTCTTTTTATTGATATATTCCTAGCACCAAGCAGTGTCTGGCTCAAAGATAATAGAATAAAAAAATGTGTACCATATGTTGACTGTCTTTTGTTACTTTGTTATTTCTGCCTCCAGTGTTTAGGACCAAATTATATTACTGAAGCACAATATTTTAATTATTTTCATTATATATGTAAACTAAACTGAGAGTACCAAAGTGTTGAAGAAGAGTACAATTTACTCTAATTAAAATAATTATTTAATTTTCTTTAAATATGAATCATCAGTGATATATACTCCTATTTCTAATGGTCTTCTTCTGTGATTCCTTTTGAAGGTGATAAGTTTGATAACATGAGGGCAAACTTTGTGGAGAAGATTGTGTCAAGGCAATTTAACTGAAGCATATTTATTTGAGAAGTGTGATTACTGATTTACTGAACAATATGATTATCAAATAGGTTTTAATATATAACAAATTATTTCTCAGAGGACACTTTGAGATTATAATAGCCAGGGAAATGTTTTCACTGGCATTTTTTATTCTATAATTCTCATACATCAAATTTATTTTCTTAAAAAACCTAGCCAATTTGACTTTTAGAGAATGTAATAGCTCTTGGAACTCTCACCTTTACATTTCTCTAAGCACTAAATCTGAGATTATTCAACATTCTCTGTGATTGCAGGCATACTCCATATTTAAGTGTAGTCAGAGGCAAAGGAAAGAGAAACTTAGAAATCTATGCCAGCGCATATCCACTCAGTACTGAACCAGCTGTTGCTGCTTCTAATATAACCTGAGATCCCCAACTGTAGTGGTGAGATTTGCTGCCCTAAGGTCAGGGAACCAAACATACACAGTCAGGCAGGCCCCTTCTTGGCTGTCTTTTGTTTTTTTAGACCCTTTATCAGTTGCCTTCCCCCTCCCGGTTCTAGATCTTTGTTTTCACTCCAGTTTGTATTAATGTTCAACTTATTCTATCCCCATTTGGACATGTGGCCAGGTTATAAGAAAGATTGGTTTTCTGCATCGGTCCACTTTTATTGTGCTTCACATGTGTTTAGTCATGCATTGAATTTCTCTTACAAATGCATATATCATGCATTGAATTTCTCCTACAAATAACCCAAAATGAAAAATACTAGATGTCATTACATTTGTATAATTCACTTTGAACTTTGAGTCTCATTTAGAAATAGAACATTGAAGTTTTCAAGTGTCTTTATTTTGATTACGGTTCTCTTGGTGATTTATATCATAGTCATCTCACCTCTTACTGACTTAGCCCTCTTGGTTCTAATTTTCTTAGGTCTGCAGAAATGTCAGTACTATCCTTATTTATACTCACAGCATTGTCCAATACAAGTTCCAGAGGGGATCTCATCTAAAATCAGACCAAACACCAGTAGTATCTTATCTCAAACTATCTACCTTCAGTTCATTACCAGTTACTTTTGATTTCTAGTTTTAGTAAATCTCTATTCCCTATGATAGTGCTGACTATCAAGCTGAGAGGGTTATTTCTGTGATTAAAATTTCATGGTTTCTTACATCTAAATTCTTTGCTAGAGAGAACATTGAATATTCTCTGGAGGAAACAAAAATACAGCATAACATTTTCTGTTGTTGCATAAATTTACCATTACAAATTCAAGGGAATGCTCTTTCATTAGCTCTCTCCAGGAGAAATAGAGTAATGGTAATAAGCTACAGAGCAAGAATCCAATTTGACAATTTATATTTATAATAATAAAATAATATCTTTGATATATACAAGATGATTTTTTTCATCTGGAATTTTATTTTCAAGACCAAAGAGAAAATGCAACAATTCAGACGATTAAAACAACAATATACTATATGGTATATTGATAGTGCTAATACAGTCATGTTCCTCAAATATGTTTTTTTAAAAAATTTTTTAATAAGCCAGGGATTTTTTGTGTAATTAAGAATTTGGGGGAGGGTGGTATTTTTAACTGAATCATGAATTGGCTACATCAAATCAAAGCAAAAAACATTTCTTAAAATCCTGTTATGTGCCTAGTTCTATGTTATGTACTGTAAAGGAATACATGGGCTTTGTTGCTGCAGATTTTATAGTGAGGAAACAAGTAGATTTCCTCATCCTTTTGATGAGGAAATAAGTAGAAAGAGAAATGCAATATATATGTTATCAAGTTCTGGTTTTATAGCATAAAAGACGAGAGAGTAAAAAAAAAATCTCCATGTTGGCATCTTAAGATTGAGGAGTGTAGAATTTTGATTGCCCTTAAACAGAATGTAGGAATTAAATTCATGGATGGGTGAGGAGGAAAGGTCAGTTTCTACAAAAGGATGTGTAATCTTCCTGTAGGGCAGTAAATTTTTGTCTAATTCCTAATTTCATTGGACCAACTCTCCACAATATGTGTAGTATTTTCTTTAGAACTGTGGGATTTCCAGGTTTCTAGCTGTTCACAGGGATGGGCTTGTTGAGGTGGTTTACACCAAGTGAATTAGAACAAATTCAGTGTTACTCACTTTTGCCACATGTGTTTAGAGACAGCTATCACTTTGGAAGTTATTTAGATTTTATTTTAATAACAAGAGGTTAATTGATAAGGTCACTTTGTGATTCAGAATAGAAAAACAAAATGTTCTGAGCCAGATAATAAAATACAGTTGGACATGTGACCGAGATTGTTCTCAGTTACTGGAATCTGAAATGTATTTTTATGTTAGAGAAAAACAACAAAATAATTTGGTGGAATATGTGACAGACAGGAATTAACATGTGATACTAATGGTATCTGCATATAATAGGCATCAGATTTTAAGTAGCTTGCAAAGAGGAGGAGGGGATTTTAATATTGAGTGGAAATATTAAAGATTCCATAACTTCAGGGCAGTTAGGAAAAATGGTTTCAGACTTTACTCAACCTGGAATTTGTTCTCTTTTTACCAAAATTCAGGAGCTATAGATCCTTTCCACTGTTAGCATGCTGATACAAAATAAATGGAAAAACAGAAATGGAGAAGTACAAAGAGAATACTGCTATAGAGAGAAAGAGAAGTAGAAACAGAGAGAAACCAAGAGAGAATAAGGCCAAGGCACAGAGACTAGATGATGAATAGAATATGGGTTATCAGCTCCCTCCTTTAACCTAATACTCAGTGTTATAAACTGAATTGTGTCCCCCCAGAATTCTTATGTTGAAGTCCTGATTCCCAGTATGCCTGGAGATCGGGCCTTTAAGGAGGTAATTAAGGTTAAAGTGAGGTCAAAGCATGGGGCCCTAATCCAAGAGGACTGTTGTCCTTATGAGGAAGAGACACCAGAAATCTCTCTCTCTCTCTCTCTCTCTCAGTGCGTGCATAAAGGCCATATAGGAACACCCTGAGAAAGTGGCCATCCATTTTCAAGCCAGGAAGAGAGATCTAACCAGAAACCAACCTTGCTGGCACCTTAATCTTAGACTCCCAGCCTCCAGAACTATGAGAAAATAAATGTTTGTTGTTTAAGCCACCCAGTCCACTATATTTTATTATGGCAACCAGAACAGACTAATACACTCAGTATGCCAGTAGAGAAGCAGTATGCTTGGCAGATCTGGGAGCAGTGTCCATAATGGGAAACAATACCCATGAGAGGCACAAAGGGGGCAAACAATAGTTAGTAAGAGAGGATGGGGGCATAGCCTGGAGATCGGCAGTTGCACCCCTTTTTTTTCTCTGTATATACTCAGATACACCTCAAGAGTTTCAGTCTGGGAAGCAAAGCACAGAATCAGCTGGAGGTGCCTCCTCAATTACATTTGTATACTTTTGCTTATGCCTGCTGGATGAGCATAAAATTTGAATACAAAACATTACCATTTGCCTCTCTTCCCAAAACAAAACCCCAAACCAAAAACTCTGCATTACACACGTGTAATTTGGAATCCTAGGTTACCTGAGTCTACCTTGTCTGAGTCATGAGGCTAGAAGACACAGACGACAAAGTACTAATCTGAGATCTAGACAGTACCAGCATCTAGCTGGGGTGGGGCACTAACAACATTGGGGTCAGCAGCCAGACTTGCTAATTTCCAAGTGTTGATATACCTACAAAAATCTTGTTTGTTTTCCTTAATGTGATACCATCATTGCATTAGACAGGTCAATATGACTAAGCCTTAGAAGAATTTTAAAATTACAAACATATTATTAGTAAAAAGTTACCCCAAGATATATTAAGTTATTAATATAAGTTGAAGTAGAGGAAAGCTCTGCCTCAGTTTGACTAAGTCCTCTCTATGCCCCAATCTTGTTCTGTTACACCCATGTAATCCAGTTGCCCAATATTGGTGTGCACCCTAAGCCAACCTAAACAACAAATACAAAGTTAAAACAAAAATCCAATCTTCTTCCTGTACTCCTTACCTTCTCATGCCCAGCAAACAAACAAACTCTTGTCCTTGAATAGCCAAACCATTTTCTCTGCTATAAGGAGAAATGAGGTGAGCATATTTGTTTTTATCTGAGTTTGAAGTGACACCACACTTGAGTTGGCTCCAATTTTGTTAGCGTAATGGATATGTATTAGGCCATACATCAGCTCAGGAAGATCTTGAGCAGCAACCCCACCCAAAAACAATTACAGTGACTTTCCCTAAATTCAATTTTATAACAAATCTAATCTCCACCCCTTCTTCTATCCTGAGACATTGCCAAGAGATCCAAGTGAGTCAGTGGTAGTTGGAATACATCAGAAAATGTCCAAGAAGCATTATAGCATAGGCAGACAGCACTCCCAGGTAGGTGGTGCTCAGTTTAGAGGTGACTGTCCTTCAAGGGAAGCTGTCTCACTAGTAGTAAGCTTAACCATGGGGAATGGATGCTGGACACTACTCCCTCTGGTGGAACTGAGTAAGGTCAGCTTCCCCCCAGCTGCCAGGTTCTTGAATAAAATGTTCCCTCAGACTGATCCTTTGCTTTAAAATCCTTCATTCCTGTTCCTATGATTCACTCATGTTGGGCCTTCTCATCTTGGCTCAGCTCCCCACCACCCAGTCCACAGAAACCTGTTCTTGTTCTCAGACAGGTTGAAGTGGAAGAAAGTTCTGCTTCAGTTTGACTAAGTCTTCTCTATGTCCCAGTGAGCAGAGGCTTTTGAAACAAAAAGAGCCAGGAAGAAACTCTTTTTTTCCCCCTGTCACATTTCTCCCCTGAAAAACTGATCATGGAAAATCTAGCTGCTGGAAAGCAGCAGAAGAAAGGCATGGAAAAAAGTTCCAAGGAGGAAAAAAGAAAAAAGCAACAACATTGGTAAATATCTAGAAATATTATCCTGCTGTGCTTGTTACACCATAGCTGTATGCATATATGCATATAAACTGCTATAAGTCCCCCACTTTCTCCTGCCTTAAGAAGGAATTCAGGGAACCAGTGACCAATAGGAATGAGTTGAGAAATATCACACAGACTTAAGCCATGGAGAAAGAAGTAATATCATTAGATCAGTACTTATCAATAGGAATGACACTGCTCCCAGGGAGGTGTTTCTGGGTGTCACAGTTCTGTTTCATTTAATAAGAAAGGATCAGAGATGTTAGATGTCCTGCAATATTCAGGGCAACCTTCCAAAAGAAAGAATTGTTTAGCATCCTGCATGACTTTTAATTGATCCACACAGAACATCCAGCTAGATGAAAATCTACTCATAATTATCTGAACCTAAACTTACCTCTGTTTTACATGTAAACGCAAAGTATTTTTTGCATAGTGTTGAAATATATTTAATTTTTCAGGAATAGTGCTATTGAGGGAAGATTGTACTTTACTCTGGAAATTTACCAAGTGTTGTTAACTATTTGGAAAAATTGTGCCTCCAATGATACATGCTGCCAGTTGGCTTTAGACCTAAGTCCAAGCATCTAACTACATTACATATTATAGTCATGCTCAAACAATTTCATATTTAAATATCTATTGTTTTATTACAAATAATTTTTCTTCCATGTATTCTTTTGCATTATAGTAAATGTCTTGTATGAATAGGGTAGCATTGGGAGAGATCAGGCACAGGCTGTCAGTTGTCTTCTCCCAGGGGAGTCACATGGACAGTGCTTCATTCTCCCAGCAACAATATGTGACAACATGTATAAAGTATTGCCAGCCAGGGAAGTTCACTTAAGCCATGTTGTCCAGGGTTTTAATTAGGGGGGCAGTCATGTAATTACGGAGTGCCCACATGGCTGACCTTACGCAGTCTCCAGTTCCTCCAAGATCAGATTGATCTTGGGGCCAAATCTACTTGTTATGGCCCCATATCCCAGGTAAACAAAGGCACTCTTTTCATGCAGGATATTTCTAGAACTTAGAGATTACCTTTTAGGAGCTAGTCAAGGGCCAAACTTTGTTTGGAATGAGTAGAGTTTGGACAACCCAGGCCTGTTGAATTAATCCTCCATAGCATGCTATGAATTTTATTTCAGAACATGAAAGGAAGTATTACAAAACTTTTGTTTAAAAAAGCATCAGATCTGCTAGGGTTTAGAATCACTGTATTGAACATAGAAATTGAGAAACAATAGAATAAAATCTTACACTCTAGGTGGAAAGGTAGCTGACTGCCATTTCTATCCGCCTCCCTTTCAGCCTCCTTAAGGTGGTAGAGTGCAATTTTCAAGATATAAGTCTGAGTTTGGCTTCCTGAATAAAAAACTGGCCCTACCATTTACAAATTGTGTGATTCAGAAGAGGCTATTGAGAGCTTCCATGACTCAGTTTCTCATCTGTCAGTAAACTAATGTTGTAAATGCACCTACCAAGAACATAGCCAGTTACTGATAAATGGTTCTGAATAAGCATTCAATGTCTGTTAGAATTACTAATAGGAATAGCTTTCTTAAGAGCAGAAATGGGATTACCAAATTCCTTCCAACGCAAAGGAAGTTTCATGGTCATTTGAAATTTTAGATGTGCCTTTTCAGGTTGGGGTTTTGATGGGCTCTTGCTCTCAGTCTTTCTCCCAATTAATGAAGGGAATACCTGCTATTCGAGATGAGTTTTGAATTCTAGGGAATGAGAAACAATGATAGAGAAGTGTCATTTGTCTTCCAAGGGCCTGCTCATCAATTTTGGAGGAAGAGAGCTTAAGCAAACCTCTTTTTTATTCCCAAATTATTCCAAACTATTCACTAAGGTACTAATGAGACAGAGATTCAGGGCAGCAGTTTAAGTGATAAACATTTGTTTGAAACTTTCTTTTGGTGCTATTTCCATTGAGGGAGTCCAAATAGAGCCTGTGTGTAGCACCCTCCACACACATGGCAGTGAACAGCCTGAACTCATAAAACTTTTCTTACCCAGAGTGAACAAATCACATTATGTAAAGAGATTTTGAAGTGCTTTAGTCATTGCTTTCATGATATAGATACAATTTATAAAAGCATGCGAATGATTCATTTAGCCAAAATGGGTTGCATAAGTTGACTTTTGTCAAAAATGACTTAGAATAAGAGAATCCATTAATTGCAGACTATGTGATACCTCAGCTGAAGAGTCTCCATTTATGGTAGAAGTACAAACCACTTCGTCTAAAGTGAGGTGCCATCAAGCAGCAGAAAATGAGAATACATACTTTACATTTGAGAGCTTGTTTTCTAGATCATCCTACAGGGCACGGAGGTGGCCCTTGGGGATGAAGTGACTCATGCTCCCAACCCTCACTAAAAGCTATTAATCTTTCTTCTTTTTGGGAAAACTGTTAACTTTTTCAGAGAATTGAAGTAAAAGTTGGGTGTTGAATAATGCAATTTAACAGAGGAAACATTCTCTAGGAGCTATCACCAAAGAGATCAAGAGAGCTTACCCTCTACCCCATCACAAGACAAGGGGCATCTTTTCCAGACTTCAGCGACCCTGGGAAGCTGAGAGCCCACCACCTTCCAGGGACTGCTGAAGTGAAATCTGCTGTTTCGTGTTCCTACTGTCCTCAGACACTCTATCATCCCACCACTCCAAAGTTCACATTCTCCTAATGCTTCTGGGGCTCCTCTGCACTGATCTGGTCTCTCATCCCTTTAGACTCACCTAAACCCTCTGACTGTGCCATTTGCTATTCCTTATCTGTGATCAGCAAACTCTTATAAAGCCTGTGTCATCCACATGTTTGCTTTAACCTAACTTCCTCCTGTAGCAGTTCTCAAGCAGCAGTTGTTCACCTGCTCATACCACACTCATCTCTGGGTTAGATCATAATGAAACACTTAGGCTACTAATACCTTAGTCACCTGCCTGAAATGATATTCTCCCAACCATCTGAGATTCTCACTTCCATGTGTACATCCTATATCTTTGGCTACCCCAAACTGCTCCAACTTAAAGTCACCAATTCAGACATCCCACTGTAAGGCCACAACCTCTTATACTTGTCAGTTTTTATAACCTTTTGGCTTAATTAACTTTTTCCTGCTTAATTGAGATATAATTGACATGTAACATTGTGTAAATTTAAGGTGTACAATGTGATGATTTATATATGTATATATATATATTGCAAAATGTTTACCACAATAAGATTAGTTAACACATATTTTACCTCATTTAATTATCATTTTGTTGTTGTTGTTATGGTGAGACCATTAAAGCTCTACTCTTACGGCAAATTTCCAGTATACGATATGGTATTGTTAACTATAGTCACCATGCTGCACATTAGATCCCAGGAACTCATTCATCTCAGTTTGTACATTTTGACCAACATCTCCCCATCTTCCCCTGGCAGCCACCAATCTACTAATTGTTCTGTGAGTTCACTGTTTTTAGATTCCACATATAACTGAGATCATATACTATTTGTCTTTCTCTGTCTGACTTATTTCACTTAGCATAATGCCCTCAAGGTATGTTGTGGCATAGTTTTTTTTATTTTTATGCTTCAACCCTTCAGCATCAACATTGACTTATGTAGCTTTCTCTTGCTCTCCAATAACTATTTCAGAATTTTCCTCTCTATCCTTAAAGACCTTGCTTCCTTCTTACCATCAGCAAATGTTTTGGATTACTTGACAGAGATGTTTAGACATTGCAGTCACCTCAAATTCAGTATGTGGAAAAATATTTTTGAATCCTCCTCCTCCATCAGAAATGTCCTGCCTTCAGTGTTCTTTATCTTTGTTTCACTCTTGCACACCTCCAATTTATTCCCTCAATATTAAAAAAATGTAAACCTGAAACTTTACTGTCTATGAGCAACCATTCCACTATTAGAAAGTCCAGGGGTGCCTGGGTGGGTCAGTCTGTTAAGCATCTGCCTTTGGCTCACTCAGGTCATGATCCCAGGGTCCTGGGATTGAGCACCACATCGAACCCCACATTGGGCTCCCTGCTCCGTGGTGAGCCAGTTTCTCCCCCTCCATCTGCCTGCTGCTCCCCCTGTTTGTGCTCTCTCTCTGTGTCAAATAAATAAATCTTAAAAAAAAAGAAAGTCCAGATGATTAGTAGTCATACTACTTCATGGGCTGGTTCCTACCTAGCTTCACCTTGTACTGCTCCTCACTTGGCCAACCTTTTTGTTCTACCCATAATCAGCATCTTTCTTTTCTTCTAATATGCTCAGGGTCTTGGTATAGGCATTTTTCTCTGTTTTCTACCACACTCACAACTGCCCATTTTTCATGTCACAACTAAAGTATCCCTTCTTCCAGTGAAGTTTCCATCAACCAAGCTTTCCAACAGAGTAGGTTAGGTCTTCCTGCTATATAGTATAAAAAGTTCGCATGTGTCAATTAGAATTATTGATTAATAGGCCTTTCCTGCCCTCAAATTAAGCTCCATAATGATAGGGGCTAGGTCCATTTTCTTCACTCATAGAGATTCTCAATAACATCCATGGAACAAAGTGAATGAATGACTTTAAATCAATCTGCTTACTATATTTTACAAAGTAAATTTATTGTGACTTACAGTGGTATGATTTTCTTTCCTCAAAGAAGACAAGTAACTGGAATCCTATTATCTCACTAACATGCACTCTTTTCTTGGATTGCTATCTCCTATCTTTCCAGCTCATCCCCTAAATTATTCCTATTCTATCAAAATTTTATGCCTATACTCCTGAAGCTGAGCATGACTGGAGAAAAATGTGCAACCACATTGACTGCTCCTACTTCAAATTCAGGGCCATGAACCTGAAAGTAGACCCTGAATTCTGCTCTGCAATCATAGTACATTTCCCTGGGCTGCTTACCCACCACTCTTCTGTAAGATTTTCTCACCTCTTCCTCTCTCAGACTTTGAATACTTCCCCTGTGGCCTTCCCTTTCAGGTGACACCTTTGCTTCCTTCTCTGCTGAGAATCCTGAAGTGTTCAAAGGAGAACTTCCTCAGATTCCAGCATCATATTGACCAACATACCAACAACGCCTGTAGCTAAAAGCTCTGGCAGCCATTGATAAATGAACTGTCTGTGCCCTTCATTCAATCCTTCCACGGGTGCGTTAGACCTTGGCTCCTCTCATATAAAGACATTGCTCCACAGATTCTGCCTCTCTCTCTGGTATTATTATGTTTTCTCTTGTATTATTATTTGTTCTCTCCTTCCCAGCCAGACTTTGGCTTCATCCTTCCGTTGGAACTGTGTGTATTAAGGTCCCAAGTCACTTACTAAATCTGTTGGCCAATTCTCAGTCCTCATCTTGCTTCATCTTTTTGAAACATTTGACTCAGTTGATTATATCCTTCTCCTTAATATACTTTCCTCACCTGACTTGTAGAAATCTGCACCCTCCTGATTTTCCTCTACCACCTCTGCTGTGCCTTCTTAGTCTGCTTTACTGCTCCCTCTACAGGATCCATGCCTCAATGTGGGAATCAATGCCCTGGGGCTCAGTCCTTATTTGCCTATATTCACTCCCTTGATAATACCGTGGCTTTAAATTCCAATTATATACAGTTTAATTTTTTTAAAGATTTATTTATTTATTTTGAGAGAGAGAAAGAGAGAGAGAGAGCGCATGTAGGGGGGACAGAGGGAGAGGGAGAGAGAGAGTCTTTAAGCAGACTCTGCACTGAGTGAGGAGCCCAACAGGGGGTTGATCTCACCACCCTGAGATCATGACCTGAGCCAAAACCAAGAGTCGGCTGGTTAACCGACTACACCACCCAGGCACTCCTAATTATATGCAGTTTACTTTCAAATTCATGTTATCGGTGTGGACTTCTCTCATATATACAACTGCCCACTCCAGGCCTACAAGTATTTCAAGCTTAAACTTATCCCAAACTAAACTTCTGTTCTTCTGCTTCCAAATCCACTCTTTCTATGTGTTCCCATTTCAGTTGAGGGCAGCTTAGTCCTTCCAGCTGTTTAGGCCAACAGACTTTTAGCCATTTTTGAATCTGCCAGTAAATCTTGGTTCAAACTTTCAATTATGTTAAAAAACAATCAATTCTCTCCATCTCTAACTACTGTTACACTGGTGAGTGGCCATTCATCCTTCACCTAGTTTTCACTGGTCTCTCTCTGCCTCCCTATAATGTAGTCTATATCTGACATAGTAGCTGGGCTGATTTTTGGTCAAACAGTTGGATTTTGTCACTCATGTTCTGAAACCCTCATAATGGCTTCCTAATTTGGAAGGAAGTAAAATTCCTTACAATAACCCAAAAAATCCTACATGATCTGCATGCACTTGTGCTCTGACTTATTCATCTCTGGTTCCTCTCTTCCTCACTCACTCTATTGCAGCCCAGTAGCCAGCTTGCTTTTCTTTGAACATTTAAGTATTCTCTATTTTAGGTTCTTTCACTGGTTATTCTCTTTGCCTGGGACATTCTTCTTTCTAGATAGCTTTATGTTTAACTCTTTCCTTGCTTCAAGTCTTTGCTTAAATTTGACCTCTCAAAGGCTTACCCTATTTAATTTTTTATTCTACTACCCTATTTAAAATGACAACCTACCCTTCCTAGCGCCAGTGGTTCCTCTTAATTTATTCTCTTTATTTAATGCCATTATTCGATTCTGCCTTACATATTTCATCTATTTACTATGTATAGTTCATGGTCTGACTCTCAGTAGAATTTGATCACCATAAGATAATGAATTTTGATTATTTTTGTATTTTTGATCACTGATGAATTTTAAGTCTTCAGAAAATGGCTGACATAGAGTAGCAGCTCGGTAGATATGGATTGAACTAATGACTAAAGGATTTTTTTCCTTGTTAGAAAATCTTTGGCATTTATAGTAAATTATGTTCACTATATTTGAAATATTACAATATATGTATAAAGAAAAAAAAACCAATCACAGCAAAATGCATTGTCCTGAAACAGTGACAGTTTTATCTACTTTTAATTTTCTTTCTATGCATCAATATGTAACTGAGATGGCAGCTGAGAGCACCCCACCCCTCCTCTCCTGGGCTGCTGTGTGCTTTCTTTCCTCCTGCCAGCATCACCCTGGCGTGGAACTCAGCACCTGTACAAGTCCCCTTACACATCTGCTCACACAGATGTCAATGCGAACAATGAGGGCTTTACAGAAGGAAGAATGTTAAGGGGGTCATAGCAGAATCTTAAAATCTCATTAGATATGTCTATTCTCTGATGCTCCTTCTAGGTTTGTTGTCACCAGAAGTTTCTTTCTGACACTTTCCCCTATAGTTCCCAGTCTTGTTGGCTCCAACCTCTTGCTTGCCTCTGGTTAAGTTCAAGTTCTTCTTTCCTTAATTTTGCAAAACAATTTAGCTCTGCCTCTTTCTGTTGAAACTGATATATCAAAATCCAAGGAAAAGATTAGCAAAAGACAATTTCATTAAAGAAAAAAACCAGTCAGCGGTGCCTGGGTGGCTCAGTCGTTAAGTGTCTGTCTTCAGCTCAGGTCAAGATCCCGGGTCCTGGGATTGAGTCCCGCATTGGGCTCCCTACTCCACGGGAGACCTACTTCTTCCTCTCCCACTCCCCCTGCTTGTGTTCCCTCTCTCATTGTGTCTCTCTCTGTCAAGTAAATAAATAAAATCTTTAAAAAAAAAAAAGAAAAAGAAAAAAAACAATCACAGCAAAAAGCATTGTCCTGAAGCAGTCACAGTTTATCTACTTTTAAATCTGTGCATCTGCATGTAACTGAGATGGTGGCCAAGACCACCTCACCTCTCCTCTCCTGCACTGCTATGTGTTCATGCTCTTCAGAAGGTAAATAGTTTTTTGTTTTTGTTTTTTTAAAGATTTTATTTATTTATTTGAGAGAGAGAGAGAGAGATAGTGAGAGAGAGCATAAGCAGGGGGGAGGGACAGAGTGAGAAGGAGAAGCAGACTCCCTGCTGAGCAGAGAGCCCAGACATGGGGCTCGATACCAGGACCCTGAGATCATGACCTGAACTGAAGGCAGATGCTTAACAGACTGAGCCACCCAGGCGCCCTATCCCCTGGTTTTATAAAATCTTTTGCTTGCAATTTCTCTTTAAAATTTATAAAAATAATTTTCTGATATCAAGTATTTTTCTAAGTGTGATATTTTTTAATGCAGTATGTGGCATAATTTATTTTACCGAAGTCCTACTGTTGGACGTGTATCTATTTACTTAACCTGACAGTGTTTGATATAAACAGGGGAGGTTTTCTATTTGCTTTATCTCAACTAATATCTGATCTTATGTTATCTTGTTATGTAATTTATTGTTTTTAATGGTTTCTTATTGTTTTCCTTCTTTTTTTTTTTTTGTCTTTTGCTATATGGACTACTTTGCTTTCTTCTCTCAATTTAGAAGGCATAAACTTTTTTATTTTAGTAATACTGGTTTTTAGGTAACTATAATATAACTATTATTTTCCTTGAATATATGTGTTTAAGCATGTATTAACAACCTCCATATATCATGATAAATTCAACTGGCCTTTCTTCTTCCATATTTTCCTAATTTCATTTCTAGTTTTTGTTCGTACTATGACTTCTCTGTTCTCAAGTTCTTTGTTTTTTGTTCTTTTCTCATTTTGTTGAATTACTTCTTCAAATATTTTGTATTAAGTGTACGTGTTATACTATACTTTCTGGTTGCTTGAACATCTAAAAATATCTTTTTTTGTCCTCATAGTTGAATGCAAATTTAGTCTTGTACAGATTATTTTATCACATTATTCTCTCTGCAAAACTCAGAGAATATTGTTCTACTTTCTGATCTTAAGAATAAGTTCAGTGAAGTTTGGGGATACATATGTCCTGTATCATACCCACAATTTGGAGGGGGAAGAATGTGCCACTGTTAAAATGTGGTAAAATTTTCAAAAATACAGGTAGAAAGGGATGTAAAGAGATAAATCATGTTTTTGTCTGCTATGTGGCAAAGTGAACACTGGAATATTTTTAGCCAGAAAGAAAATGAAAATAACACAACTGATTCTGGTACTTCTATCTCACCTTCTCTGTCCTGCGTATGTCCTGCCTACATGCCTGTTTAAGCATACTTGCTTGTTTATGATGACACTGTACAATGTTATCACGTAAGACACATTAAAATCTCCTAAATCTCAGCTGTGGTCAGGTGACATTTATTTCTTTTTTTTTTTTTTTTTTTTTTTTTTTTTTTTTAAAATGATTTATGGTGTCTTTTTTTTTTTTTTTTTTTAAAGATTTTATTTATTTGAGAGAGAGAGAATGAGAGAGAGAGCACATGAGAGGGGGGAGGGTCAGAGGGAGAAGCAGACTCCCCGCCGAGCAGGGAGCCCGATGCGGGACTCGATCCCGGGACTCCAGGATCATGACCTGAGCCGAAGGCAGCCGCTCAACCAACTGAGCCACCCAGGCGCCCCAGGTGACATTTATTTCTTGACCATAAAATGAGCTTTATTTCAGTGTTTTAGTTCTTAAGATAATATTCCTATAAAATTGTGCAAATTTAAAATAGAATTATAAAGACTGGAATGCTGTATGACATTGGTAGCTAGATTCTTTTGGGCTTATTTAGTTGTTTCTGGTGGAAATATTGATGTACAAATAAATGACAGCTGTCAGTTCATGCAAGATAGCTGGATTAAATGCCAAAATTTGTTTAAAACAAACTTCTTAAATTTTATTGTTGTTGAAGAGACAAATGGAAAAATTCAAAGAAGTTATAATGAATGTCAAATAAATCAAAGTTAATTTAAATAAGATCTGTGCTAATATTTATGGTATCTACATAAATTTGAATTTTAATGGTGATTTAGAAAACCCACCTTTTGGATTGAACAATGATAAGGCTTTGTAAGGAATAAGAGAATTCCAAAATACTCTGAATTAAAAAAAAAATTATCTGACACTAAGCATTTGAAATTCGGGCATTTTGTTTCCCAAAATTTGTGTGAAGAAGGCAAAGATGTAGCATGTAAGAAATGATATTGTTTGTTGAAAACACATTGAATTGTATATCATCATGGGTTATATGAAATAATGTTTCAAAAGTGTAACTCGGCTAATAATTGGAGTGATTTGCTGAAACTTGCTTTCAGATTCACATGTTATCTTTTCCTTGAAACTTCTGCATTGTATGTTAAGAGCTGGGGCTTTTGCTTTAAGGGTGCCAAAGTAAGAGTATAGCTAGCTATTCCCCACTTCCTGTTCAAAAGTAGGAGCATTGACTAGAAACTAAACCATGGAGGAGGGTAAAGAGGAATTATGTAAAAGCAAAAATCCCCAAACCAAACAAAAAAGCAAACATCAAAACTAATATTTCAAAGTTATAAATAATAAAACAAACATTTTTAGATTAAACATTTTGTGAGACTAGTTATGAACCTTTTTTTTTTAAAGGTTTTATTATTTGACAGAGAGACACAACGAGAGAGGGAACACAGGCAGGGGGAGTGGGAGAGGGAGAAGCAGGCTTCCCGTGGAGCAGGGAGCCCGATGAGGGGCTCAATCCCAGGACCCTGGGATCATGACCTAAGCCGAAGGCAGCCGCTTAACGACTGAGCCACCTGTGCACCCCTATAAACCATGTTTTATAATATAAGAGCACTCTCCCCAATCTCTATTCCATTGCCAGTTTTATATGGCAGCCCTTCGGCCAGCACTGCTACTATTCTTACTCTTTCTTTCATTTCTCCATAGTCTATACAACCACTGAGACTGTGGTGGTAAATACAATGAAACAAATTTATTCAAAAGGGAATATGGGTATGGAGGAAATGGGGACAGTGGGGGGAATGAACACAGATGTAATTATTGATCCTGGTGGAAGAGAGATTGAAAGAGATCAGTGCCTGTTCATTCTTGCATTTATTATTTTAGGTCATAAAATTAAATTTTTATCTCTGTTTAACAGATTCCACTAAGCATATTGATCCACTAACCCAGTTTTCTGAACTGGGGATGTGATTTATAGGATTTAACAGGATAGATGTTAATTAATTAATTTTTAAATGGACCTTAGTTGCACAGAATTGTGTTAATCATAATGCTTGGTTTGTAGATAAATTATCTTCATTGGTCCATGCAAGGTCCTCTTTTATTTTATGTTTGTAGGTATGGTACATATGTGTATTATTAATATAAAGAACATCCATAAACTCACAACTTAATCAAGAACTAGACTATTTCTAGTTATTTATACCTATACATTTATTCATCCTTATTCTGTTCTTCTAGCTCCCACTTCCAAGTAAACACTACCCTGGATTTTTTGTCATTCATTTTCTCTCTCTCTTTCTTTGTAGCAACAGCTTTATTGGGATACAATTCATATACCAAAAAATGCATCCACTTAAAGCATATAATTAATTTTTTTTAGTGTATTCACATACTGGTACAATCATCACTACAATCAATTTTAGAATATTTTCATCATCCCCAAACTAATCCTGTGCCCTTTGCAGTTCTCCCCATGCTCCTCATCTCCTGCAGCTCCAGGCATCCACAAATCTACTTTCTGTTTCTATATATATTTCTATGCTACCATTTCACTTAAATGGAATCATCATGTTGATAATGACTTTTGTCACTGGCTTCTTTAACTCAGCATAATGTTCCAAGGCTCACAATGTTGTAGCATGTACTAGTGTTTCATTCTTATTTATTGCCAAATAATATTCCACTGTGTGGTTATACCACATTTTATTTTTCTATTCACCAGTTGATGGGCATTTGGATTGTTTCCTCTTTTTTTGCTATTATGAATAATGGTGCTATGAACATCCATGTACAAGTGTTTTTGCAGACATGTGTTTATATTTCTCTTGGGGATATATTTAGGAAGTAGAATTGCTGGGTCATATGATAACTTTATGTGTACAATTTTGAGGAACTGCCAGATAATTTTCTAAACTGGCTACACCATTTTACATTTCTATTAACCATCAATGAGGGTTCCATTTAATTTTTTACAATTTTGTCAATTCTTGTTATTATCTTTTAAAATTATAGACACTTTAGTGGGTGTTAAATGGTATCTCATTGTGGTTTTGATTTCCATTTCCCTGATAACTGATGATGCTGAACATCTTTAGTGCTCATTGGCCATATGTATGTCTTTTGGGGGAAATGTCTTTTCAGGTCCCTCACCCATTTTTAAATTGGGTTCTTTGTCTTTTTATTACTGAGTTATAAGAGTTCTTTATATATCTAGACACAAGTCTTTTATAAGATATATAAGTTGCATATATTTTCTCCTATTCATTAGTTTGTCTTTTTACTTTCTTGATGGTATCCTTTGAAGCATGAGTTTTTAATTTTGATGAAATTCATTTTATTTATTTCTCTGATTGCTAGTGCTCTTGTTTTCACACTTAAAAAAATCATTGCTATATCCAAGGTCATGGAAATTTATGCTTATGTTTTCTTCTAAGAATTTTATCATTTTTGCTCTTACATGTAGGTATTTGATCCATTTTGAGTTAGTTTTTGTATATTGTGTGGTCCCACTTCATTCATTTGGATGTGGATATCCAATTGTCCTAGGAGTATTTGTTGAAAATTGTTTCCTCATTGAATTATTTTTGCATACTTGTCAAAAATTGATCATAAATATGAGGGTTTATTTCTGGAACCTAAATTTCATGCCACTGATTTATAGTATATTCTTACTCAATTATCACAGTTTTTATTCTGTTGCCCTCTTAAGTTAGTTTGTGAGTAGTTTTTGTTTGCAATGATACAATATTCTTTAGAGATTAAAAAATTATACAAAGGTGTATACATAACTTCTTCAGAGTTTAGTGTTTTTAGTCAACATTTTTTACTAAAATTTATCCATGTCATAGGTAGAAATAATTTAGTGATTTCACTGCTCTGTAATATTTTGTTATTGAATATACCATACTTTCTTTATCCAGCACCCTTTCTATAGGCATATGGGTCATTTCTTGCTTTTATGCCTCCTATTTGTACAGTGTTTCTATGAAAATTCTTGTACCTCTCTACTAAATCCACATGAGTAAAGGTTTCTCTGGGTGTACACTCAGGGGTGGAATTGCTCCATCCTGGGTATGTGGGTGTTTAATAGATATTTCCAAATATTACTCCCCTATACAAAATGTATTAGGAATCCTATTAGTCACCACCTTTTTAGAGTTGGTATTGTTAGACTTTGTGAGTTTGTCAGTTAAAATTGTTGATTTGTATTTCCTTGATTAATAAGATGGAATATCTCTTTATATGTTTATTGCCCTATGCATTTTCTCCTCCTCCTTAAAATACCTTTCATGGTTTTCATGTTTTAAATTTTAAATTAGGTTATTTAAGCTCTTACTGATTGGTAAGATTTTTTTCATATAACTTGCTACTAACCCTTTGGTAATCATAAGTGTTGTAAATATCTTATCCCCAATTTGAGCTGCCTTCTCACTTTTTAAAGGTGTTTTTGATAATGACAAATTAAGTTTTTTTAAAAATTGAGGTATAATTGACATTTTATTAGTTTCAGGTGTACAACATAATGACTTGATATTTGTGAAATGATCACCACAGTAAGTCTAGTTAACATCTTTCACCATACATTGTTACAGCATTTTTTGTTCTTGTTATGAGAACTTTTAAAATCTGTACTCTTGAGAACTTTCAAATATTCAATACAGTATTATTAACTATAGTTGCCATGATGTACATTACAAACCCATGACTTACTTATTTTATAAGTGGAAGTTTGTATCTTTTGCCTCTCTTCACCAATTTCACACCACAACCCCCTCCCCCAACTCCTCCTACCCGCCACCCCCCCCCCCCCACCACCTCTGGCAGCCACCAATCTGTTCTTTGTATCTATGAGCTTAGTAGTTGGTTTTTTTTTTTTTTTAAGATTCCACACATAATGAGATCATATGGTGTTTGTCTTTCTTGGTCTGACTTATTTCACTTCACATAATGCCCTCGAGGTCCATCCATGTTGTTACAGTAAATGGCAAGATTTCATTCTTTTTAATGACTAATATTCCATTGCATATATATTTCACATTTTCTTTATCCATTCATCTATTGATGGACACTTAGGTTCTTTCCATATCTTGGCTATTGTAAATAATGCTGAAATGAACATGGAGGGGGGTGAGTGCAGATACCTTTGCAAGTTAGTGTTTTCATTTTCTTTGCATATATTCCCAGAAGTGGAAATGCCGCATCATATGGTAGTCCTATTTTTTTTTTTTTTAAGATTTATTTATTTGAGAGATAGCTCACACGAATGCGGCAGTGAGGCAGGGCAGAGAATCTCAAGCAGATTCCGCCCTGAGCAGGGAGCCTGATGCAGGGCTCGATCCCACAACCCATATGATCACAACCTGAGCCAAAACCAAATCAGACGCTCAGTTGACCGAGCCACCCAGGAGCTGCTGGTAGTTCTATTTTTAATATTTGAGAAACCTTCAGACTGTTTTCCATAGTGGCTATCCCAATTTACATTCCCACCAATGGTGCTGGAGAGTTCCCTTTTCTCCACATCCTTGCCAACACTTGTTATTTCTTATCTTTTTGATAATAGCTATTCTAATAGTGTAAGGTGACAGCTCATTGTGGTTTTGATTTGCATTTCCCTGATGAGTAGTGATGAGTATCTTTTCATGTGCCTGTTGGTTATTTTAATGTCCTTTTTGGAAAATCTGTTCAGTTCCTCTGCCCAATTTTTAATTAGATTGCTCTACAGTTATTGAGTCAGAAGAGTTCTTTATATATTTTGGATATTGACCCCTTATCAGATTTATGACTTGCAAATATTTTCTCTCATTCAGTTGGTTGCCTTTTCATTTTGTTGGTGGTTTTCTTGGCTGTGCAGAAATTTTTAGTTAGTGTAGTCCCATTTATTTTTGCTTTTGTTGTCTTTGCTTTTGGTATCAAATCATTAAATGTAATATGATTTATTGGTCTTTTTAAAAAATGTCAAGCATATTTTTTAGCTTAAGAAACCATTTCTGTCTCTAAAAAATTTATACTCTACAATAAAATTTTGAAAGTTTTTGACATTTAATGCCATTTGAAGTTGAATTTAGTACGTGGACTCTATTTTTCCCTATGAATAACCATTCTTACAAGTGTAATTATTAAATAAATAGCTCCATTCTTCCCACAATCTAGTATGTCCTTTGTCACATATCTAATTTCCACATCTACTTGACATGTTTTTGCTCAATTTGTTTTGCCAATTTGTCTAACCTTGCACTATTGTTACACTGTTTTAATAACTATACCTTCAGAATAAGCCATGATATTTTTAAAGTCTCAGCTCTTCCTCCTTCTATTTCAGCAATATGACTGTTCATAGACCTTTACTTTTCTAAACACATTTACATCAAGTTCTATTAAAATAAAAAAACCTCATTTGGGTTCTGATTAGAGTGGCTTTGAAACTTTGAGTTGCTTATCAATTTGGAGGGAATTTAAATCTTTCCATTTTTAAGACATTCCATAATTGCCTTGGGCTATTTCTAAGAAACTAGAAAGTTTTAGCCAAGTGTGCCTACCCCAAGGTCATGAAGATATACTGCTTGGTCTTTCAGAAGCTTTATAGGCTTAAGACTTACAATTAGGTCCAATATGTCTGAAATTAACTTTATGTATGATATGAAGTAGGTTTTCAAATTATTATTTTTAAACTGAATTTCCAGATGTTCCAATACCATTCTTTTTTGCTTTAAGATTCATTTAGGGTTCTTGTGTAAGGATATGGGATGTACAAAGATATATTTCCTAGAGGTGGCACTGGGCAGTAGAGAGTGACTTCTATGAGAATCTGGAGGTTTTTAAAACAATTAGCAAGATTTATAAAACTCAGAAAAGAGGTTTCATGGCTTGAACTAGAATAGTGGCAATGGAAAAATAATTTAAAAATGAGATATGATTAGCAGGATCTTATAGGACCTAAGCTTTTTACCATGCTCTTTCTCTTCCCTTCTTTGCCCTTTTCTGTAAGGTCAGGGTCAATTTGGTATCTCCTCCCTTCTTTTTAGCAACTTGATCTGCATGTACACCCAGTTTATGGCTCTTACAAATATCTATCCCATCCATAGACATTAGGCATTAATGATAGGAATGGTATTGGTGACAAAAACCAGTACCTACTATTTGCATAATGGTTTACACATTATAAAAATGACATATACATTAACTAATCAGTAGGTCAAGCAGACAAAATTGATCTCAGTTTATAGATGGGTAAAATAAAAGTCAATGAAGTTTATATATCTTTCATCTTTGTGATTTACCTACAGAGGCAAAAAAAGCCAATAAATTCTCCTTTGTTTCATAGCATGTTTAGTGTTGTGTTCTGGGAAAGCATCAGCTAATAAATTGTGCATGCAGTTTGAGGGCCAAAGACTTAGATTTGAGGCCTGGTCCCACCATCTACTTCATGACTTCGAGCTTTCATTTAACCTCTCTCAATCACAAACACCATCTCTGGGAAATGGGAGTGATAAAACTCACACGCTTTGTGGTAAGGACCAAGAAACAGCATGTGTGAAAAAAGAAAAAAAAATAGCATCCATGAAAAAATTTTTAAATTGCATAAATATTAGCTTTTATATTTCATGACATGTAGAGAATAAAAGCCCAGACTTTGGAATGGCTTAACCATTTGTTCAAAGCTGTGCTCTACCATTAAATATTATGTATATCCACTTAATTGATCTGAACCTCAATTTCTCCATTTAAAAAAGGTCATAATAATACTTCATAGGGATTTTGTATAAATAGGGATAAGGTATGCAGTGAGCACAGTGCTTGGTGCATAGTACATGAGCTGTGTGTTTTAGGCAATATGCCCAATTTGAAACAAAACACAACAAAAAAACTCTCCTTTAATTCTTCACCCTCGCTTTCAGTTATAGCTTCTGGTTGAGGTAACTCTATGGCTTTTAGTACTGCTTCTCCATTGTTGTTCACTAATTTAAGTTGGTTAGATTTGTGTGCTCCTGGAGGCACCATTTACATACACTACAGTGTGATCAGTACCCTCAGGAATTGTGCAATTTGGTGGCCTGTTTGTGTTTTGTGTTCTCAATATGATTCTTACATGTTAGTTCCTTTATGTTCTGATTTGATTTCCCATCTCTGACTCAGGTGTAGCTTCCCATTTAAGATAAAATGTTCAGTCTTATTCGTTCTGAAATTCACACAAAAAAAATTGCTCATGAAAATGCATATAAGCTAACAATTAAACTCACTAAGTGCATTCAAAGTGGGAATTGATTCTGTTCACATAATTCATACTCGTATTTGGAACTTTGGATGATTTTTTCCATTTGGAGGAAAAGTGGGTTAAAAAACCAGAAACTGTCAAGTGTCCTATTTGTGGTTACTATTCAGATTTTTGGTTTTATTCTCTGTAGACATTAATGGATATATATTCCTATTGTATTGTATTATTTTATAAGAGTGGATAGAATCAAAACTGTTCAAATCTCGCACACAAAGGAATTTTAAATAGCTTACCCATGAATTGGATGCTTTCAATTTGTCAGATACATTGGTGGTGACAGCCCAAATTGTCAAGATAACAACTCATGCTTTTCAAGAGATGATAAATTTTGATTGCAGTTTGCTTTATATTTCTCACATATATTTTTTAATGTATATTTTTCATCATATATATTGTATAAGTTGCCTATATGATCATAATCTAATTATTATGCCTTCTGGTTAGCAGAATGGAGCTATGTTTAAGATGTGATCATATGAAGAATTTGTATGCATTAAAAAAATGGGATAACAACCTCTAAAAATCAGTAAGGAAGAAATTTAATAGAAGAATGGGAAAAGTCTTAAACAATGAAATCCAAATTTCCAATCAATACATATGAAAAGTGATCAATAACACTAGAAAAAAAGAAATAAAAATTAAAACATTGAAGAGATATCATCTTTGTCATGTTCAAATTGGCAAAGATTTGAATAATAACACTACCAAGTACTGACCAGGGTACTTAGAAACTATCCTATATTGTTAGTGGAAGTGTAAATTTTAAATCAGTGTGGATAGAAATATAAACGTTTGTTGAGATATTTGGAAATACTAACAAAAACAATCTTTAAAAGTAGACATTTAATTGCTTTTTTCAGAAGCAACTTGGATTACATTTAGGTGCTGCACACCTCATTTAGGTTTCTACACACCATTTGGGTGTAGAAACTTAAGTAAGGCCAGACAGGTCAGATCACTAACTCTTTATCTTGCATTCTATCTTGCATTCTTTTTTTTTTTTTTTTAAGATTTTATTTATTTATTTGACAGAGAGACACAGCGAGAGAGGGAACACAAGCAGGGGGAGTGGGAGAGGGAGAAGCAGGCTTCCCGCTGAGCAGGGAGCCCGATGCGGGGCTCGATCCCAGGACCCCAGGATCATGACCTGAGCCGAAGGCAGACGCTTAACGACTGAGCCACCCAGGCGCCCCTCTATCTTGCATTCTATCCAGATTTATTTACTTGCTTCTTCTTATAAGCTGTTTTTTTTTTTTTTAAAGTGATGATTCTAGTATAGCACATCTGGTTTATCAATGATCATGATTTCCTTTGAGTCACGTGCTGTGTTGACCGCCTAAGACTAGTTGTGACACCAGTGTTCCTTATGAAAATCATTTTGAAAATCTGAAGAAAAACAGAAGCAAATGAACAAAATAACTGGTATACTCCAGCTACTGGATCACTTGCTATTTATAGGGACTTTTTGCAGATGAAAAAAACGTAGCTAACATGCGTAGGTAGTATTTACATTTGATTAATGATTGTTTCATTATTCCTTGATGGAAATAATCCAGGACCTTAAATTAAGTTTTGCAAAAAAAATGTGTGTATTAAATGAGATTTTTAAGATACATTCAGTTGCTCGTGTTAGTGAATTATTGATAGATGCATCACACAGCTCTCTAATGAGTGGCAAAGACAATGACTACTAAAGTAAAACTTAGCAATGCAAAGGTCTCAAAATTAAATCTTAAAAAGGTATTTTCTTCAAAGACAAAAATAATTTATAATCACTTTATTTATTTTTCAAAATACATATGAAACCGTAAAATTATATTTCAAGTGCTTTTCCATTTTCTTTTACAAAAGTAATCATAAACTGTACACTTCATAACAGCTTTGAGGTTTCATTGTTACATAATTCATCTGAACCTGACAAATATGTTCCCACACATTCTAAAGAAGACATTGTAAAAATACTGAAATGTATAACATCTTTTAAAGGTGGTTGCAAAACATTTGTTCTAAGTAATACAATTATATGTGGTCAAGTTTCACAAATGGCTGGTTACCATGTACAAAAACCCGAAACACGAATTTCAAAAGATTTTAAAATTTCTGCTCTATAATGCGGAAGTCAAAGATATTGATTTGAACAATGGCTACGTATTACATCACAAACCAGTTAAAAAGTCACCTTATGAACAATGACTGAAGGATACCAAAAAAGATCAAATATGATGGATCTAAATTATTCAATATCATGTGTGAATGAAAAATGTTTGTGTTTTCTGGCAGTTTAGATAATTGGCAAGTATCATGGACTATTTGTTGGTTGAATCATCACATTTACAATGTGAGGCAGCTCTTTTCTATTTTGACATCGATTCTTCATTCTGAAAGAAGGTCTCACACTTCACTGTGTTCCATAACTTACCCATATACTGCCGATGAACCCCATCACTTCTCTCAGTTGGAAGGGTCAATAGAAAGTCAATGCAAATGACATGAACTTGGGTTGGACTCCTTATAAAAAACTATAAATGCAAATGTTTTTTATATTAAAGTTGGTTCACCTACTTCTTCCTTATACAGTGATAGAATTTATGAAGCTATTCATACTGGGGATTACTGTCTTTTAAAATGGAAAGCTTAAAGGGTCTTTTTAAGGAAAAAAATAAAACCCACAAAATGATCTATATAGAGTAAATACAGATAGTACAAATAGAGTAAATCATGCAATATTTATAGAGACCGATTCTGTGGCTAGCTTGTCCATAGCCTTAAGGATTATAGTGTTTTTGTTGTTGTTTTTGGTTCACAAACTTTATTCTACAGCAAAATTATTGCCAAACATAATTCTGTGTATTGATGGTCAGACTGGGGGAAAAAAAAAAGTTTTGAAATAGATAACAAAAACAAAAATCCAATGCATTAACCATCCAACATTGAGACTTACTTCTCTTAACAATTTTTCATTCATTTCTATAATATGCCTCGTTATGCATTAAATTGTTTTTGAGGGAACAAAAATATGAAATTGAATAATTGAAATCCACCACCCTGTACAGTAAATAGGGATTCTATGCACAGCACATGTAAATCGCAACAAAATTTCTGAAGAAAATGACCTATTTTTACCCTTTCATAAGATCAGGCATAGTTTGCTCTTTGGAGAGGGTTCTTATGACCCAGGTGAGCTCAGAAGAGATTAATTGTCAGTTGGAGATGAAAACATTTCCATATAAATACTATCTGTACCTCTAGATCTATCAATAGCAAGTCATTTCCAGTGTTTCAGTGTAGATAAAAATAGAATTATTCTAATCAATTCCTCCTTGTAGGAGTGTATTTAAATCATTTCAAGCATAAAGAAGCCTATCTTTTCTCTTAAACACCTACTTGGTTTTTAAATCACCATTTCTAGTATTCAAAATGTTTGCATTCAATAAATCCTTAAACCTCACTTCAGCCCTTAATTTAGCTCTTTCTTGTTAAGTATCTATAGCATGATATTGTCATGCCATCAAATCCAACCCTGGTTACCCACCTTCCTGATGAACAGGGTGAAATGAAAACGCCTTTTTACTTTGATAAGAAAACACTTGAACTGAATATTAATTTACTGCCACTGTTCAAATAGACATCTTTTTGGTTAACTGTTAATGGAAGATGACAAGTATTACCAATGCATCTTTTTTAAAAAAAATATTTTATTTATTTATTTGACACAGAGAGAGAGACAGCAAGAGAGGGAACACAAGCAGGGGCAGAGGGAGAGGGAGAAGCAGGCTTCCCGCTGAGCAGAGAGCCCGACGCAGGGCTCAATCCCAGGACCCTGGGATCATGACCTGAGCAGAAGGCAGACGCTTAACAACTGAGCCACCCAGGCGCCCCGCCAATGCAACTTTTATTAAATTACCATTCACGCTAATTAACATAAAAATGAGTAAATATAGGAAAAGTCTTTTAATGAAATAGAAAATTCTTACCTTAAAGAGCATCGCTAAGTAATACATTGGAAACAGAATTTCGTTTAATCAGCTGTTTCCTATGTAAAATATAAACTCACTATTTTCTTTTAAAGAATGAGTCTTAGTAGGTTCAGATGAATCATATCCTGAGCCATGTCACTGAGGAACTATTAAAATTCTGTGTCATGAGTTTTTTTAAGCAGTATTAGAGGATTTACCTTACACTAGAAGTTAAAGGTGGCACAAAGGAGATTTCGATTTCGCATTCAAAATCTTTATTTCTATGTGCTTTAAAATCTGTGTTTAACTACCATCTAGTTATGTAGACTTTCACTTTAAATTATTTACTTTCTGTGCTTTTGCATCATCTCTTACTGGCAGCAATACATTCTTAGCCTAAAAACTATAGAAGTTTAGATCAATTAAAGTAGATCAGAACAACCAGAGCTGCTTCAAGAAAAGTTGTGAAGAAAACAGATCTCCACATTTTCTTTAGATTTAGTAGAGGTTCTTTTTCTTTTTTTGTTTTGTTTTGTTTCACTTATCAGGTAATTAAATTACATGGTAATAATCACAACTAAGGTGGCAAGAAATAATCAGATGGAACTGCATTCCATGAAAATATATCTACTTAGTTAACATCAAGTACTCTTTTTAAAGAGGTAAAGAAATGACTATGTGTTCAAAGTTAAGATTTTGTGTCTCTTTATTATTAATAGCCTTTGGCTCTTTTGAGAACTCATTCTGAAATAAGTTATATTCTGTTTTATGGATAACAAAAGCTGAGAAGGGAGTGAAAGTTTGGCTTTTTCATTTTTAAAGCAATTATTAAGTTAAAGTCTTATGAGATTGATAGTTCCTTATTGAGTCTGCAAAATTTTAAAATAATAAACATTATATGAGAATAAACACGGGTGGAAATGCCAATTAAATATCACAATCAAATAAGTTCAAATATATTTGCTTTTATCTAAAACCTGAGTCAGTATTGATCAGTTGTGATCTCCCTGCAGTAACTAGAACATGCACACACTCCCCAAAACTGCATAAGAAAGTGGATGCTTGGCTCTGCATTCCTGTCTCTAGTTCCCTGGCATAATTATAATGATATTTTTTACTGAACTGTGAATATATTAATATCATGAGTTTTTACATGTGAAACAAAATTCCAGAATGGCTAGCCTAACAAAGAAAATTAAAACTGTCAAGAAACATATTATTAAGAAACCACTGTAAAAAAAAAAAGCATCCATTCAGATTTTTCTGAGAAGATTGTACACTCCTCAAACATTAGCATACTTTTCATATTAAATTTCCTCATTCCTCTGATTACTTAGCGAATTGGGTAAAATACACAAATAAATAAATAAATAAATAAATAAATAAAATTTAAAAACCGAAAAGAACATTAGTATTGTTACATAATGAATCAAGACTTGCTCCCCTTCCCTAGACTTAGGTTTGACAAGTCCCTGAATAGTCCCTGAAATTAGGTGTTCATTATATACCTAAACTTCGACTTCAGAATGGGTCAGTGCTATCATCAAAATGTGGTGTCCCACACAAATTAGTGGTGGATATCTATAACATCAAAATTTATTTTAAATACTGAAATTAAAAACATCCTTCTTCAATCACACGCAGGAGGAGGATAATACAGGTTTGCATGGATGTGTCTGTGTAGAGAGTGAGGGTGTGTTGTATTGAAAGTGCTAAGATTATGTCTTTATAACATAAAATATCCTCTAAAATGATCACAATTTATGGATAGGAGGGTACACCTCCCTCATGCATTGCATGAGAAAGTTGTGGTTGTTTCTCCTTCATCTCCCTAACAGGATCAACAAATATTGGGCATGATGAGCTTATTCTAGTCCCTATGAAACAGTTTTTAAAAATTACCTTAAAAACATATTCATATTTTAATCCATAATCCCCACAGTAAAGTCTCCTGTTTGGCTGGTTGTTTGTGTTTTTTCATCACAAGCATTGGCTTTTTCTCCATAGGAGGCAAAGAAAAGCAAGAGTTTCTAAGAATGCATACAAAGTCCTTAAAATATCTTTTCAGATGAAAATAATTATTATGCTCAGGAAATATAGTTGCTACCTAATTGAAAGCTGCAGCTATATCTACTAATAAAACACCTGTCTGCAAAAATGTCATTTTATTAAGAGTATAACTTGTCTTCCCATTTGACAATTTTTATTTCCTAGTAAAACAAAGAATTCCAAAATGGAAGTGTCATCTTCAGTCAGACTGTCTATAACAAATGGTTCTTTTAAGCTTCATAAGGTAGATAGGTATTTTCAAACAGTTTCCTTCTATTATTTTCTGTCAGCTAATGCTAGCTAGAAATACTTGCTTTTACTAGGATGATACAGGCATTCTTGAAAAATTTTAGGGGATTGTGTTTGCCTTTAAAATGTTAAAGTGTAAAATATTTACATCTGAATTAGCAGTAATGCCATCATATGAGAGATGCCACAAACAAAATTTCACAGCTTTTAAATTTTTAATATTTAGAAATAAGAGATTTTACTAAAATCAAAATTTTATAACTGCTGATAAAATTTTCTCATTCTGATGAATATGTTTTTATATTCTAAGTACAGATTTTCTTGCTCTTTTTTTTTTTTGTTCTTTTAACCTTCTATCTTGGGATAATCTTGAAATATGCACTATCCATAGTATATATCTCAAAAATAAGATTGGGGTCATTCAATATGGATACCTTCTGATAGGGCCCAGACATGAGACAATAAAAAGTTGACCTGATTTAAAAGAAAGTCCTGTCACGTAAAAACATTTGCATAGTTTTTACAACTCCTGGCCTGATCCTTGATCCTTTCATGAAAGGACTATGTGTCTTGGCCTTTAGAATTATTTTTATTTTTATTAAATGTGGAGGTTATGTTATTTATGGTATATTTATATAATTTTCTGAAAAATAAGTCATCCCTTCTTTAGGAAAATACCCAATTCTAGTGATTAGTTTCTGATTGGGCTTAGAAGTCACTATTACTATGTACAATCTAATTGACAATGAGCACAGACATTTATTGTCCCTTTGGTGTCTGTTAGTATGTTCTGTCAGAAATATGCATCTACATGATAGTTTCATGTCACAAAATATACATGTCAGAGTACTTGAGAACCTTACAAATACTTAAAAAATGAACAATTTCTGATTCTATTCATTAGGAATACTAATGCTACATTTGAGATAAAGAGTATTAGAATTTTTAAAGTATCAGTTAAACAGTTCAACAGATGTTTGAACTAATGTAACATTAAGACAGTATAAAATGGTAGCCCAAATGGTTCAACCTCCATTTTCCAGATGCTAAGTATTACTTCTTAAATTTAACTCAAAATTGTTCTTTAAATTATAACATTATCTGTATGTTTTAAAGAATGAGCTTGAGAGACAAAGTTCTGAGTTTAGCAGAGCCAAACCTCACTGAGGACGTAATTTGCTGAGAATGAAAGAATATATTATCAGATAAGTAACATTAATTTGCACAAGGATTTAATGCTGTGTAAGTTAAGTTCAAAATTTCCATTAAAGTTTATATGGAACCATCTGCACAACTAGAGATTAACATTGTTGTAACAAGATCAAAACCATACATACGTGACATGTGCTACTTTATACAATAGCAGCATAAACTATAATTTTAGATAAATACAAATTCTTTTAAAGGAATGCATTTCTTTACTTATGCAAAGAATTGCAACTTAATGAAAACACTCTTTGTGCTAATAGGCATATGACATGAAGAATAAAATGCCTTATGCAAGTAAGGGATATTTGTATTCAAGTAAAATATATCAAGATGTCCAAAGTTAATGAACAGACAAAAAAAGTAAATGAAAAATTATATGTCAAGTTTGTTCATTATCAAGATATATTTTAAATGAGGAAATCAAACCTTCCACTCTTTTTCTGATCTGATGAGCACAGGGTCCTGGTTCCTTATTATAATGTTCTTTATTTTGGAGGCATTATGGTGTGGAAGGTGGTTTGGGTGATGGACAGGATCCTTGACTATCAAAACTGGTTGCTCGGCCAGGTAACTGAAAGACAATAATTTCATAATGCATGATCTAGTGCAAAAAAATAATAAAGTGGGTAGTTGCTGCTACCTTTTACTAGTGCATATTCACCCATGCTATGCGTGTTTCTGAAGAGAAGATGGACATAATTCCCCCCGCCCTCTAGAACTCACCTTCTCAGGCAGCGTGATGGGGCACAGGCGTCTCATGGAGATGTAGGCAGAGCATGATGCAAACTGGCAAGCACAGCAGCACTGTACACACAACTATTCATGATGCAGACTCCTTTCACATTCGATGATAGGCTTTTAATTCTTACTGTCAAATAATTAATGGTTTGTGGTAGTGGGGGGTGACTGCTAGGTAAGAGCAAGAAGGCTCAAGGTACAAGAGACCGCACTGCACTTGCTCTAAGGCAGGAGGTGATTTTTCCAGGGGCGAATGATGAGACAAGAGGGACTGACTTTGGCTAATGGGAGTTATGAGTGTTGATGAATAATTTCTCATGGTCCCTAAATATTATGCGTATTTAAAGAGTTCAGTTACAATGGGATAAACTTTTGACTAGGTACAAGTAACAAGATGTTCTAAATGATGCTTTAGTCTCTGTCCCACCAACTTATCCGGTTTTCAAATAATTGTTCCCTTCTCATTTTAATCCCTTCTTTGGCAATAAAACATATGATTATACACTCACCACTTTCCCAAAATGCAAAATCCAGCCAGTTCTTAGGTCTCTAGTCCATATATTCTGTTTGACCAATGAATGTAGGTGCAGGAGTTGGAAAAAAGGAGTTACTTGCTGGAGAAAGTACATTTACATAGTCTTTTAGTCCCATTTGTCCTCTGCTACTCAGCTGCTAGAAAAATATCTGGGATCTTCTTCTGATGCCCATATGTAGCTTGTTCATCCTGTATGTCCTACAATGACTGAAAAGTGTTCACATGTCCTGAGACACAAACATATGCCTATTCCAGAGCTCCCCTTCACCAGATAAATGTATAGCTGCTTATGTAACAGTCATAAGTATTTATAATATGATATACCACCCCTGTCTTTTCATTAGTGAAAAGTTCTTGCTCACATTATCTCTTTTCTCCTTACATAATTCCTGTGAAGTCTGTAAGGGCACGCATTTCTATTTGCATTAAATATGGAGAAATCCAGCTGTAGACAGAACAAGTGATCTGCTCAGGATTAGACAGCCAGAGGAGCAAGGATTAGATCCCACATCACTTTTCAGTGTGGTTCTCTGCCCAGCAAACTTTACTCTCATGTCTAGATTCTTAGAATTAATATTCGCTTTTCAAACTTTAATGGAAAGCAAGATGAGAAGCAGGAAAAGGATAGTGATTGTATAATAAGAAGGAGAGTATACTTTATACTTTAGACAATACACACCGTTGACATGAAACCCAGCTTTCCCAAGACTTGCTGAATACATCTATTTGTACTTCTGAAGCACTCTAGGGGAAAGTGCTGTGTGAATGGGCATTCATGTTTGTGTATGTGTGTCTTTTATGATTTACATTAAACGAAGTGAGATAAAGATTCAGAACATTAATATATATAAGCAGATATCTTATCCATGAGAATATCTGACCTCTCTTGACTGAGCATGCAGTGTTCATACAGTGTTCATCAAATTTTCCCTATAATGTCCTGGGTAACACAGCCAAGGTCACATTTTTGTGACTAAGCTGAAAAGAACCTGGGTCCACTGACATTTAGTTAATTACACTGTGCTGCCTCCTGCATGTAAGCCAGTGCTTAAAGCCAGAACAAGAAGGAGAACATGAACAGGTGGCAGTGCATTCTTCACTTACTATGTGGCCATCATAACTGTTCTTTTATTTAATTTAATTTAATTTATTTATTTATTTGCGAGAGAGAGAATGAGAGACAGAGAGCATGAGAGGGAGGAGGGTCAGAGGGAGAAGCAGACTCTCCACTGAGCGGGGAGCCCGATGCGGGACTCGATCCCGGGACTCCAGGATCATGACCTGAGCCGAAGGCAGTTGCTTAACCAACTGAGCCACCCAGGCGCCCTACCATCATAACTGTTCTTTTAATCGAATTGCAGAAATTCCATCATCTACCCCACGTCCTTTTGTCAACCTGCATTACTTCTCAATCAGGTCACATAAAAGACTTACTTTGTGACTTTTCAAGAGTCTCCAGCAATTATCTTTGGGAAAGAAAGTCATTCCATCTAGCAACATTCCGTGTATCAAGTAGACTGACCACTAACTTAAAGGCTAAAAATCCTGACAGAAACTGGTGTTGATACTTCTGGTTAATATAACTATTAATAGTAGTTATAATCAGAGTAACATTATGTCAAACTCTGTGCTAAGCACTTAAAATTTGGCATTTTATTTAGTTTTACTCTTTGAGTTTGCTACTATTACAAACTAACAGCAGAAGTGTAGAGAAGTTACAGGAACTTGCCCAAAGTTCTCCAATATGTAGTCACACAGCAGAGCCAGGCTTTGAACTTGGGCAAGCTGATGCCTCAGTATTTTAAAAATCTGTGAGCACTTTTACTTACTGCCCAGAGTATTGGGAGATATACCTGTTCCTTTACATAGAGGAGTTGTATTAGAAGATAGTACTTCTATTTAGGGATTCTAGGAAAGTTTAGGTGAGGTGGCTGTTTTCACAAAAGAGAAGCAGCAAAATTCAGTTTCCAGTTAGTAATGAATTTACTTGACTGCTCTATCACTCATCGATACAAGTTTTCAGGCTATACAAAGAAAATGACAGACTTGCAATTTTTATGAGCTTACTGTCCAAAGGAATATCAAACCCAGAAAATTTAGTGGTTTCTAAAATCCTACAAGGCACACAGAACTTTGAATACTGGATGAAAGAGTACGTGGGATGGAAGTAAG
The DNA here is from genome assembly GCF_964656455.1 of Halichoerus grypus. Taxonomy (NCBI): domain Eukaryota; kingdom Metazoa; phylum Chordata; class Mammalia; order Carnivora; family Phocidae; genus Halichoerus; species Halichoerus grypus. The sequence goes on from NC_135717.1 coordinate 105,413,006, forward strand.
AGCAATGTTTAAAAAAAAATAGATGAATATATAAAATGACAGACAAATGTTAGCAGATAAATAATATATAAGGCAAAAGAGATAAAAAAAAAAGAGAGTAGATGCCCGGGAACCACAGCATACCTCCAGCAAGGGGTGCCAATGTGTTATTGGTTTTCGGTGATAGGCCAGCATTTCATTCCAGTGGTCTCGCCCAAGACCTTCAGCGTCCAGTCCTGTTCTACACACTCCTATGACCTCATTGTGTCCTACCCTATAATTTGGAGAATATTACACTTTCACTCCAACATTCAAAGATAAATGGAGTTTCACACAGCTTAGCAGAATTTTAAACATGTGATTTAAACACTAGATTTTATGATAGGTTCCAAATGATCCTGCAGGTTAAACTACTGTAGGTCAAATTAAAAATCTTAAGTAAACAAAATTTCCTACACAGGATATCAATTCAAATATGAATTTGTAAAAGGAGCACACACAAACCATTTTAGTTCTCTGTAACTTGAGCACATTTTACAAAAAAACTGAATGAGAAATGCCGGCTGCTCCTTATCTATATTGTTGAGTTTCCTTTTTAGCAGCACTACTATTAACTTTAAGTGATATAAATCAGATCTTGTTTTTTTCCACAAGGCTTAATGTTTTATAATGATGCTTAGATTTCTTACCAAGAGCTCAATACCCAATTCTTGTACAAATGACCGTATTTAATTGCCTCTCCGTGACATGTCAGCATATGTCACTACTTGTACTACAATTAAACAGGGTATGGCTATCTTCAGTACTATGGATTTGATTTATTACTGCACAGCACCAGAGCATACTCCACATCATTGCTATTTTCTATTCCTGTCCTGTTTTCACAGCAACAAATCAAAATAACAATGATCCTTAATAATTTTGAGAGCTTATTATGTGCCAGACACTGTTATAAGTAATGTAAATGTACTGAATCACTTACTTCTCACACCATGACCATGAGTATCATTATCATCACCTCATTTTACGGATAAAGAAACTAAACACCCAGAAGTTAAGGGACCCACCTCTACACAGTAAGAGGCAGAGACAGGATTTGAATCAAGACAGTTGACTCAAGTGTGCATGTGCTAAGTTGCTTCTCAAGAATGGAATGTAATTTAAAGGCATTTCTGCAGCGTTCTTTTGACAGACTTCTCTAAGGAGACTTTTGAGATGATTTTAGGACCTTTCATTACTTTCTTCCTGTCATTGATATAGATATGAATGTTTAGTTAGTTGTTTCTTCCATATGAAGTTTCCCAAACAAGCATATATTTTTAAAGATTTTATTTGTTATTTATTTGAGAGAGAGACAGAGATAGCAAGAGAGAGCAGGAGCAGGGAGGAGAAGGAGAAGCAGGCTCCCCGCTGAGCAGGGAGCCCGATGCGGGGCTCGATCCCAGGACCCTGGGATCATGACCTGAGCCGAAGGCAGATGCTTAACTGACTGACCCACCCAGGCACCCCCAAACAAGCATATTTTTAGGAATAATTTTTTAAATCTTTCTTTTGTGTATATTGTCAAGATCCATTTCCCTGAAATTGTCTGCATGACAAACGCTCTGTTCTATCTACCTGCAATCACTGTGAAAAATCAATAGGAATACTTTTTTGGAAAGCAGAACAAGGGCTTCTGATGAAAACACTGCAACATTTTTAGTTTGAAATTTTAACTAATGCAAGACTTTTCTCTCTCTAAATAGTGACAGTTTTTTTTTTCCAAACTGTGATATTAATTAATTGCAAATAGATGGTATAAATCATTTTACTTTTTTAGTGCTTCATTTTCTAGCTCTGAGCCAGAGAATAGCATATTAATTTCTCTAGGTTATAGGGTCCTGGTTACTACTATTTTCATGATACTATAAAATGGAGCACTCCTTTTGAATACATTAGAACAAAATAAACATAGTAGAACACTGTCTATATGCTGGTAATTTTGTAGGTTAAACATAACAGTATACCTTTCCAAAAGGTTTATAAATATAAAAGGTAAAACAATACAAAGAAGTATATAACAAGGGCCAAATAAGAGATCTGAACCTTTAGTGGGACAAGAGTTCAGAGGAAGAAGAGGTTGGTTAGCTGAGAAAGACACAGAAGGGGTGACTTGAGCAGGGTTGTGAAGCCTGGGTGGGATGAGATCACAGAGCAGGGTGACGTTTCAGACAAGGCAAGAGTGGGAGAGTAAAGCTGGAGCTGAAGCAGGAAGAAACGTCAGAGCTGCAATTGGGAGTTTGCAATTTATTTTATGAAAGAATTGACTCAAAAGGTGTGAGCTGAAAGAATTACCTACAAAGCACATTTTAAGATTGATGTGAAGGCATCAAGGCTGTGTCCCTATGGCCATTATTCACCTTCCACCCTTAATACTCACTGTTAATGGTTCTGTATTATGCTAATGTCTTACAAATGGGAAAAGTGAATCCCAAAGAGATTACATAAGGTGTAAGAATTATGCCCTTGGGTAAGAATTATGATATTCATATTCCAGCCCAGTTGGGAAAACAAACTCCATTGATTGTGATTTCTGTTGTTACTGTAAAAAGACGTCACTATAGTGCTTTCTGTAATGGGTTCCATATTACTTCTGCACTACTCTTTCACCAGCCCCAGGTGTCCTGTTCTTCAACTTAAGAATGACTTCTTTTGGAAAAGAAAAAAGAAATATTATAACATGGGAAAAATGAATTTTGAATGAACAATTTTTTCCTCTTCCATTTTAAATTAAAACTGTTAGAGCAGTAAATAACCTGGAAAGTTGAATTTGCTCTGCATATGACTAAACATGGCTGTTCTTCAGTGAGTGAGAAATACATGTACATACCTATCGTAATCCATGACCGCAATGGAGAGGCTGACCTGGTCCACATTTTCTGGAGGGATATCGAAAATAATGGCCTCATTGTACACAGGGTTTAGAGTATTTTTCTTTGTAGTTGTTTTCCTCTTTTTTAATCTTCGACCCTCACACATCAGAGACACTTTGACATAAGGATCTAGGAATGGTAAGGTAATTTCATTAAAATGAAAGTAATAGTACATAGTATAAATAAAACTGTATTTAACTGCTACTAAATAAGAAAGGTGGTATATTAAGCCTTTTAGTGTTATCAGTTTTAAATTCAAAATGACTTATTTAGGGGCAGTAGACTAACACTTTCTTTTAAATGTAAGAATTTATCTTGAATGAACCAAAAAAGCACTAACTTTATCTGTTTTTAATACAACAGAGAAAACCTAGTCTATCAAGAGCCAGTGCAGAACTGTAATAATGTCTTCTAGTCACAGCTATTTGAAGACACATTTTGTTAAAAGTGATTTCTAGGGAATGTAATCCTAACAAGTAAGTATAATTGCCTTAAAGTTAATTTCCTTCAAAATGATTTAGGATAAGAAGACTAAAATTTGTGAAAGAGTAACATTGTATCTAGTGCATATGTGTGTGTGTGTGTGTGTGTGTGTGACCACAATGAGTAGAAGTTAGAATTTCCTCAGTTGTTGGAAAGGTACTAAAATAAGAAGTTTCATTTTACAGTCATAGTGTTGGTGCTTGATAAGGGGCTCAGGCTGAAGAAATGATCACTACAAATATATTAAATACATTGTGTTTAATTATAAACAATAGTATACAATAAAAAAGGTAATATTTGGTTTAAAGATGTTCTCAAGGAAGGTTCTTGATATGACATTGTCTATATGATGCCGACTTGAAAGGGAAAAAATTAGTAGGGGTATATTTTTATGGGCCAAAGGGGTCAAATAAATGTTTAACAAGTTCTGCCCCAGTTGACTGATCTCTATTTTTACTTCTCCCACCTTGAGTAGGAAAACTGTTACAGTATTACAGAAAATTACGCAGTATTATACGGAAGTTTCTATAAAAGCCTTACCTTTGTACCTTTTTACAAGAAGGAGGCATGGCTTTGGGAGGGGGTGTTGGCACTGGGGTGAGAACGCTAGCTGGTTAAAACAATCAGGGTCTGCTCTACATTCATTTATTTTCCCCCATTTATTCTGGTGGCCCTCCAACAGTAGCACCACCACATCTTTCTGCCTCTTTCCACCAATGTAGTAATAAGTCTCATTTCCTTAGAATAAGCCAAAATCATGGCAGTATAAATTTACTTGAATTTATGCCTTTTAAGCTCTAGAAAAATGTATCTGTATATTGCATAAGCATTTCCATCAAGGAGCAAAAATATATTTTCTGGCTAGAAATAGGGTATGTAAAGGAAAACAAAGTAAAATGGCAATGTTCAATGGCTGTTTCCCATTTACTTCTCAATTTTTTAATAATAGGCAGTATGTTCTAAGGAAGAAACTCACTTCTGTGATACTCTTTTGTGTATGAGGCCCCAGGCCTAGACCTCTCATTAACAATGGGAACAAGGCATGCTTTATTCCCTGCCACCCCCATCATATCTCTGACGACATTTCTCCACCAGTGACAAGGATAATTTACTGGTTCCTTAGTTGATTAACAAACCTCTTGTGAGAATTAATGAGATGCTGTTCTCAGAGCAGGCACTCCTCCCATGAAAAGCTTCATATAAACAAAAAGTAATCTTGCACTTAATTACAACTTTGATGCTGTCTGCTTGTCTCAAAATTTGATCTCTTTTGATATATGGTGGAAAGAGTAGGATAAACGATAATTTGCAGAGCACACTGCTTAAATTCTTCAACATTTACTGACCCAGGACGTTTTCACCAAAATAAATGTGGAATTTACTTTCTTTCTACATTTATATATCAATGACGTGTTGCAAATTTTGAAAAATGAAAAAATTATTCACAAAACAGTTCGAAAGTGAAGATGATACAGAACGACCTACAATGAGGAGGCTCCCACCCATCTGTTCCCACATGTCTCTCTCCACCCCTAGTTTTCCTGTGTCACTCTGCTATTTCTTTTTGCAAATAGTAACAACATAAATATATATTGTAACACTCCCCATTCTTACACAGAAAGGAGCATGATACCCATATTTATTTTTGTACCTCACTTTCTTTTATTCACTTAGTATATCTTGGAGCCCTTTCTACACTAGAACTTAGAGTTCCCTCATGCTTTTTGTAACGCAAATTTAGTTTATTTCTTTGTTCTGAAGAACCACAAAGTTAGAGATTCCTTTCCCCATGTCATCCTTTCCTGTATCTCCACTACCATTTCTTATTTGTTTAATTTGACAAATGCTTACTGACCTCCATCCTCTGTCCTGATCATTTTTTCTTCTATAGAGCTGTGCCAGAGTTCACATGTTAAGTTAACACACACCCCTCCAGACTGTAGTGATATAAATGAAAGGGTAAAAGAGCATGATGTGGCTTTACCTTTTCATCAAAATTAGCACAGAAAGAGAAATTTCCTCCAAGAACATCTTTAAGAAACTTCAAGAAGCATTCCTTTACTTTATTATTTCTTTCAGTCCCTACACTTGCCCAAATTTTTATTTTGAAAGGTGGTAAGAATGCAAATGCAAATGATGGCCTTGGAAACTTGTTATTTCTCTGCAGATCAGGTGAGGGAGATAAATTCAGTCTACGTGTGTTTCCATACTTGTAGGGTAATGCAAACTTGAGGTCAAGGATGTTTTTTTATAAGCAACTGACTAGTTAGAAGTAGGGCAGTGATTGGTAAATTATGAATTTTTGAGAACAAAATCGGTAGAGAAAGAAATAAAAATCCAAGTTCATAGTCAATCTATTTGATAACATCTTTTAAAAATTTTGTAATGATAATGTAAACACAAGAGGTGATTTGAAGTACTTTGGTAATTTCTTTTTCTACTTTGATATTAATACCCCACTATAAACAAATGAACTCAAATTCAATAGCCATATATAATTTTGGATACAGGAAATGTTTTATTTGGAATGTACCCTTGACCCACTAGCCAACTGTGTACATACCTGATGAGCCAGTGATGTCCATAGCCTTCAGATTTCTGCACTTGATGACCGTCAATGTCATACGTCCAGCAGTTGGCAAATAACAAAGGGAGAACATGATTTCACCCAGATCTATACTTTCCTAGAAAGGCAATTGGTAATGTTAGTAATTTCAAACACCAGATAGTGAAAACAAGATATAATTGAAGAGGCTAAGTGAAAAATCACTTCAATAGAATATTTGAATGTCATTCTAAATTTATTAAGGATACAGATAATATTGCAAGAAAGCTGTTCTAAACAGAGTAAGAAAAGAAAGTATATTCCAGCTCCACTTGTGTTTTTAACTGGAATCTCAAACTTAATATGTTCAAAATCAGACTTCTCATTCCACTCACTCCCATCTTCCGAAACCAATCCCTCTGTCAGTCCTTCCAAAACCCAGTAAAGGATGTCTTCATTCACCAGAGGCAGGAGCCAGAGCCCAGCAGGTGCTTTTATTCTTCTCTTTCCCTCACCCTTACACATCCAACCCATGTCTTGTCTACACTGTCTACAAAATAGATCCCAAATTAGTGACTTCCTTTTCAGCTGTATTAATACCATTCAAGCCAATATCACTTCTCAGGATTACATTATGAGTCTCTAAAGTTGATCCATCTCAGAAGCAGCCAAAGTGATTACTTATGAAATGCAAATCAAGTTATTTCATTCTCCTGCTTAAAACCATCTAAGGGCTCGCAATTATACTGGAATAAAATTCAAACTCCTGGCATATTAGCGGGGTAACTATAAATCTTGGTATTTATGAGAAATTCTGGGTTTATACCCATTGTCCTGGTATAATTAGTAGGAACATCCCCTTCAATTCTTGAATATGTCTTTGGTTTGGACAGTGCATCACAAGGTCACAAATATAAGGCCCTGTGTGATTGGGATCCTGTCTGTCTTTTCTTTTTTTTTCCTTAAAGATTTTATTTATTTATTTGAGAGAGAGAGACACAGTGAGAGAGGAAACACAAGCAGGGGGAGTGGGAGAGGGAGAAGCAGGCTTCCCGCCAAGCAGGGAGCCCGATGTGGGACTTGATCCCAGGAACCTGGGATCATGCCCTGAGCTGAAGGCAGATGCTTAACGACTGAGCCACCCAGACGCCCCCTACCCATCTTTCTAACTTTATTTCTCGCCTCTCTTCTCAGCTTATTCTGATACAGACTCAAAAGCCTTTTTTTTTTTTTTTCTGTTATTCAAACAAATGCAGTTTGTTCCTGCTTTTGCCTGGTGCATTTTCTTTTTTTCTCATGTATCTTTCTATGGATGACTCCTAACTATGCAGGACTCAGCTCAAACGGCATCTCCTCGGTAAGACCTTCCCCCTTCCTATCCTATGCTCACCTACTCACAGATCCTTCACGTTTTTTTTTTCATAGCACTTATAATCATCAGAAATTATCTTTTAAATTCATCTTTTGTTTCCCCAATTCCCATATATAAGGTCTAGGACAGCAGAATTCTTGTCTTTTTATTGCTACATCCTCCTGAAGTGCCTGGTACATAGCTGGCTCTCAGTGCATCTTTTTGAAGGAATGAAAAGATTATAGTTCAGATGGACAAAAACTGACCCGCTTTGTATCAAATATGAATTTGAACTGTCCACAGTACCCTGATATATATTTCCTCTCCATAGCTGCACAGATGGTGGACAAACGAAAATGAGTGTGAACAATGCATATTTAGGATGCTTGTCAAAAAGCTGTTTACAGGATTTAATCAGATCATTCCTGGTAAGACAATATGTGGGAGATTTAATTTGGCAGGAAATAAGCTGCTATGCACCCAGGCCCATAGAACTAGGTTCCTAAAAATTCTTTTTTTTTTTTTTTAAGATTTTATTTATTTATTTGACAGAGAGAGACACAGAGAGAGAGGGAACACAAGCAGGGGGAGAGGGAGAGGGAGAAGCAGGCTTCCTGCCAAGCAGGGAGCCCGATGTGGGACTCAATCCCAGGACCCTGGGATCATGACCTGAGCCGAAGGCAGACGCTTAACGACTGAGCCACCCAGGCGCCCCGGTTCTTAAAAATTCTTCATGACAAACTATTAACCTTTGTTGGACTTACTCTTACAGCTTAGGTTCTGATTTATGTAATTCCTGTTTCTTTATTCATGGTCTAGAAGTAGTAGAGCCTGCTAATTAAGAGCATAAACCTAGAGTCATTTAAACTTGTGTTTGACTTCTGTTTTCTACTTCCTAGCTGTGAGATCCTAGGAAATTTAATTAAGCTTTGAATCTCTGAAACTTCATTTTCAAATTGAGGAAAATACCCACTCAACCATGGTTTTAATCATTAAATGAGATAATGTAAGTAAAGTACTGACATTACATGTAAGTAATGTAAGTAAAGTCTACGGCATTTAACACAGTGTCTGAAATACAATAAAGGATGTTGTTTTATTCATGGCTGTATTGCCATCACATGGAGCAGTACCTTACACAGATCAGAGCTAGAGAAAAAATTAATTAAGGAAAGCAGTTATTACTTTTTAAGAACTTCAGTAAAAAAATATTTTAAAGCAAAGATATATCCAACTGGGTCTCTTCTGGGCTGTTGGAATGCTGCAAACCCAAAATAGTGAGCAAGATCCAACGGGAGAGGCCTGAGAAAAAAACAGAAAGAGTACAACCTCCTACTAAGGATTCATTCTTTTCACCACCAGGCAATTACTGAGTATTATTTGATAGGTGTGCTGGTAGGTGCCATACATACCAAGATAGATTTGGCATGAGTCTGTCCTTGAAAATCTCAGTTGAGAAGGAAAAGAGTAGGCTCTAAAAGGCTAAGAAAATAAGTCTGGATCTTATTTTATCTGATGATTATCTTCCTGTTTCTCTTTCTATCTCTTTTCCAGTGTTTCTTTAGGCTGAGTCAATAGAGTTTTCTCTGAAGTTTTCTGTCTGGCAGCCACCACCCCTCCCTTTCTCTCACTCTGTATTTCTCCTTCCAGGAACTATCTATAAAAGTAGGCATATTTTGTCACCAGCTGGTAAAAAAATTAAGGGATCCCTTTATGAATGTGAGAGCAAGTATTAAGTTCTACCAAGAAACATGGTGGGGATGGCAATGGAGAAACTAGGGAGGAAATAGGGGACATGATCTCAGAGATGAAGTGATTACAGTCCAAGAGGGAACGTACCACATACAAACAGACAAAAGTACACAGACAGAGACATCTAAAGGGATTAGTAAATAAAACATATTTTTATGTGTATGATTGATATGGTTTTACTTTCACACAGGAAACAATCTGTGGAAGTAATTTTTCTACTTCTCTAGATATATCACATGCTTACTGGTTGGAACAAAGAAAGTTTACTGTATTTGGTTCCATCTCTCAAAGGTCCTTTCTATCCAGCTGCAACATGATTTTGACTGTCTGTTATTAACAGGTAGTGGTAAACATAAAGAAGTTAAACTGAGGAGCTGACCAAAGCACTAGCCTAAATAAATTGAAAGCAAAGAGCATGATTAAAGAACATTCCCAGGCAGCTCTGTATGACAGGCTAGCTGGCTTTTTGCCTACTGTAGTAGTAAGAAGTCTCCTTAAATATTTAAACTCCATGAGGTCAGGAGTTTTAATGAAACTGGAATGAACTGGTGGTAAAGATTAATGTATAGTATGCACGCATAATAACTGCACAAAAGTTAGATTTTTCATTAGACTAGATATTTCCTTCAGGAAGTATGAATGTGAAAGAACTGAAATTGCATACACACTGAAAAGGGCAGAATACTCTCTAAGGTAAATACCAATATTCTACAACTTTTTAAATCTGGAAGCAATCTAAGAGATAATTATGAGAAATGAACTTAATGAAGGTAAATGGCTGTATAACCTTTAAAAAGGTCCTGTAACAAATGTAACAGCAGAACTCCAGATTTTGGCTACAGTCCTATGAGCTAGTGTGCACTAATTGTTGGTAACCCCACTGAGTCTGTCTCTGTGTCGATGGCCCAGCTCCAGAGAGCGGGTTGAGTTTTAATTGCCACTTCTTCTCTGCTCAAGATCATTGCAATTTATAAGGCCATACTCAGTCCCAACAGTCTGAACCCCCTCCTGCACCACAAAGACCCAGAAAATAAGTTGAAAGTTCTCTGAACATATAGCATAAATAGAACAAAGTTATATGGTGAAATTCTTTTAAATGAGACTACCTCATTTCTTATTCATTTACTATTTACTTATTCATTTACCCATTTACTATTATTTTTGACAAAATTCTAACAAGAATGTTTACTTTGGTATATTAATCTACAGCAGGTCAAAACTCACAGGTGGAATGTGGAGATGGGGAAACTAACAGCTGTCGGTCTGGTGAAGGCAGCAATAAATGATAGCTGGAAAGACACTACTCATACAAGAAAGAAGGAAACATTTGAAAAAGGATAACAATCTGGAATCATTTTGTATCAAGGGGAACTGACACTAATAATGCCTCACTAACTTAAAAACATCATTTTATTATAGATTTCAACAGTAATTAATATTGAAAATGATGGTTTTTGAGTCACTAAGCTTAGAAAAAATATTCTATATGTTCTGTTTAAGAAAGTAGAGAAGCATACACTACTTTGGAGTTATTTTTATCCAAAATCCTTAAAATATTTGAACTGGTAATTTTGGGTTTTAGTTTCTTAAAATGAGAAAGGCTTTGGGTTTCTGAAAAGTTTAATTATGGATAACCTCATTTATTTCAATTCTATATAAACACGAACTTCCCATATTAACCTTGGAAAAACCATTGTATCTTTGGGCAAATAATCATTTGAAACCCTGCTTTAAGTCTAGCATATAGTGTTCCATAAAATTTCTTTCAAGTAAGAAGACCATTCTCATACACACTAATGTATTTGTTGGAACATTCACAGTGACAATCTTCTGACTGTATTGTGAAAAAGGCTAACACTGAGGCTGGGTCAGGGACTTACATTTGATTTCTTCATCCTGGTTCCACAGACATAGAGCTGGGTAGATAAAGATCATTTTCTAATAATTGGCTAAAGTTAACCTCATAAACCCAGTCACAGTTATAAAGATTTTTCCATGTACCATCTCTCCAAGATAGAAATAAAAGTCATTGGAAAGGTAAGTTGATATACAAATAGTTGCATTGCACATCTTATTTCAGGACTGAGCTAATAGTAAGATTAAACTATAGCAACTGAGTACAGAGATGGAGGGGAAGCAGATTCAAGGCTTGATAACTACAGCATGTTCTAACCAAGGGAATCACCCCTGGAGGGAAGTAAACAGCACATTAGGGTTTGAGAACCTAAAGACAGAAGAAGAGGAAGAATGTTGTATGTGAGTACGATGATTAATATTTACAAATAAGAACGGGCAGTTTATGTTGAGAAATAAGGAGTTTGGTGACATGTCGGAGGAGGTTTAAGGCTCTATGTAGTTTATTCTGTGACTCCTATGGATAATAGGGATAAAAGGGATCCAAAGGTGTTGGTAATATGAAAGAGTGGGAGCTTGGCAGAATGAAAAGGGCATATAGGTTCCCAGATCAGGAAAGCCAGAGTTAAAATCCTACATCTCCCATGTACTAGTTGGTAATGAAAATAATATTTGGAAAAAATTTCTTTGTTTTGAGTAGGCTAGATTAGGATGAAAAAAAGAGAGGGGTGGGGCGCCTAGGTGACATAGTTGGTTGAGTGTCGGACTCTTGGTTTCAGCTCAGGTCGTGATCTCAGTGTCATTAGATCGAACCCCGCATCGGGCTCTACACTCAGCATGGAGTCTGCTTAAGACTCTCTCTCCTTCTACAAACCCCCAACTCTTTCTCTCAAATAAATAAATATTTTTTAAAAAGGGAGAGGGGCCATTAAAATAAACAGGTATGTGAAGGTTGGCTGAGGAAAGGTTTGAATTCAGAGATATATTAGAAAGTAAGATCATTAAGACTTATTGAAAAAAAAAACAACTGGTTGCCATGGTGACAGTAGTCCTCACATCCACTTAGCACCCTAAATGCTGCCTGCCTTCCACATTTCCTGGATGGTAAGAAAATGGATGGTTTTCCTCACACTGTTAAACAATGTGTTAGATCAAATGAGCAACTTCATTAAATTACTAGTTTTTCATTCGTCTGCTCACAAAATGAAGCTACTGTGCAATGCAGACCCAGAGTGGGTCTACTGCATTCAAACTACTATAAAATATTTATTTCTCTCTGACTCACATCATCCATCCACCTGAGAAAATCATGGAATTTAACCTTGGGCAATCCACTTAGCCTCACTCGACCTCAGTTTCTTTGGTATAACATGAGGGTGTTCAAAGAGATGAACTAATTTATTTTCCAGCTCTAAAATTTTGTAACTTTAAGCACTGGTAAAATGAGTACTAAATAGTATATATAGTTCAAGCATGTTCAGGAATGTATGAATAGGCCCCTTTAGCCCTTGTTTGCTATAGACCCAGCAGAGCTTCATTAGAAAAACCACAAAGGATCAACTAGTGCTAATAGCTCAATTTCAAATTCAAGAACAGGGTCAGGGTTGATCTGGTTGGGGATACATGGGGAAAGACCATACTGGATAATGAACATACCTGATTCTTTTCATGAAATCTAGGAGGACTTCAGAGGTAGGTGACTTTTAATCTGAATTTTGAAGAATGACTAAAGGTAAAGAGAATTAAAAACAGAGGGAGCAGCATATAAAGAGGCTTGAGATGCAGAGAAGGGGGTCCAACCATGACTAAAAGGTAAACAGAGACCACTGGCTCTGGCAAGGACATAGGATAATTTAAATGGCAACACACTGGCCTTATTCTAAATGACCCTTCCTTGTGGTGCCTGCGTGGCTCAGTCGGTTCAACGTGTCTGGCTTCTGCTCAGGTCATGATCTCAGGGTCCTGGGATCGAGCCCCACATCGGGCTCCCTGCTTAGTGGGGAGTCTGCTTCTCCCTCTCCCTCTGACCCTCCACCCTGCTTGTGCTCTCTCTCTAATTAAAAAAAAAAAAATGACCCCTCCTCAGGAATACGTAGATCAACCCTGATTTTTATCATAGTCAGGATGAGATCCATTTTCATGGTTATGACAATTACCCAGAAGGGTTGCATTTAAATTATAAATTGATGATATACAAAGCTAATATATGTTATGGGCCCAGTCTGACACACAGTAGATGTTGAACGAAAATAATATATCTTTGGGGTGCCTGGGTGGCTCAGTCGTTAAGCGTCTGCCTTCGGCTCAGGTCATGATCCCAGAGTCCTGGGATCGAGCCCCGCATCGGGCTCCCTGCTCCGCGGGAAGCCTGCTTCTCCCTCTCCCACTCCCCCTGCTTGTGTTCCCTCTCTCGCTGTGTCTCTGTCTGTCAAATAAATAAATAAAATCTTTAAAAAAAAAATAATATATCTTTCCTTGTTTACAACAATTTTTCTAGGATCAGTGACTGGCATAAGGTTGATGCTCAATAAAAAAAAAAAACGTATTGAATGAATAAATCATAAAAGCATCAGGCCAGGTCATGACTTCAGTGGCAGTAAGGACATCTACTGTTTGAAGGACTGAAGGCTACTCAGTAACCAGAGAACAAGTTAGCAAAGACACTGTTTATGGATGTTGTGTGCAGGCTCTGAGTGGAGCCCCCTGGAACTGTGCAAGGGCATGTGTATGGTAGACCTGGGAGTATAATAGTAGACCTGGGAGTATAATAGTCGTTAAGAGTTTTGACCCATGTAAAGATACGCTAAAGGTAGACCTGGGAGTATAATAGTCGTTAAGAGTTTTGAGCCATGTAAAGATATGCTAAAGGTTTGGGGAGCTTAACTTAGAGGATACTTATCTATTGGTTTTTACTAAACTTTATTTTTCATAGATCTCTCTACTCTAGTGTGATCTGGAATTATGTTTGCTGTAATTCTATAGTGCATTGGAATTTCAGAATCAAATGTATCCTTAAGGTGTATAAATTGCATTTTTTCCTTGCACATCTGGGCATTTCCACCAAACAGGCAGTCTCGTGACTCTGGGAGGCAAAGAAGGAGGAGGAAGCTGTTTAATAGAATACAATTAGAAGGGGCGCCTGGGTGGCTCAGTCGGTTCAGTGTGTCTGCCTTCAGCTCAGGTCATGATCCCAGGGTCCTGGGATGGAGCCCTGCATCGGGCTCCCTGCTCAGCAGGAAGCCTGTTTCTCCCTCTTCCACTCCCCCTGCTTGTGTTCCCTCTCTCGCTATATCTCTCTGTCAAATAAATAAATAAAATCTTAAAAAAAAAGAATACAATTAAAAAATGTAATTAACATTAAAATCTTCTCCAGTTTCTAGCCCACTTCCTTCCTTTTCTTTCAAAGAACCACAATTTTCGCACAACACTTCCTTCCTGCCCTTCCTCCTTCTCCTAGTGATTGTGATTAAACCAGATCTCACCATGGTCAACGAGGATGGGGGAGGCAAAGGAAGGTTCTGTCACAGCACCTATTTAGACTCCTGGACTTTTACATACATTTGCATTATTGATTCTTCCCCACCATCTCCACTTGAAGACAGAAAATGCTCAGTAGGTGTCCTTTAGCAGGACTTGCTTGTATTTCTGCAGGAAGGAAAGAACACACTTTTCAGTAAGTGTGTAATATTAAGTGTTGTGCTTGGCCATGGCACAAAGTCCAGGTGAAACTTTGCTGAAGTCAGGGCAGAAAGGGGGCAGAGAACATGGCAGTGTTAGAAATGGGATGATTACAAACCCCACTGAGCATTAAGTGATCAATAGTCACGACCCAGAGCTACTATTGTCAGCGATGCTATTTAATAGTGCCGTGTTTCTGCTCAGTGGGAGAACCATTTTCCGCTCCCAATCCCAGCGGGAAATAATTTTGCCTGCCAAATGGTTTAGCTTTTATCCTATCCAACACAGCCTCAGACTTAGCCACTAGGAGGGACAAAATGCTGAGGCTGTAGAGAAGAGCTGAGGCCTTGGAAGAGCTGAGGTCTTTCACAGACTTAACAAATCAAATTTCATAACTACTGGTATAATGAGCAGCCTGAAGCAGAGGGGATAGCCCAATGTAGACACTGGGACAAGAGCAACTTGGGGCACAAGAAGATCCAACTTTAATAAGAACTTTTCCCTTTATAATACTGATTAAGAGATACCTTAAACTTTTTGGTGAGAGGAACTGGAGACTTATTCTCAAACCTTAATCACTGCTTATAGATAGTGGCATAGAAACTTGCACAGTACACTATGCAGCTCTCCTTGGAGTATTTGAAAGTTTTATTTTTTTAATTTATTGTTTTTTAAAAAGATTTTATTTATTTGACAGAGAGAGACACAGCGAGAGAGGGAACACAAGCAGGGGGAATGGGAGAGGGATAAGCAGCCTTCCTGCTGAGCAGAGAGCCCGATGTGGGGCTCGATCCCAGGACCCTGGGACCATTACTGGAGCCGAAGGCAGACGCTTAACGCCTGAGCCACCCAGGCGCCCCTATTTGAAGCTTTTAAATACCTAAATTCCTCATTAGAGACATCCCTTTCAGTACAGTTGTACAAAGACACTTGGACTGGATGAACCTGGCTTCCCTATTTTAGGGTCTACCTTAAATTAGTTTATATAGTTTCACCCCTATTGTGTACTGACTCATTATGATTTCAAACCCATGTTTTGAAAGCTTGTTTTGGACAACACTGTTTGTGGTTTGGACTTGTTTTGAATGCCTTGTCTCAATGAAGTTGTTCTGCAGTTAGATATTAAAATTTTCTTACCAAATTCTTGCACATGAAAAGGAGAGGATCATTACCTCATTGATACCAGAGTAATGGCAGGGGTGTCCATCATGTGATGGACCTTAAAACTTTAAAAACCAAGATTTGACCAGTAACTTGAGTGTTTGGTCTGGGCAAGGCTCCTCTTTGCTAATCTGAATGGCTGTCTGTCGATTTTGAGACCACCGCACCTGCCATGGCCAGGCTACTCTTGGTTGGCAGTGCTGGGAAACTGTGCAGCAGTGTCAGGAAGAGAAGGGACACGTGTTCCTGCCTTGGCCAGGCTACTCAGGCCAGGTAGTGAGGCAAGCTGTGTCCCTCGGGTAGTAACCTTCCGGGCAGCCCATCTTCTCTGCATGCGGTGCGGCCGCCTGCTAGCTACATCCTCCTAGCTCCTGCAAGGCCAGCAGCTGATACCCACAGTTCAGTTGGAAAGACCGACTCTACCGAGAACAAACCTGCTAAAAGGAGTACCTCAACAAAATGTGGACTTTATTTCATTCATTTCCTCTTGGCCTGGAACAAGAGTGTAATTAATCTATTATTGGCTTGGTATCTCTTTATTGGCATACTAAGAGACGTTATCCCGTATGCTATTGGTTTGTGAAATATTATTATACATTATAATTCCTATGGTGAACCCATGTTAAACAAATTACTGGCAAAGACAATCTAGTCTCTGAGCATGATTTGATGCAAACCAAACAACCTCTGTTCCCCAGTGTCTATTCTCCACATAGTCGTCAGAGATCTTATCGATGCTAAGTGACACCATGGCTCACTTCTGATCAAAAGCCACCAATGGTCTCACAAGTCACTCGGACTAAAACTAAAAGCTCTTTCCATGGCTCGAGGGCTCCAAAAGATCTGACCTTGAGCTGTCTTTGATCTCATCTCCTAACAGTGTCATCAGAGAGCTCCCTTTCTGACCACTCTATCTAGAGTGGCCCCGCTCCACTGCCACTTCCTGTCCTTTTACCCTGCCTCTGTTTCACATAGCAGTTCATTCATTGGACACACTACCTATTTCCTTCCTTATTACCTGCCTCCCTTTTCTAGAAAGTAGGCCTTATACACTGGGGACAGATTATGCTCTAAAACATCCAGAAGAATGCCTGGTAAATAGGAGAAATAGAGTTGGTTGAATTGATGGATTTAAGATCCCTATTCTGTAAGTGAGCAGAGCAGGTAACTAGCCTCCATTACAAAATGTTCTTTTTTTTAAAAGATTTATTTAGAGAGCGTGTGTAGACGTGTAAGTTGGGGGAGGGTCAGAGAGAGAATCCAGCCGACTCCCTGCTGAGTGTGGAGCCCTGTGGGGGCTTGATCCCACAACCCATGAGATCTTGACCTGAGCCTAAACCGAGAGCTGGACACTGAACCGACTGAGCCACCCAGGCGCCCCTACAAAATGTTTTTCTATCCATTATTTTCTCTGGATGGCCAGTATATCACACTTGCTACTCATACATAACTAGACTGTAAGTTACATATTTGCAGCCTATTTTCTTTGACCAAAGCCTGATTGGGCATAATTTTCTGCTTCTGATTATCAGCTCTTTTGTAGACTGGCATTTGATAAGTGCCTGTACTTGTAAAGCATCCCTTTGCTTACCATGGGGTGTGGGATTGTGCATAGAGCATTTAAAAATTTAAAAGCACTCCAAAGACATGAATAAAATTGATATTCAGTCAGTAAGATCTCTGGTTTAGTGAATTAAATTTATAGAAAGACTGAATGTGATATAAGCCATGGCATAGTCTCTTATAACATTGTCATATTTTATTCAAGATTGAAGAAAAGGATCAAGAAAAAGTATCTCATTCATTTTTTTAAAAAACATGAAGGTGATTCATTTAGGAAATTTAATTATTAGGGTAAGAAATTTAAAACATGGAAGACACTGGGATATTAGCAATCAAGTAGATAACAAATAGCTGTGTGCAAGAGTGTAGCATGTTGGTGATAAATGACACTGGGCAACTTTTACAGGAAGTTCACATTTATTATCTCGTGTGATTTTCAAAATATTCCTGTGGGGTTGATATTATTATAAAACTTTTTTTTTTTTTGTGGATGAGGAAACAAGTGCAAAAATGTGAAGCAACTTATCCAAAGTAATGGAGGCAGAAGGGAGCAGAGCCAGTTTTCCAATGAAACTACACTCACTTAGTTCCTGTAGATTTCTGCTTCCCTCTGTGACTTTCCCCAGCAGAAACAGTGCTTCAAATTTTACTAGCCAGGACAACAAACTTTAAATTGTTTTCATGGCCTTAGATTTCAAAGCTAGCAGTTGAAGTAGCAGTTGAAGTACTATATTTCTTTGAAAAAATGCTTTAGAAATTAGAAAATCAGTTACCTGATTTATAGGAAACTTTAATGCAGTCTATTAGAGAGAAGGAGGAGAATATTTTGAACATTCACATTTAAAAGTCAACTGCATATTCCCTTCACTATATAAGAGCATGTTAATAATAAACTAGGTAAGCACAAGAAAGGAACAACTTTAACTCATGGTACCTTTAGAACTATACTGAATTCCTAAAACCTGCAACAGATACAGGCATGTTGCTAGCATGTCATGGGGCTGAAGAGCTTCTCCTTATCTCCTGCAACTTCCAAACATTAAAATACAGCAGGACACAAATGATAAAATTCAATTATACCCCACATACAGATTTTTCACTAATTACATCTGAGAGGAAAACTTGCCTAGAAATTTCCTGAAATAACATTGATTCCAACTGTTCTTTTAAAAAGACCAAGAGAGTCATTATTTAGTTCTCCATGTATTTTGATACAAGTTGTGAACAAGATAGATTTGATAGGATTAGACATTTTAAAGGCCTTAAACACATATTTTTATCATAAGTATCATATTAAAAAATTATTTAATTCAAATTATGTAAGTATTTTGAGATTTCAACCCTGTAAGCCAAAAGTTGAACTTCCATGTTAAAAAAATTCAATTCTTTTAATTTCTTTTTAGTATATTCCAAACATGGTAACACTCCAAGATAATTCAAGACAAGGAACACTGAACTAAGAGTTAAAGATTTAAAATCTAGTTCTGGATCTTCTATTAATCAGCTGGGTGAGCATAAGTAATTTTTAAAAAATATTCCAAGCCTTCATTTTCTAAACTATAAAATTAAAGGATTATACTTGAACTCTCTAGCAATTCTAAAATAATACGACCACATGATCTAGACGTGAGTGTTCTCAAAATCCTACTCCAAAATACTCTAGAATTTTAAAATTAATATGAAAAGACTTCTGACCTATTACAAGTCTCATGCACTTTACTCTGAGTAAAAGATCACTGGTCAATATTTAAAATGTATTGATTTTATTTGTATACAATTCTCCCAACTTAGGTATTTTAAAAGCAACAAATTGGAGAGGTAAGGAATGCAGGAAGCATGTATACTTATAATGGGGACAAAATAGTGTAATAGAAGAGCAATTGACAGAAATAAAAATCTGCTTTTTAAATTTATTATAACTAATGGTCATAAAGATCACCTCTCTTCAGAAAAGGTCAAATTATTCAGTACATTTTACTTAAAAAACAGGGACATGCATAGTGTTTTATAAGTGTTTCTATTTTAAATTTTTAAAGTAAGAAATTGGGCACATAGACATGTTTTGAAACCTATAATATTAACATACACTTTTCTAGATGACTCTAAATAAATGATGTATTATTCTTGTTTGAAATCTTGATTTTTAAGAGGCAGAAATTCTGACTTTTTCAATTGTGGTGAAATGTGAGATTCCATTTTAAGGAGTTCCTTTGAAATTCTCTGTGTATAAAGACTAGAGGATTTTAGCATGGCCATGGTTCTTTCTCACTTTCTGTGGTTGAAGGCCTTGTCTTACAATCAAGCGTTTAAAGGACT
Organism: Halichoerus grypus; assembly: GCF_964656455.1. Taxonomy (NCBI): domain Eukaryota; kingdom Metazoa; phylum Chordata; class Mammalia; order Carnivora; family Phocidae; genus Halichoerus; species Halichoerus grypus. The sequence goes on from NC_135717.1 coordinate 105,432,600, forward strand.
AAAGGTAATGAACACACAGAATATCTCAGACACATGGCAAAGTCCAAGAAGGTTATAGGAAATTAAACTGTTTGTAGTCAGGAATTCTTTGTTGTTGTTCTTTTTTTCCCCTTTGGCCTATCAGTCAGGGATCCAGGAGGAAATAGATGGCACACATAAACTAGGCTAATTCCAGAGGGCTTAACGAATGGACTATCTACAGAGATGTGAGCAGGGGTCAGAAAACCACAAAAGAGGGTACAGCACCGGGCACTGGTAATGGGTGGGTGGGGGGGGGCTGTGATGACCCCTAGGTCTGAAAGGACAAGGGAAGGGGGACAGCTACCTGGACTCAGAAGGAAAAAGTGGTGAAAAGAAAAGGCTGCTTTGAGAGGAACTGTGCCCTCAGGTGAAGGACACAGTCAGACTGAGGCAATCTCTCAGAGCAAGATGAGAGAATACATATCCAAATGACATTCTCCTCCTGCCCTAACATCTCTTGCCAGAACCCAGAGAACAGTGTCTGTGGACCTAACAGTCCAGCCCCCTGAGCTACTGAACAGTGTAGAGGATGATAGAGTGAACCTGAAGGAACACACGGAGTACATCTAGCAACTTTAGCTCCTGAAGTTTTATAAGATGCGCTCAATAAGCGCACGTACAGGTTGGTAAAGGAACAAAGAGGAGAAGTGCCCGGTGTTAAAGGAAGAGTCAGGTTGCAGATGAGGGGCATGCAATGTGACATTATGAGTATATACTTCATAAAAAAATTATATACTCACTGAATCACAGTACACAGTCACTAAAAAGATTTAAATAAACTCTTAGACAAAACTTTCCACCCTACATAGATAAGCATACCACCTAAAACTACCTCCTACCATAATAATAGGACATAACCACTTTTTAGCACCAAGATCTTTATTCCTGTTTAATATGTAAGCTACATAACAACAACCAAAACCACAGCCTGATGATAGCATCTGTAAAACTTCTTGGCAGCTAACATACAGTAAACATTGACAAATGCCTAGCTCTGCTAAGCATTTATCTTATTTACTCTATTCAACAAACTATGGTTTGCCTTCCCATAATCCCTGTTTTACAGATAAGGTAATTAAAGTTTAGAGAGATTTTGTAACTTGCTCAAAACCATAGAGGGAAGTGACACAGCAGGGATGCAAAGCTTGTTAGTTTGTCCCAAAGGCTAAGTTCTTCAGTGATTAGGCTACAGGGCTTTCAACAATAGCCAGATAGGGAGAGGGTAGAGGGATGAGGGTAGGCAATGGGGAAGGGGGGAGAGGGAGAGACCCAAGGGTGATAGAGAAGTTAGTTATAAATCTTTACAAGTTGAGCAAGGTAGGAATTTAAATTAGAAACTATGTGGATGCAATGAATTTAGGCAAAAAAAAAAAAAATCATCTTGCTTTTTGAACAACCCCAAATATTATGACTAAAATATAGTTAGCTACCAATTTTTGACTGATGTTTTTTCAATGATTCAAAATGTCTTACTGTGCTTACCCAACAATTCTCTATTTATTTAAAAAGTGTGGCATCAGTGTTGAATTAAGACTAAAACTGGTGGGGCGCCTAGGTGGCTCAGTCGTTAAGCGTCTGCCTTCGGCTCAGGTCATGATCCCAGGGTCCTGGGATTGAGCCCCACATTGAGCCCCACATTGAGCCCTGCATCACGCATTGGGCTCCCCGCTCGGCGGGAAGCCTGCTTCTCCCTCTCCCACTCTCCCTGCTTGTGTTCCCTCTCTCGCTGTGTCTCTCAGTCAAATAAATAAATAAAATCTTAAAAAAAAAAAAAGACTAAAACTGGTGGCACCAATTTAAGTGTTAGATATGCATTAACTTTCTTTGTTTTGTGAAACAAAATGCTGTAACCGATATTACAGGGATCTACTGCTTAAACTGATAATAAAGGCTAATTTAATTGTTGTGGGCTATTTTAAAGCTAATTTGCCTGCAATCTTTCATGTGAAATGCAAAGGCAGTCAAAACAGACAGAACACTGAAGTCCTTGTTCTCTAAATGTACATAGATGAGGTTTAACTTTCAAAATAATATAAAAAACTATGGTGATTTATTGAATACCAAATATTCATGAGACAAAGTTCCTTATTTTTTTTTTCCCTTTTCCCCCATTTGCCCATCCCTCTACTCGCTTCCCCTCCAGCAACCACTAGTTTGTCTGGTGTTTTTACGGGTGTGTTCCTGCTTTGTTTGTTTGTTTTGTGGAGACAAAGTCCCTTAACAGTCTTCCTGAGTTGAACAGGTGTTAAAGCCAAGAAGAACCACACTTTGGGAACTTTCATAATCTTTTGATAGTCTATGATAGACTTTGTTATTTTGAACTTAATTTTAATTTGATTTTATATTACAACATAGGTACTTGCTATAAATTCTTGCAAAATGACTAAAAGACATTATAGATAGGTTCATAGAATTTATCTGCATCATTTGAGTTAATAGTCAATTAATGGTGGCCCATTAGCAGATGTGGTATCTGTGACACTCCAGGACAGGGTTTATGGCAGAGATGAAAGAGAAAATTAGGAATGCCTAAGGAGGAGTAGATCCGGGTTCATTGTCCCAATCTGCAGGCCTATGACTGTAATATTGCTTGCTGCACCCCAAAGGTTGAGCTAGATGGCCCCTAACCAAAAAATTTACTCTCTACTGCCTTGCCTTCCACCACACTTTTTCCTTTAGAATGAAGTTGGAATTTTGCCACTCTTTAAAATGTTATTGGATAACAAATTATTCCAGAGTTAACAAAATTTAAGAGAGAATTGATAGCTAAATGCAAAAAACCAAAACAAAATAAAAAACAGTATTATTTTGATCCTGGAATAGATTCAGGATGCTCACGGGAAAAATTAAAAATATGTCACTAGAAGCAAGAAAACAAATAAAAAAAACTTTTAAACATTTAAAGATATTTTGGTACTGGGTATTAAAATACATAACTTCAAACTCAAGCTCAGCTAGTACATTCAGCACTCTGGTTGGTACAACAAACACAATAGTTTGTATTTGGCATGTCAAGGTCTACTCTTTCAAACTTGACAGATCCTTGGTTAAAAGATAATAGATTAAAGTACTTTATAGCTGTAAACCAGGTCATTGTGGTTATGTGCATACACTCTCTTTTCCTGTGAGAATTCCTCAGTGTCTGAACATCATTGGTGCTGAAAAAAATGTTCATTGATTAGATGAGTAAATAAATATGTAAAATAGAGCTAGTTCTATTCAAAAAAAGAAAAGCTTTTCTTTAGCTACCTATACTTTCAATGGCTTCTTGAGTGTGCATGAGATCACTACATTTAAATTAGTCTTTATAATGAGTGACTTCTTGAAAAAAGTTAATTAAAAATTTGAAAAATATACTTACATAGCTTAAAAATTAATGTATATGGAGCAATATGTTGCAAATCATTCCTTTTCTATGTTCAACTAGTTTCTACCACTTTTGCCAATAGGTAACTATTAGATTCTTGTGTGTCCTTAAATAGGCTTTACTAATATATATATAACCAAATATGAATATATATTTCTTTCTCATTACCAAAATAGTGGCATAGGGTACACACTGTTCTTCAATGTGATTTTTCCCTATGTTGGGAGATATTTCTATATTAGTGCAAGCGATGACTGGCTTGCCATATTTCTGTATATAGTGGGATGATCCTTCAAGTGAAAATTAATTTTTTGTAAAGAATAAAGACATACCTTTTTATTTCCTTATTCCTCAAACTTCCTTTTTATTCCCAATCTTAAATTTTAAAAACCTTGCTAATTCCTGATAAAAATATTAATCTTTCTTGTATAGAAATAATTAGTAATGAAATTATGAATACAAAATATGTGACTTTTGTTTCAACCTGAAAGGATTTTTGACAATAAAATATTCCTGCTTTATTTTGCATATGAATTTATGTCACACACTGAATAAATTTTTAATTTTTTGTTACAGAAAGTAGTTGATGTTAACAAATAGAACTAAGCATATATTTATTAATTTGTAAACAACAGGGTACAAGACTGCATTGTTTTTGCCCTCTGGTAGTGGCAGATTTATACTTATATACATTCTTAAACTTGACCTACTATGAGAATTTGCTACATTAATTTATTCAACAAGTATTTACTGATTAATTACAAAGTGCTCATATATGCTGTAAAGAATACAAGAGATGTACAAGATGATTTCTGTCTTCCAGCTTAGAGGCAAGGGGAAGACGTAAGACATCTACTTGGAAAATGTTTAAATACATGCCTCAGATGGCACTTCCATGGCCGATGCTAGCTTCTTTCCATTTCCATTACTACCAGTCTCAGCCAGTCTTTATTTCTTCTAATCTAGACTGCCATGTTAGACTCCTACCTGGCCCCCTACATTTCATATGCCCTCACTCCTACCCAGCGTACACACAATGCCATAGAGGGTAACAGCTCTAATAGTTTCACTCTTCACAAAATAAATATAAACCTCTACAGCAATAAAGGGCTTACTGAGTGTAGTTTAAATAGAACATTCTAGTTTTGGTTCCCTTTGGTCCCTTCTTCATCTCATATTCCCAAACTCACAAGCCTACTGTTTTCCCCCTGAAAATGTCCTAGAACTTGCTTTCTTTTTCCTCATGCTGTTTTCTCTTCAAGAAACATCCCTTTCTTTTTTTCAGAATTCTGTCATCCTCATATGGTGATCTTTTACACTATATTCATATTAGACATAATCTGTATGAGAGAGAGCGAGAGTGTGTGAATGTGTGTGTGTGAACAAGACCACATTTGTGGAGGTTATCAGGAAGATATTACATAGTTATTAATTATATATTAGCATATACTTTACTTCTTTGTTTACTTGTTTCTTCTATTAGACTAAAGTTCTTGACCAAAACTTGTATTTTACTAGTCTTTATTTCCACTTTAGAACGAAGTATAAGCTTTGTACATAGAAGTTTCTCAGTAAATACTTATGTAATCAAATTGAAGTTATTTGAATCCAATGCTGTAGAAAAAAAAAATCAATTTCGTTTAGTGAACTGGCCTAGGAAGATTTTTTGAATAAGGCCTTGGATGGGTCTTTTTTTTTCTTTAAAGATTTATTATTTATTATTTATTTATTTATTTGACAGAAAGAGAGAGAGCACAAGTAGGCAGAGAGGCAGGCAGAGGGAGAGGGAGAAGCAGGCTCTCTGCCGAGCAGGGAGCCTGATGTGGGGCTTGATCCCAGGACCCTGGGATCATGACCTGAGCCAAAGGCAGCCGCTTAACTGACTGAGCCACCCAGGCGCCCCTGGACAGGTCTTTGGATACATGGGGAAAAAACTGACCGAGACTCTATGATAAAAATTTGTTGGAATGAGAAACAAAATAATTAAAAACAACAATCGCAAAAAAGCAGCAACTCTGATTTCCATAGAGTTCTACTTTTAATAATCATATCATTGGCCTGAAAAAGTAAAAAGAGATCCATGGCATTTATATCAATATGATAGTAAAGTAGGACTTAATGATACTAAAGAGATTCATTAAACATTAAAAATATATCAACTATTTCAAGTTGGTAACAAAATTTTTTGACTAAATTTTAGAATTTTTAAGTTGGAGGTTTGCAGGATATAAAGTTACTCTTTTAAAAAACTCATACGTGATTATTTCAAATAAGAACCTTAAATTATAAGAGTGGCTTAAGATCTATGTTTAACTAGTTATTTATGTGTATTTGTCATTAGTGTCTCCTGATATAAAGAGATTTATCTGTTACATAAAATCTGTGTTTACATAGTTGGATCACCTTTGCAGGTTTCTACAAAACTTGGATAAGTGAAGGTATATGACTACATTTCTTTTTATTTCTTTCCTTTCTTTCTTCTTCTCTGTAGAAAACTCTGTATTTCTGTATGAAATTATTTAAAGTTAAAATGTGTAAGAAAAGATTTCTTAAGCAAACTTCAACTCACATTTTTTCACTTTATTAATCTGAAATATAAAATTGTTTACTGATTTTTCAAAAGCTGAAGAGAAGCTTTACTTAAACATTACACTAACCATAAAGATGATACTAGTGTATATTACACTAACCATAAAGATGATACTAGTAAATATTTGGTGTCATAGTCAAGAAATTTAGGTTTCATTACTATCTTCCCAACAGAAAAGCCATAAGCAGTATCTAGAACAATGAGTGGCTCAATGTTCCAGTTACAGAGAAATGTCATTTGGCTAGAATAATTTAATAATATATTTTATTATCTACCTACTTCTTTTTGTATCCAGAATATTGAAATGAAAATGTTGATAGATGTTGTACTCAGAATAAATACACTCCCAAAGATGGCCACATCCTAATTTCTAGAATCTGTGAATATGTTACCTACATGGCAAAAGGGATTTTGCCGATGTGATTAAGATTATTATGAACTTTAAGATGGGGAAGTTATCCTAGATTACCCACGTGGGCCCAAGAACATGTTTCGGAACAATTTTTTGCATCCCTATTACTTAGAACATGCCAAACCCATAGTAGGCACTTAGCAAATATTTGTTGAATGAATAAAAGAAGGAATAATATAATATTGGGGAATCAAGAAAGAAAGAACGTAACAATTAATTATTATCTGTATTTGTAGAATTCTAGAAGGTGTCATACTTTTTAAAACAGTAAAAATCACTGCTCACCATTTTTTTCCCTGTAGGAATATAGGTAATAAAGTGAAAAACACCATGAAATCGAAAGAGCCCCAATGTACCTTTGAAATATGATCCAGTTTGAAAATTTCTTCTTTGTTCCCGTGGAATAAAAACCTAACAATTGAAAATGTTATGATGATGCAATGCAACAAATTGGAAGTATAAAATTTTAAGTTACCTTATCCGTATAATAATTATAGTGAAAACATAATGACCCCAAATACTGATTTTAATTAGTAAAACACTGATGGGAGAAAAATAAAAAAGGAATTACTCTGAATTAAAATATAATTTCCTTATTTTTAAAATAATCCCTTACCTCTATTAAAAACTCCAAATTTTAAGCTTATAAATTTTGGTAAAATTTGGACAAAAGATGGTAAATTCATAAAGACAACCTAACCTGGTGGTAAAAAATTAAATGGCTCCATTGAAAACCCCCAAAATCAGGAGCACCTGGGTGGCTCAGTTGGCTAAGCATCCCACTCTTGATTTCTGCTCAGGTCATGATCTCGGGGTCATGAGATCAAGCCCCATGTTGGGCTCTGTGCTGAGTGTGGAGCCTGTTTAAGAGTCTCTTTCTCCCTCTCCCTTTGCCCCTCCCCCCCGCCCCCGGGCCAGCTCTGTCTCTCTCTTAAAACAAAACAAAAAAAAAACCCCAAAACAAAACAATTCTGCAGTCTAACCTAAGTGACCAGTTCTCTAGTTCCAATTCCATAATTCTGTCCTAGACACATAATCTCAGATAAAACAGATTTATGTAACAAAGAACACAACATTTTTTAGTATAACAAAATTTATGCCTAACTCAAATATCCAACAATAAGAGAATGGTTAGGTAAATAGATCGTATATTTAAACACCACGCACTAAAACAAATGTAGCATGAAAGAAAATCAGTGTGGAAATTTTTAAACATAGTTTGATCTCAATAATTTTAAAACATGTATAGAAAAAATTTAGAAAGCAATATGCCATAATATTACATATAATTGGTAGCATTATAGAATATTTTAATTTTGTACTGTTTTTTACTGTTTTCCAAATTTTCATTATTAAAGTTACTATTTTATATTCAGAGAAAGCATTTTGTAATGGAAAAGAAAAATTCTAATATAAACGATCACTTATGATCATCATTCAACATTTCAAATTCTGTAATCATGTCTATTTCATGAAAGCCTCTGTAGGAATGGGCTGTTTTAAACTCACCCAAGGGCTTTTCAAAATAGCATCAAAGTACATTTTAGGTTTGATCTGAGGAACAAAATCTTCTTAAATAATGAAAGTCAATATTAACTACGAAGACACAGGTTAAATAAACATTTTATGAGAGAAAACAACCACTATTTTTGGTAACTTAAAGAGCTATTTTTTTATTTACATAATTACTAATATTGTGTTAGGTGGCTGAATTATTATTATATATGTAATCAAATCCTACCTTTGCAGGTTCTTAGCATATAAATTCTATAACTTTGTAAGCTTACTACAATAAGCTGGTGATAATTAGTTTTATATACCACTGCTGGTCAAATAAAAACCAATATATTGGTGGAATTCTTACTTACCGTGGTAGCACAATGAATATCTTTCCACACTGTGGCTTCCCTGGAGAGATCAGAGACTTCAAACAAATTATCAAGAATCACTTCCCCAATCATGTCATGTCTAGAAAATCTGTCAAAATCATATACACTGAAATGTAGTTTTCGGTTGCTTAGTTGATCATATACTACAGGAAATTGAAAAGTTTCATCAAATAGAGGATTTAAAGTCTTTCTGTGCACACGGGTCTGAAATTTCTTCTTCCTGTCTGGAAGAAGATACATCTTCACATAAGGGTCAGAAGTGCCTGTGAAGTCTTTAGCAGGGAGATCTAAGGCTTTGATAATTTTAACAACTAGAAGTTCATTTTCATAGTCATACTGGAGGGTGAAGTTAAGTTTCCCACAGGTTTTGATATCTTCTTGCCTGTTGCCCTCAGAGTCAACTGATTTCTGTTTGTAGAGCTCTGGTTTTATCCTCCCAATGCTGGTTGTTGTTTCTCCTCTTTGTAAAACGGGTTCTGTGCCCATGCTAAAATCAACACTGGAAACCTGCATTTGCCTTGGTAGGTGTCTCCGGAAGGAATTGTGGCTGTACACACACACACAAAATAATTTAGGAAGATCATTTGATGACAACATTATATGGTGGCATATAAACTTTCCCCCATCCCCAGGATAATGAAAGCATTGCATTTGTATCAATAGACAGACAGACAGACAGACAGACACACACACACACACACACACACACACAAAGAGCTACTTTTGAAAAATGGGAGAAATGCAATATTCAAAGGAAAAGGCTTCTAAAATGATAGAAGCACCTGAAACACTCAAATGTACATTTTTTATGAGCTTTTGGAATTTTGTACCATCAATCACAAGCATATAATTACATAAATTACATACTGTTGTAAAAAAACATGATTACCAACAAAGTTTAGTATTCCACAAAATACTGTGAATCATCAATCATCTGGTTATATCTAGCTGTCACTCTTATGCAGACCAATCATTCAGATGGCTGGTTTCTTTATATCTACATATTTGAGTCTCATGAATCTCCTGTCTTACTGACTACCCCCCATTACAATAAAAAACATAAGTCCACCTATTCTTACACTGTGTTAATTATTTCTAATACTTAAGATAATTAAATGAGTATTTACTTGTAAAGAGAATATATAGTGGTGACAGCCAAAATTAGTACATTTTTCTTTTTTCAACATGGAGTGGGCTTCAGAAATCCTGAGGATTAAAAAATGTAGAATTTTAGAATTTGGGGCCAACATAATAGAGTGTTTTAGAATTCAAACTGACTTTCCTATTATCACTGTTACTACTACTCTAGTCAACATTTCCAGAACACTGGCTGTATCAACTAACTAGCGCCTTGTAAATGTGACCTGCACTAAGATCTGCTTCTCTTCTACTTCCTCTGTGATTTCTGGCAGGAACCATATCAACTTATGTGACTACTCAATGCTCAGTCCCAGGTATTTTGTTCTTTATTCTCCTTGGTCTCTCCATCAGTCTAATCATTTCTCAGACTATAACTGTCATCTTAAATCTGATGGTTCCTTGCATATATCTCAGATATATAAACTTCTAGTTCCATATTTCTATATCTCTAAGGGAGATTTCTAAATGGTTATCTTAATTTTGCTCCAAACTCAAGCAAATTCATTATTTTCTGCCTTTTACTCCCAAACTGGTGCTCCCTTCCACAATCTTAAAAAATAGCTCTAACATTATCAGCCACATATGCTTGGGAGCCTGCATTATGCTTTGGATCACCTTTCCTTTATTCATGAGATTTACTCAATTTTCTAAATCTTGTTGATGTTTGCTTTGAAACATCCCATATACTTGTCCATTCTGTTTCATTTCCATTGCAACTCAGTCCAGATCCTCATCACCCTATATTTGGCTTTCTATACTAGCCTTTGGCTGATTTTCCTTCTTTCAGCACTCTTTTATACTTAATATCTATCTAGCACTTACTTCAAAATCCTCTACTCACTTCTGTTGTTTATTACATCAGGTCTACATTATTTTTTACAGCAAGCGCTAAGTAATACTGAGGCTATTGCTTAATTAATACTTGATTCATTGATGCACACATAAGGACTGATTTAAGAGGGATAAAAAAGTAGTGATAATCAGAAGTAAGATACCTAGCCAAGATACCATTTGAGAAATAGCTCGAAGAGCTGAGGATATTGAACCTAGAAAGGACAGGAATCTGACTTCTAATATCCGAAGGACTGTCATGGCAGAATTAATAAGAATCAGTGGAAGTTACAGGTAAAGATAGACTTCAGCTTGATATAAGGGAACATTTAAAAATATCTAGAGCTGTACAAAATGGTGAAGTAATGAACTTCCACAAACACAATGTATAGAAACAAAGGTCAGATGTTGAAGGAAAAGGTTTCTGCCTCAGGTGAGATGCTAGACTTCTAAGTGTTTTCTAACCCTTAATTTCTATGATTCTCTATCATTCTGTGACTCTTCAATAATTTTATTCAAGATATCATTATTATGTGTATTAATAAAATAGAATTTTATTATGCAAATTGTAAATTATGTAAAATCAGAATTATAATCTGAGGTGTCCCAAATTCATTCTCTTACAATGAATTAGCTTATTTTCTATTAATGGGACTGAAATACTAAACAACTATCTTTTTTGTGTGTGGCATTTTCCATATTTCCTTTTTGTGTTGTTGTTTGAAGTATTTTATATTCTAGTTAGTTAACATACAGGGCAATATTGGTTTCAGGAGAATTTGGTTATTCATCACTTACATATAACCCCTAGTGCTCAGCACAAGTGCCCACCTTAATGCCCATCACCCATTTAGCCCATCTGCCCACCCACCTCCCCTCCAGCAACCCTCAGTTTGTTCTCTATCATTAAGAGTCCATTTTATGGTTTGCCTCCCTCTCTTTCTTTTTTCTTCCTTCCCCTATGTTCATCTGTTTTGTTTCTTAAATTCCACATATGAGTGAAATCATATGGTATTTGTCTTTCTCTGACTGACTTATTTCTCTTAGCATAATACACTCTAGCTCTGTCCACGTCATTGCAAATGGCAAGATTTCATTCTTTTTCATGGCTGAGTAACATTCCAGTGTGTGTGTATACCACATCTTCTTTACCCATTTATCAATTGATGGTCATTTGAGCTCTTTCCATAATTTGGCTATTGTTGATAATGCTGCTATAAACTTTGGGGTGCATGTGCCCCTTTGAATCAATATTTTTGTGTCCTTTGGATAAATACTTAGTAGTGTAATTGCTGGGTCATAGGATAGTTCTATTTTCAACTTTTTGAGGAACCTCCATACTGTTTTCAGAGTGGCTGCACCAGCTTGCATTCCCACCAACCGTGTAAGAGGGCTCCCCTTTCTCCATATCCTCACCAACATTGTTGTTTCCTGAGTTGTTCATTTTAGCCATTCTGACAGGTGTGAGGTGGTATCTCATTGTGGTTTTGATTTGTATGTCCCTGATGATGAGTGATGTTGAGCATCTTTTCATGTGTCTGTTAGCCATCTGTATGTCTTCTTTGGAAAAATGACTATTCATATCTTTTGCCCATTTCTTAACTGGATTATTTGTTTTTTTGGGGTGTTGAGTTTGAGAAGTTCTTTATAGATTTTGGATACTAACCCTTTATTAGATATGTCATTTGCAAATATCTTCTCCCATTCTGAAGGTTGCCTTTTAATTTTGTTGATTTTTTCCTTTGCTGTGTAGAATCTTTATCTTGGTGAAGTCCCAATAGTTCATTTTTGCCTTTGTTTTCCTTGCCTCCAGAGATATATCTAGCAAGAATTTGCTATGGCTGATGTCAAAGAGGTTGCTGTCTGTGTTTTAATCTAGGATTTTGATGATTTCTTTTCACATTTAGGTCTTTCATCCGTTTTGAATTTATTTTTGTGTGTGGTGTAAGGAAGTGGTCCAGTTTCATTCTTCTGCATGTTACTGTCCAGTTTTCCCAAAGCCATTTGTTGAAGAGACTGTCTTTTTTTCAATCAGATATTCTTTTCTGCTCTGTCAAAGATTAGTTGACCAGACAGTTGAGGGTCCATTTCTGGGTTTCTTTTCTGTTCTACTGATCTATGTGTCTGTTTTTGTGCCGGTGCTGCCTTGATCACTACAGGTTTGTAATAGAGCTTGAAGTCTGGAATTTGATGCCTCCCACTTTGCTTTTCTTTTTCCAGATTGTTTTGGCTATTCAGGGTCTTTTGTGGTTCAATATGAATTTTAGGATTGTTTATTCTAGTTCTGTGGAGAATGCTGGTGGTATTTTGTTAGGGATTGCATTAAATGTGTAGATCGCTTTGGGTAGTATAGACATTTTAACAATATTTGTTAAATATGAGCATGGAATATTTTTCCATTTCTTTGTGTCCTCTTCAATTTCTTTCATAAGTGTTCTAGTTTTCAGAGTACAGATCCTTTACCTCTTTGGTTAGGTTTATTTCTAGGGTCTTACGGTTTTTGGTGCAATTGTAAATGGGATCGATTCCTTGATTTCTCTTTCTGCTGCTTCATTATTGGTGTATAGAAATGCAACAGATTTTTGTACATTGATTTTGTATCATGTGACTTTTCTGAATTCGTGTATCAGGCCTAGCAATTTTTGGGGGGAGGCTTTTGGGTTTTCTACGTAAAGTATCATGTTGTCTGTGAATAGTCAAAGTTTGACTTCTTCCCTGCTGATTTGGATACCTTTTCTTTTTGTTGTCTGATTGCTGAGGCTAGGACACTACACAACTATTTAAATACCATAGAAATGGTACAGCTAATCCCATTCTAATTCTTTTTTTTTTTTTAAAGATTTTATTTATTTATTTGACAGAGAGAGACACAGCTAGAGAGGGAACAGAAGCAGGCGGAGCGTGAGAGGGAGAAGCAGGCTTCCCACCGAGCAGGGAGCCTGATGCGGGGCTCGATCCCAGGAGCCTGGGATCATGACCCGAGCCTAAGGCAGATGCCCAACAACTGAACCACCCAGGCGCCCCCCCCATTCTAATTCTTGATATTCTTTAGCACTAATCTGATAATGGAATACCATTTATTTCTTTAAGCCTGTATATCTATCCTTGATACACAGGATTAGGGGCTTAAATTAGGGACAGGCAACCATTAGAGAGTATTTAGGAAAGTAAAAAGAATTTTAAAAGGAATACAAGTTCAGACCAACAATAGTACAAATCTCACTCCCTTCACTTGCCAGTTGCATGACTCTGGGCAGGGCCTCTCAGGGCTTCAGTCTGAAAAATGGGTGTAATGGTATTACCCACACCATAATGTGTGGTGCAAATTATGTGAAATGATGCATGAAAAATAATGATATAAATTAAAAAAAATAATAAAGGAATACAAGTAGTATATGTTCTGTATTATGAAAGAAGTCTAGTATAACTTAGTTCTATATTCAGTGTACCTAAGAGATTAGGATATTTTGTTAAATAATTTAATATTTCTGCCCAAATCACTTTTACTTATATAATGATTTAAAAAAAAATTTTGTAAACAAAATACCCCCAAAGGTAAATTCTTTATTTTTAAAAAAAAAATTTTTTTAAAGATTTTATTTATTTATTTGACAGAGAGAGCGAGAGAGCACAAGCAGGGGGAACAGTAGAGCGAGAGGGAGAAGCAGGCTCCCCGCCAAGCAGGGAGCCCGATGCGGGGCTCAATCCCAGGACCCTGAGATCATGACCTGAGCCAAAGGCAGACACTTAACCATCTGAGCCACCCAGGCGCCCCTAATTCTTTATTTTTTATAGATTGATTCCATTCACACTCACTTATACTTTTCAATATCATAAAATTTTAATCTTCTATCCTCTCCCTAAAAATCAGTAATTTCTTTCTTATGTCTCTGAATATAATTGTACAGCTGTAAAGCCCCTCCAGCAGGAATCAAAGAGTAGTAATGCCCTATAATTAAGGCAAATAGTGTATATTCTAAGTCATAGTTTAGCTAGTCAGTTAAGAGAAGCTTTAATTATTACAATGCTAAACTATTGCCATGACAAAACAGATCTTTTTTTCTTGCTCTCTCCCCAGCCCACCGGCCCCTTTTCTTTTTCTCTTTTGGAATGACATAAGTGGCTAGTCTCACACAAATATACAACCAATCAAAGTATAGGCCACTTGACTGTTACTGATCTCATTCTTAGCCTTCAAACCTAGAACAGCACCACCCAAGTATTTTTCCAGGTAGGGAAGGAAAAACTTTCCCTACCTTACCTGGAACATCTGACAGTAGCTGGAGTCAAAATTACTTGATGCCATAGGAATAACATGCATTAACATGGTGATTTTCAAATACTTATTACCAACAGATCCTTTCCTTCAAACAAAATCAGAAGCCAGAAGTTGAGTATGTAAAGACAGAGCTGCTCCGGTTATTGTGTGGGTGGAGTCTTGGAATCTCACTGGAAACCAAGCCAGCTTTTCCCTACTACCCAGAAGAAGGTGCTTGAAGATCGTAACACTGAGAGGAGATGGGAAAAGTGCTGGCCTGGAATCAGACAGTGTGCTCCCAGCTTCCCTTGGGCAAGTCACTTAACTTGTTTGAGTTTTACTCTCCTTATCTATAAAATAGTCCTTTCACAGTGTGAAGACCGAATGAGATATTAGATAAGACGACTTTGAAAACTATAACTTCTTGTACTCGATTAACAGTTATTATCATTAGAATTCAGCTGAAGTGCAAATACCATAATGAATTCTCTGGTTCTGATGATCGCAAGCCTAGGGTTGCTGTTTGGGGCTGCAGAGGTGGAACAAAGTCATTCCTGTGTGAGCACGTCCTGGGCCACAGCCCTGGATAACAGGGCTCTCTAATTCACTCACTTCTTAGCACCTAGCAGTTCTCTTTCCCTTAAATGGGAGACTTTTATCCTCCTATTCTCAGCTGCAGTGTCTTTTTTTTTTTAAGATTTTATTTATTTATTTATTTGACAGAGAGATTGAGAGAGAGAGAGAGCGCACAAGTAGGCAGAGAGGCCGGCAGAGGGAGAAGGAGAAGCAGGCTCCCAGCTGAGCAGGGAGCCTGATGCAGGGCTCCATCCCAGGACCCTGGGATCATGATCTGAGCCAAAGGCAGATGCTTAACTGACTGAGCCACCCAGGCGCCCTTAACTGCAGTGTCTTTATCATCTGTTAAGTTTACCTTAGATATTGCTTGAGAATTCAGAGAGGAAAAGCAGAAATATATTTAGCAGCATTTTATTGATTTATTCAATATGTTTGTAAGGAACTCATCTCTCCTTGTTTTTGTTAGTACTGAACTTTTTATCAGAAACTATGAGCATATATTAAAAGCTATAGCCCCATTTCACAGTTAAGAAGGCTTGAATAGTTAAGACTAAATCAAGTGTGTGGTAAACTAAGTTTTCATCTTTGTTTCCTGTTTTCCTCTATTCATTTTGAAACAAGAACAGGAGTGATTCACTCAATACACAAAAATCTCAGCAAAAAAACCCACCCACAAACCAACAAACATACATAGTGCCACGCTTAACCAAGGCAAGGCACTACATACATGAAGGCAGACTAAGTTGTATGTCACAATGAAGTTTTAAAAATAAATATTGGACATCATCAAAATCCTCTATAGCCTTAATCTCTTCTTTGAATGTTCTTCTCACCTTATTGCTCAGTAGAAACATGGCTTTTCTTTAGGACATGGTTTCCTCTGTGCCCCTCTCATGCGGCGGCTGATATGTTCCCCACAGTCCTTGTTCCACTAGCCTGGAGGTGGGGCAGTCCTGCATTCCTCTTGTTCCCCATTGTCACTTTGACACCATTCTCCCTCCATCCACCTCTACCAGCCCTGAAGCTCAAGTCAGCAAGTCACATCCCCATTATTACTTATTGTTAACCGTCTATTGATTAATAAATCACTCCCTTTAAAGTCTTCATTATTTTCATTTCATGGTTCACTAACACTCTCTTTGACAATGTTTTTGTTCTAATTTCTAGCAATGCACATGTTTCTTTCTACCTTGTGGCCTCTAGGTTCTTCGAACTCCCCTCCTGCAATGATGCCCTTTACTTACTGAAATTACTACCATGTACATAGATTTTGTCATCATTAGCTACAAACTCTCCACAACCCCAATGTCATGCATACCTCTCTCTGATCAACACCTCTTATCTTTCTAGCTCAGACCCTCTTATACCCCTCAGACAACCTTTCCAAATGACGAGAACCTCCAGTCTGTGACTGTACCACCATTTCATAATCCCTCCGTCCCTGATACCATTTCCCTCTTATTATCCAGTTTTAATTCCATGGCTAATCATTAGAGTCACTCTCAGGGACACATCCCCAATTCCCTATTGCTCTCTACCTTCTTAGTTGCAGGACAACAACAACAAAAATAACTGCAGCTCTGGTTGAATTCAAGCCTCCATCATCTCTACACCTGCCCACGTGCAAGTGAATGCAATTGGAGAAAAACATAAAATAACTCTCACTGCTCCACTTTAAATTCATGACATTTCTCATGTAAACCCAAATGTAGCACAGCAATTCCTTCTCCCTCTCAATCTCCTAGATTTGCAAGAAGACCATTTCACACCTTCTCACCTTTCTACAAACCTCCATCACCCTTCTTCCTCATGCTAAGGCTCAATTAATGACCTAGTTTTCCACTTCACTCAGAAAAATTGAAGCAAAGAGCAGAACCTTCCACAGACACCACCTCATCAACCCTCTCAGCAGCATCTGTAACCCATATATTTTGCCTTAAAGATAATCCCATTTTCTCTCATGTCACCTTCAAGAATATTCCCTCTGATTCTTGCATTATTAATCCTCCCTCTCCATTGGATCACTACTGTCAGCATAAAAGCACACTGTTGTTTCTCCTATCTTAAAGAAAACCTCATACCACTTCCTCTCTCTGTACTACTCTGTTTCTCTGACACATTTGTAGCAAAACTCCTTGAAAGAGTTGAGACAGTCCGTTCACTGTCCAATTTGTTTCTTTCTATTCTATTTAAACATACTCTAACTAGCTTTACACATGCTCAACTCCACCATAACCACTCTTGAAAATGTGAACAATGACTTCCGCACATTGCTAAACTCACAGGGCAATTCACAGTCTTTATCCCAGCCAGCCTTACTGGAGCCAATTAACATTTAATCTCTCCCGGTTGTTTACATACACTCTTCACTTGGCTCCCAAACCCTCCTGGCTTTTCTCCTACTTTTAGTAAAGTAAATTGTAAATTGTAAATTGTAAATTGTAAATTGTAAATTGTCTATTGTAAATAAGAGACTACTTTTAGTCTCTACTTTCTAAGTCTACTATGCTGTTCCTGATGTCTGCAAACAGTGTTTTGAAATTACTTGTTTTCACATCAGTCTTCCATTCCTCAACACTTTTGCTAGACGGTGGTCTTTATAATGGCAGAGACTATGTATTATTCATCTTTTCATGAATTTCATACTAACATATACTGGGATTCAGGAAATGTTTGTTGGAGTTTGTATTAAAATAATTTACCCTGGGGGCACCTGGGTGGCACTGTCCGTTAAGTGTTGGACTTTAGGATTTGGTTCAGGGCATGAGCTTAGGGTCCTGAAATCAAGCCCCTTGTCAGGGCTCAGCACTGAGTGTGGAGCCTGCTTGAGATTCTCTCTCCCTCTCCCTCTGCCCCTCCCACTCGTGCTCTCTCTCTCTCTCTCTCTCAAATAAATAAATCTTTTTAAAAAATCATTTACCAGGCACCTGGGTGGCTCAGTCAGTTAAGCGTTTGCCTTTGGCTTAGGTCATGATCCCAGGGCCCTGGGATTGAGTCCCCTGTGGGGCTCCTTGCTCAGCAGGGAGTCTGCTTTTCCCTCTCCCCCTGCCCTTCCCCTGTGGTTGTGCTCTCTCTCTGGAGCGCTCTCTCTTTCAAATAAATAAAATCTTTTAAAAAAATCATTTACCCTAATACTCCTGTGACTAATGAAATCAAATACCCCAAGAATGATTTATATTATAAAGGAGGGCCCAATCAATTTATAATTAGTGTTTGTAAAGAGGAGATGATATTTATCAGTGCCAGAAAACAAACTCTCCAAGTCTGATTTTATTTTATAAGGTTTTGTCTCTGACCTTGGTACAAACAGCCATCCCATTTCAGAAAAGAAGTTGTTGTATTTATTGAATACATGTTTCATGAAAAAGCTTATTTAACCATCTCAAGCATCTGTACAGCATTTTTCATGAAATTTAATTCAAAGAGATAGATCTCAGGTCCTCACAGTTTTGGGTAAGTGTTGCTTCTTGCTATCCTAGCTAGGTATATATCTTTTAAACTTTCCTTTTGTGTAACATCTTGCTTTCCATTCCTTACAGTGCCCTGGATGAATAATTGCAATTTTTGCTATCTTTTCAGAGGAATTTAATTAAAAAAAATCTCTTAAACTATACAATCCAATTTTATGTATTTTTACATAATGCTTTCATTTCTCTTATGTGATGATCTTAAAAATTACTTTTCTAAGCAACCATAGCTTATTGTAAATCCATGAGCACATGTAAGTCAGTGATTTCTTCCCATGAACATTTTCTTGCTTTTGTTCATAAGTTCAATTGGCTCTGCCATTAGGTTTCCTAATTATTTTTCAGTAGGTACTTAGAATCCTCTCTAACAGTGGCTAACCTACATAATTCCTCATCCTCAACAAATTATTTTGCCATTTATTATTCAACTTTTCTGGGCACCCTTAATGAATGCACAGAAAATTGGTCCTCATACTCATCCTGGGAGTATACCATCATTAACCTCTTTCTAATATGGACAGTTTATCTCACCACCTGATGCTGTTATTTAAAGGAGCAAAGTGAAGTGGAGAGATGACCAATCAATCAAAAGTGTCACTTGATGCTTATTATGTACCTACACAGTGACAGAAATTAGGAATGCATAAAAGTAGGCTACACAGTCTTGTTCTCTGAGAACTTAGCATTGAGTTTGGCAAGTAGCTACACCTCAATATTAGGACAATAAATAATTGCTAGATTGTAACTATGGCTTTAAATAATAAATTAAATAATTTATAATTGGGCAGAGAAAATAGACTCTCAGATACATTTTCCTTAAACAGCTTATAGTAGATAAAAAAGAGGTCACCATTCTAGATGTGGGAAGCAATATAAGCAATAGCACAGAGATAGAGGTAAGGTCTACAGGAGGATAGTAAAAAGACCAAGCATTCCTCTCGTGGCAATCATAAAATACCTATTTGGATAGATAGATGGGGTCATCAAATTCATTTTTTTTTAAACCAACAAATACAGCCTGAGTTCCTACAGTACTTTGTCTAGGTGTCAAGAGCAATACCAAGAGCAATCTTGGGCAGATTTGCTGCCTAAGAAAGCAACACAGAGCTATATGTGTGGGGGAATATGGAATTAAAATGCTTGAATGGCAGCTTGGTATCATCAGATTATAATAGTTCAAATGGCAGGCTTTGCAAAGGTTTAGGCTATACTTGTAATGATTTGAAGTGTCACAGTGCTTTTTATAAGGGATCTTAGATTCTTCCCTTACAACTTCTCCCAGGCTTTTGTCTTTTGGTTGTTGTTTGCTCTTTCCTGATTTTTATCATGCCTTAACTATTATATTAGTTTCCAAATAGATGTCTTTTTCTTTAGTCTGTCCTATAAGCTATTGCCAAATTAATTTTTCTAAAACCTAGCTCTTTATCAAGGGCTTTAACAAGGGACTCTTCTGTGGCAAATATTTTTTGATAGGACAGAACTTGAACATCCTGGCCATGATTTCAAGGCCTCTTATACTTTGATTCCAGCCAACTTTCTCTTCTTCCTTTACTCCTCCACTAAACTCTGTTTTCTGATCAAGGTATTTTACCTGCTGTTTTCATGGCAACATTTCCTATTCTATGTCTTTTTGCATAAAATGTTTCCATCTGGGATGCACACCTTCTCCCAATTGCCATTCATGTGAATTCTTGGTTTCCTTTAGCCTCTGCTTAATCTCCCTTCTCTCAGCCTCATGCTGGAAATAACTTTTCTGTTCTCAGAATTCCACATTCTCCACCACAGTTTGCACTTGTAATTCCTTATACTGAAGTTGGTCTTATATGTCTTATCTTTGCATTATGTTATAAATTTTTTTCCAGCTCCCTTGGATTTGCAGAGTGGACGGAGTGTACATAATACCTGATGATACCCATTAGTAAATATCTACTTGAATAAGACTACTGGATGAATGAACAATCAATCAAGATACAGGCTAGAAGAATGTTAGTAATGAAGAACTACATGGATGCCTCCTGGCTGTTTGGCCTCTGGCAGGCTGATGGGGCCAAATGGCCAGGCACTTGTAAAGGAAGATGAGAACTTGGAAAATGTGCCAGTTTCCACTAATGCTGTTAAGTTCGGACCAATCAAAATGTTAATTATAGAGACAAATAAAGCTTGAAAGGGTAAGATGTTTGTCATCTACTGTCTGAGCCAAGTCAAAGGGAGTCCCAACAGCAGACTGGAGTTGACATAGCCTAATAAGGTGATGAAATCAAGCATTAAAGTTAAATTAATTATGTGTGTGTATGAATGTGTGCATGTATATGTGTGGTTTGATTTTGCTAAATTTTAGTGAAGTTATGATTTGAGCAGAATAATCTAATTTATGATAATGTACCTTTGATCTCTGTGTCCAAGTGGGCTGCATAATGAACTCAGCAATTTCCTCCTCCTTCTACATAAGGTAATTTCTGGTATGATGAAATAATTAATGTAGATGAGGGGTTTTGAGAACTAAGTGTAATCAAGTTTTTTAAAAGGAATTCATCCCAACACCAAAGAGATTAAAATCATGACTCTGGTCATTCATAATAACCACTTACGATTTTAGATTTCTGAGTAAATTGAGCAGGAAGATACCCTTATTTTTCAATCTCCAAACTATCTGTCCTCAGCAGACTTTGTAACCAACATCTTGATTTCAGAAAACTATATCCCCCTTGGCTTTAATGCTTAAAATGTGAAACCATCAATCTGGATAAATTTGAATTCTAACTTTCGCCAGCTGCATGACTTTAGGCAAATTTTTAAATCTCTC
This sequence comes from Halichoerus grypus, assembly GCF_964656455.1. Lineage (NCBI taxonomy): Eukaryota > Metazoa > Chordata > Mammalia > Carnivora > Phocidae > Halichoerus > Halichoerus grypus. The sequence goes on from NC_135717.1 coordinate 105,453,954, forward strand.
TGGGCTTGAGTTAACTCACAAGTAATGGGAACAATTAATAATACTTACTTCATGCAGATTGGCAGAGGATTATCAGGAAGGGTGCCTGGCATATGGCTAAATTGTAAGTGCTCAAAAATAATTCTTTCTTTCTTCCTTTCCTAGCCACTCATATAAACAAGGAAATTCAAAGAGGCAGATGAAATGATACCAAAGTTCTAGCAAAACTCTGAATTTGTATTCCACTTTTTCTCTTAGAAAATATGAGATACGTATAATTCAATCTTTATGTTTTTTTAAGATTGAAAGAAAAAGTGTCCTTATGTAGGGTGCACTTATCAGTTAAAAGAGCTGAATAATTCTGAATGCTAATAAGCTCACTGATGTACATAGTTGCTGCTAATATTTAAAAAATGTTTTATAAATTAATTGAACGTTTTTACCCTAAAATTTCTGAGTCTCTTTAAGGCTTTACTCTTCACAAAAATCTATTTTTCTTTTATAGTTAACGCAATCGGAAATACATTATAGCAAATTATTTTCATTCAAGCAATCTTTTGCTGATTTTTCCAAGCGGAGTTAAAATGTATCTCCACAAAGAGGCCTCCCTTTTCCCTCTTTTTGTGTACAATCTTTAGTATGCTCATGATATTCACCAAAACTCTGGCAGAGCTTATCACACTCTGCCCAGTGTAAGAGTTTGGTCTATGTGGGTTCAAATAACAGTTTCCAGTGGTTCCATGTTGACGGTGTAGTTGCTAAACAACTGCAGACTAAACTTTAGTCTCTGTTACTCAATTTTGATTGTGAAGTTCTAGATGATTTCATGACAGACATTGCAAATGGCTGTTTTCTCAATATTTATTGGTTGACTTAAACTAAATTGAAAGACTGCAAGTAGCAACTATCAAGCCATGACATTTCAAGGGAAAGAGTTAATAAATAATAGTCTGTAGTTACATGATTTTACTGAGACCTCAAAATCTACTAAACTCCTTTCTTGGTACTGCTCCCTGTTTGGATCCTTTTTCCTCAGTTTCTCTCATCCTTGCTTACTCTACCCTTTTCCTTTTTATTCAGTTATCTGTTTCCTATGTCCTTCTCATTTCTCCTGTTTGTCTTTTCTTTTCTCCTTTCCCACCTCAGTTTTTTTCTCTTACAAAATCACACACACACACGCACACAAACACACACACAGACACACGCATGCGTGCACGCACGTACCCAGTTTTATGTATTTGATCTTCCTTACCGGGATGAAGATGTAGGCTCAGTAGTTTGTCTTTGCACACGTGCATGTTTAATTAAATGCTCTTTTAAAGCAGTTTGGACTTCTGCTGGGATATCAGGGGAAGTGTGGCTGATTTTTATAGCAGGTTCAGTAACTTTTAGAGCTTGCTTTTCATTTTCTTTAACTTCTTTTTTCTCTTCAGTCTCAAAAACTTCAGTAGGAGCACTTGAAATGCTCTGTGGAAGGGTACTGATGTTGGAAGTCACTGGTTTGCTTTTCCAGCAAGGCCAGCACAACTTCCAGAAGACAAAAAGTGAAACAACCAACAAGGCCAGGCCACAGAAGCTGACAACCACCGCCAACAAGCTGACCGAAATGTCTGGAAAAAAATTACAATGTAAAGAAATATTAATTCATTGGTAGTATAGATAAAAGAACAGCAATGGTGAGATAATTTACATTATGATTATTATTAATAGCTTTCTGATTGAGAGTTTCAAAATTTACTTTTAAGTTATCTTTGTAGGGAGGAAAGATTAATAATTGCGCCTGGAAATTCTCAAAAGAGATATATGAAAATTTCGAATTGTACACAGAAAAAGCATATCACTTCCAAGAACACTACAAAGGGTCCAAGAGTTTGCAAACTGAAGGGTGGCAACTTGCAACCTGCCTTGAAGTTATGAATCTTAAGAAACTCGGGAAATGCACACAACAGGAAAGACCTCTGTTGGCTTCATCTTTTAACTAAAGATGTAAACTTCTCACTCTTGAAGCAGGGAATAATGTTAAATATTTGCATAAACCACTTTCTATAGTCTACGTAAGGGTAACATGTTACTAACAGAGAATGGGTATACTAGTAGCTGTATTTTTAAACTCCCCAGGTCCTTTCTGATAACCTTGCATGTTCCTACTTTCTAAAGTCCCAAATTAGTGATGTGTTACTTAAGTATCTCTAAAATATTCTTACTTCAAAATACTCACAAACTTAATACATGCTCATTATGCAAAATAACTTAAAGAAATATAGTAAAAAAAGTTAGTAAGATTGAGTAAATAAATGAATGGGGGAGAAGAAACAAATCTCCTGTGCAGAAGAATTCCAAACAATTTACGTAGATACTCTGCTCTCAAGGAGGTGGAGCACAGCTTCCCACTCCTTAAGTGTGGCTGCACATAGTGACTTCCTTTCAAAAAGGAGAGTATGGAAAAAGGTAAAAACAAACAAATAAATAAAGGGTAACTCTACAGTGGAGAAACCTCACCTGGTGATCAAGGTGAATATCGACAATAATGAATCATGTTGATAGTATGCACCCCTGATAAGTGATGAATATGGCACTCTACCTCTGTGGTCTTCTTCCCCAAACCTGTAACCTGAGTCTAAACATTAGAAATATATAAGACAGATTCCAGTAGGAGGGCACTCGATAAAATATCTGACCAGTACTCTTCAAGACTGCCAAGGTTCTCAGATAAAGAGAGAGTCTGAGAAACTATCACAGACAAGAGGAGATTACAGAGGCATGACAACTAAATATAATGTGGCATCCTAAACAGAGTCCTGGAATAGAAAAAGGATATTAGATAAAAACTAAGGAAATATAAATAAAGTATGGACTTAAATTAACAATGTATCAATACTAGTTCATTAATTATAACAAATGTCCCATATTAATGTAAAATGTTAATAATAGGAGAAACTGGGTATGGGGTATATGGGACCTCTGGACTATTTCCCCCAATTTTTATGTAAATCTATGTAAATTATGTAAATCTAAAACTGCTCTAAACAGTAAAGTCTGTTTTTAAAAAAGTTAATGATATCCCACTACCCACTTCCATTTTCAGCCTCCTAAGATGACCAATACTAGCAATCTGGTGTAACAGTACTCTTCAAAACCAAATAGAGTTCCTGTAAAGGGAGGTTTTTCTAGATGTAAATAACCATGTAGTTTTCTTTTACAACTTTGCTTAGCCTCAGTGTAAAATATGAATCCAATATCTTTTATTTGTTTAAAATAAAAATGTTAGGAATATGTTAGAGGCTGAATTATGTCTGTCCCTTCATCCCTTCCACTTTCTTATATTGAAGTCCTAATGCCCTAGAGCCTCAGAATGTGACTGTATTTGGAGACAGGGCCTTTAAATTAGTAATTAAGGCAAAATGAGGTCATCTGAATAGGCACTATTCCAGTGACTGGTGTCCTTATAAGAAGAGGAGATTAGGACAAAGATACTCAGAAAGACCATGTGAAGACACAGGGAGAAGGCCACCTACAAGCCAAAGGGGAGAGGCCTCAGAAAAAAAAAACTAACCCTCCTGACACCTTCATCTCAGACTTCTGGTTTCCACAACTGTGAAGAAATAAGTTTCTGTTGTTTAAGCCACCAGTCTGTGGTACTTTGTTATGAAAGTCCTAGCAATCTAATAAAGAACAAATCTAATTTCCTTTAACCACTACTGTAAATCCAGGATTTCCCACCCCTCCTTAGAAGCAACCTTTGATCCCAGTTTGGTGTGTATCTGGCCAGCCCAAGCACTAATAAACAAAGATATTTCTTTAAAAAACCACAAAAACACAGAATTGCTTAATATACTTTTTAAAAAACATAAATAGCTTATTGCATATTTCTTCAATTTGCTTTATTTTTTTATTCAATGATCCTTGAGGTCTAACTTCATCTCACATAGTGTTCCATAATACTTCCTCAGGACAGATATTTAGATTATGCCCAGTGTTGTGCTGTTACAACAGAGCTACAGTGAGTGTCCTTGCACCCTTCTTGTGCATATTTGTGAGTGTCTCTCTAAGGTAAATATCTAAAAATAGAATTGCAAAGTCATGGATTATGCACATATTTAATGTTACTAGATATTTCCAAAAGAACCTCAGAGTGACTATAACAAAAACATGATATGAGTTTACCAGTTCCTACAGTCTCAGAGAAATGCTGATGTACTTTACTTTTCACTGATACGATTGGGAAATGATACCTTGCTTTAATTTACATTTTCCTGATTAGTAAGATAAAATGGTTCTGTTTAAACTCCTAATTTGTAGCTAATGTAAACCTATTCAGAAATTGAAATAATTCCAAGTTTTTAATGCTACTTAATTATAAGAATAAAAATTAATTTGACATGCTGTTATACATAGATATTAATATTTTATCTCATTTTCCAGTTACTTATTAAAGCATCCATTGAATATATTTCCCATTTATATTCCATTGATGAGGAATGTGATACTTTATATTTTGTAGTTTATTTTTACTTTTTAATTGTTCATTAGCCCCATAACTTGAAAAAAAGAAAAAAATACATAAAATGTGCTTCCTGATTATTAACTTTGGTTTTAAATGGAGGAATAAATACTACAATTATGGATTCATAATCTTTATGTATATTTGGCTCCATTTACATTATATTTTATGGATATTTAAACTCAATTAATTTCTTCAATCTGCTAATTTCTACCCAGCTGGAGCCAAAAGCCAAGAAATAAGGAAACTGCAGGACAATGTGGGGTAGGGGCAAGGATGGAAGTAGTTTTCAGCCCACAACTGAAAATGCCTCCCTTCTTACTTATGGACATTAGAGAACTTATACTCTATGCACAAAAATTTGATGACATTTGTTTACGCCACTGTTCCTAAGTGATGGGCTTTGGCATTCACAAGGTTGTTCTCATCTTAGGAAAAAGTCCTGTGGAAATCTCTGACCTTAATTCCATTTTCCCTACTGCTGACAATTTTCTTTCTAAAATCAGCATCTGGTTCTACCATTTAGGGGACCATAAAATATTTCATCCATACTAAGTTACTCGTGAAAGTGAAAAGTTGTGCTATCAGTAATGAGGGTAGCTGGAAGAAATCAAGTCCTGTCCTGGCAACTGAGACATATGGTCGCCTTACCTCTCTTTGCCTAACATCCTTCCAGGTCACCTCTTAACCATCTGAGACAAATCCAAACTTTGTAAGGCATTCCCCAGCATCTTTGTGATTTGACCGCTCAGTATTGATCAGCTTTATTCTTCTGCCACTTTCCCACCTAAACTCCTTCCCCCGACCACACATTACTGTGTTATGATTTTGTTCAGCCTGTTTGACGTAGCTCCAGTGCATTCTTTTCTCTCTGGCTGCTGGGCAAATTTGTATTCAACAATCAGATCCAATAGTACCTCTTTCTTGACACTCTCTGCCTCTTCTATTCCTAAGGGCTTTGAGAGCACCTCCACCACTGTAACACTACTATTATAATAACTGACTGGCTTCTAATCCTTTACCTCAAACTCTGAGACATGACAATGTGTTTCAAAAATTATTTTCTTTTGGATGTTAGAAAGGCAACATGACGCACATTATCTGGCACAACATCCAGTAATCAAACACACCAATACGTCTATAATGAAATGTATGAATTAGTCACACTGAGTGGGATCACTGAAGATTTTAAATAGCTTAATGCCAATTCAGGTAAGATGTTGATGCCAAAGTGCTACAATTTACAAAATACTTTGCAGTTTTCAGGGTTTTGAGGTTTCATAATTGTGGATAAGAGATTGTGGATCTGTACTTATTTTGTTTTTCCAAATGTTCCCATGCTACAAATACTCTCATTCCTCGATCCTTCCGAGCAGAAATCAAATGTATTCACCTATTTTAGTGTCTGGTATTTATTACATGGTCAAAAAATGTTTATGGAGCTACTGCATACATATTTTGGGAGTTATCTGACAAGGAACTCAAATGTCTGTGGATTTCAAGGTGGCTGGATGAAAAAAATTGAGTAATTTGGAGGAAATATGCAGAAATTCTTGTACTAGGAAGATAGTATAATATAGCTTATAATTTAGCTTATAATAGCTTATAGATCTGGGTTCAAATGTCAACTCCACCCCTGTGACTTTGGGCAAGTTGGTTAGGTTTTAAGAGTCTCAGAAAAAAGGGGTATTTATATTTATTTCATAGGATGTTGTGAGGTTTAAATAAATGTATATAAAGTATTTAGCATTGTAATTTGCATAATATGTACAGTGATGGGTTGCTATCAACTATTTACTTTCCTTTAAACAAGAGTACTGAGGGAAAAAGAGGCATAGTTATAGATTGGATATGGATTGAATGGTGATTCACAAATTAGTAAGAAGAGGAGAGACTTATCTGACGATATCTGGTACTGAAAGGCGTGAATTTGTTTAAAATGAACACCATCATTTCTAGGTAAATACTAATGTTTCAGGAAGCTAACAAATAACATCCCATTTTTCTACACATATGTGCTCAGAACAACTGAGAGACATACACAGTGTTCAAAGAGGTAGCAATTAAAATACTAGCAGCTCTCCGCTTAAGTCTATCAGAAAGTAGTTGATAATATGCTACCTTAATTTAATTAGACTTGTCCATACAGGGACAGCCTGGCTGGACCACCACAGGTATTCCCCATGAGGACTGGACCCTGTAAAATTTACTACACAGAGGAGGAGGGAATATTTGTTTCCTGAGGATATGAAGCTTACACCTCAAAGAAAGGAGAAATAGGTAACTCATTTCTCAGAGACGGGGGTGGGCCAAGATTCCATTATTCCTATCTTGTAGCTCCTCTGATCCAAAAACATAGAGCAAAGGGGAAAAGGCATTTGTTCTCAACAGCAGAAAGTGAAACAAGTTGGGATAATTAGAATTTTATCCTGCAAAATAAAACTGAAGTTATAAAAATAAGCTTATTTTATTTTATATATTTTTACATTGCCTGCTATTGTAATTATAAGTAAATTATAAGTATTAAAAAACAAAACCAACTATTTAATACTTAGGTCTTTGTAATTTTTTTCAACAAAATTTGTTTAGCAAAATAAAAAAAATCTGACTATAAAAAGATTAAGGAAGGATCTGGGAGAATTTACAAAGTCATCAAAATATTTTAAATGATTTTTTTTATGATTATGAGTCAACAATTAACCATGGCATGAAAAACGTTATGAGTCTGGACTTAGTTCAAAGAAAAATTAGTAGTCTCAGTCTTGACCATACATCAAGATACACATTTCAGAAGTAACACTCTAGCTAGGGAGAAGATAAGAGTGGAAGTCAGACTAGAAGAGGCAAAAGTAGTAAACAGATTACGATAGTCATCCACAGAGGGATTACAGTGGATCTGAAAGAGGTTTGCTGAAATGGGGAAAAGAGCAGATTCAGGAGATCATTGGGAAGTTAAAACTCTAGTTAAGGAGTGTGAAGACTGGACAAGAATGTGAGTTAGTGGGAGACAAACAGGAATGAAGTCAGGAAGATCATGACTTCAGGTTTGGTCATATTGATTTTGAAGTACTTGTGGTCAGGCAAGTAGAAATTTGAGGAAGCTACTGGTCATACATGACTGCGACTACAGATAAAATTAAAGGACTTCCTTAATATTCCTTAATATTCCCTAAAACATTCCTTAAATAGTGGAATCTGGATCCAGGAAAGAGAAGACAGAAGTTCCATAGAAACCTGAGTACATCAATATTTTTTTTTTTTTAAGATTTTATTTATTTATTTATTTGACAGAGAGAGACACAGCGAGAGAGGGAACACAAGCAGGGGGAGTGTGAGAGGGAGAAGCAGGCTTCCCGCTGAGCAGGGAGCCCGACGCGGGGCCCGATCCCAGGACCCCGGGATCAGGACCTGAGCCGAAGGCAGATTCTTAACGACTGAGCCACCCAGTTGCCCCTGAGTACATCAATATTTAAAGAAAAAAGAACTTAAAGGAACAAAGAGCCTGTGTGCATAGAAGACTAAGAAATAGTAGAGAGGTATGGGGAAAAAGTCAGGTCAATGTGTTTTCAAAGAGTTTGGAGAAAAATATTTTAAGAAGTGATCAACCATGTAAAAAAAGTTAAAGTAAGTTCAATTAGAACAAGTAACTAACATCAACAAGTAGGTCTTTGGTGAATTCAATGCAATTAGTGAAGCAGAGGCTGTATTAACTAGTTTAATATGGTTAAATAAATGATAGGAGTGAGGAAGTGGATTCTATGAGAGTAGATAATTCCTTCAGGAAACTGGATGTAGGAAAGGAGAGAGAAAGCAGTAACTAGAGTAGCACATGGAGTTGATGTAGGTATTTTATTAGGATGTGTGATACTCAAGCATGTTTTAAAAATTAAGGGAAGGAATCAGTAGATAAGAGTACATAGACAGTTAAGGAGAATGAATAATTGATGTTGAAATCCCAAGAGAGGAGACAATGGATGGATGGGGTCTGAAACAAAGGTGAAAGGACTGCCTCATTTTTTCCTTTACAAGAAAAAGAGGATGCTTCTGGAACCAGGTAAGTTTATAGGTCTTTGGGCAGAAAGTCAAGTGAATTTTTGTTTATAATTAGTATTTTCTCTCCTAAGTAGGAGTTAGGGTCAACTGCCAGTTATTTTGTGATATTTGGGGAATAGTTTGGAATATTTAAACACATTTGGGAAGTTTGAAAATAGGAATTATAGAGAACAGGAGAAAATTAAATAGGAAAACACAGGATTTCTGTTCAAAATTGAGGCTTCTTTTGAAATGGGAGGCTAATAGAGTGACACTAGCCTGCCTGGTTTTAAAATCTCCTAAATATTCAGTTGCTCCAGTGTAGGGATAGAGAAGAAGATTAATTTATCCATGAATGAGGTCCCTCTTCCCCACAGCACACTTCAAAGGAGAAAGTGACTGAAATGATGCATCATTAAGTATGGTGCCATATTTATTGACAGAGAATTCAGAGAAGTAGAAAGGTGAATGGACTAGAGTTTCCAAATGAGAAATGGTGAAAGCATAGGAACTTTTGGTTGGGGACTGGTGAGGTAAGGTAGAGAAAAGAAGATCACTGGAGAAAAGGGGTCAACACTGGGAGGCCAGGGTGATGAATATAAGTGGGTTGCCTTCTCTGTAGGGCTTCTGAAGTTACCCATTGCAATGGGCAAACTTGATGAGTAGGATCTATCTCAAATTTTTAATGTCTCTGGATAGTTAAAAAGAATCCATTATATGATATTCATCTTATTATATTTTGGTAAGACTAAGAGTTAATGAAATATACAGATACTAGATTAGGTGCCAAGATAATCAGGTTTAAAATTTCTCAAACTCTGGTTTGATTACATATATATGCATAACCATTATTTTACCACTATCTATCTACTTATCTGTCTGTCTGACTAGGTATCTCTGACTCACTTTTGCTATAGAGATCTTACTCTTTTATCGTGTCTTAATATCTCAAAATAAAGTGAGCCATTTCTAAAAAAACTGAGAAAAGACAACTCTCATCAGAAAACAGAGTAAGCCAAAAAATGTGATTCTTCAGAAACTTAGTGAAGCAGAACTTTGCTAAAGTCTATACAACCAGACCATAACATTTGCATTCACTGAGACCTGTAAAAAGTGTTAGATCTAATTGCCTACTACCTATGCAGATGGAAATGATCGCACAGAAAAGCACAGACCAATTGACATGCTCTCAATTTCCATCATCACTGCCTTAATTGATATTCTCATCTGTGTATTTCTGTATCATTTTTTTAATTTAAAAATTCTAGTTCCTTAGTTTTCAAAATGTATGCACATGTGATTTCTTGTAATTAATCAAAAATTATAATTTAGTTCACTGATTTTCCAAGCCTTTTGTTTCTTTGGTTGCTTCCCATTATTGCCAGAACATAAACCATATTTATGGCATCATTCCATAGAGAAAGGGGGAATAAAACTCAAATCAGCAACTCTTATTCAAAGAAAGCTGAGGAAAACTGTGTCTAGGATAAAAATTTGGAATTATCTTTGAAGTTAACCTATTTATCCTATTCATATGGTATTACAGTTGACCCTTAAATAAGGAGGGGATTAGGGGCACTACCCCCCAGTTGAAAATCTCCATATAACTTTTGACTCCCTAAAAGTTTACCTTTATTTATTTATTTTTAATTTTTTTAAAAAATTTTATTTATTTATATTAGAGAGAGGGAACACAAGTGGGGAAAGGGGAAGACAGAGAGGGATAAACAGACTCCCTGCTGAGTGTGGAGCCCCCAGGCCCCGAGATCATGATCTGACGCAAAGTCAGATGCTTAACCAACTGAGCCACCCAGTTGCCCCTGTTTTTTTTTTTAAGTAGGCTCCATGACCAGCGTGAAGCCCAACATGGGGCCTAAACTCAGGACCCTGAGATCAAGATCTGAGCTGAGATCAAGAGTCAGACGCCTAACTGACTGAGCCACCCAAGTGTCCCAAAAACTTAACTATTAATAGCCTACTGCTGACCAGAAGCCTTGCCAATAACATTAACACTTGATTAACACATATTTTGTATGTTATATGTATTATATACTATATTTTTAGAATAAAGTAATCTAGAGAAAATACAATGTTATTAAATAAATCATAAAAAGGAAAATACATTTAGAGTACTTAACTGTACTATAAAAAATCCACATATAAGTGGATCCACACAGTTGAATCCTGTGTTGTTCAAGGATCAGCTCTAATATTATAAAAGGCCATAATTCTGATTTCTATAACAAGGGGCCAAATTAACAGTGACTTATGCAAGGGAGAAGTTTATTTCTCTCTTGTGTAATTAACTGTCCTAGCATAAGCAGGCCAGAGCATACACATCATCTTCAAGGTGTCTAGAATCCTGGTTTCTTCTATACTTTTGTTTTGCTATTCAAAGGTTTTTGCCTTCTCCTTAAAGTCCAAGATGGCAAGTTACCATGTCCACATTCTAGGCAGTTGGGTGGCAGAATAATAAGGGAAAGGGAAGGTGAGAGTATGTCCTTTCATTTTAAGGGCACAGTCTGGAAGTAGCACACATCACTGCTGCTAGCATGCTAGTGGTCAGATTGATTGATTTTTAAAGATTTTACTTATTTGTGAGAGAGAGAGAGAGAGAGAGAGAGAGGAAGCATGGGGAGCGGCAGGCAGAGGGAGAAGCAGGCTCCCTGCTGAGCAAGGAGCCCGACATGGGGCTGGATCCCAGGATCCTGGGATCATGACCTGAATCAAAGGCAGATGCTTAACCAACTAAGCCACCCAGGCACCCCTTGATGGTTACATTTAGTCACATGGCTGCACCAAACCAAAAAGAAAGCTCAGAAAAGTTGTCATTTTTAAATTAAAAAAATTTTTAAATTTATTTTAATGCTGCCACATACATAACTAAAAATCAAGGATTCTGATACTGTGAAATGAAAGGGGGGAAATTAATACTAGGAAACAACTAGCAGTCTCTTCTTCATCTATCAATCCAATACATAATCAATCAACATATCATCCTTGCAACAATGCTTCTTTAATTTCCACTTAACTGTATTGACTTTTGCCTTTTTCTTGAATTTCAGTAAATGATAAACAACTTTATGTTAATAATATACTTGATTGTAAAATGTGTATTTTAAAACATTTTCATTTTCTGAAATCAGAATATATTTTAGTATCAATGGCTTGTTACAATCACTAATAGCCAGTAAGTAAGTGTGTCATAATTTATTCTGTCTGAGTATGTGCTAAAGCAAAAGCATCCACATTGAAAGTCATAGAAAGTCAAGTCTAAGTGGCTTGAAAGAAAACAGTGGAGAAAATAGTGAAGCTCAGCCCTAAACCTTATAAGCCAAACTTTTATTGGGGATAGGTGGAGAAGGCAGTGAGTCAAGTGAGTTTGCCAACATTGCTAACATTGCACATAAGTGGTCTTTATATCTTTTATGAATTCTTTTAAGGCATTCTTGATGGCATGGGGCCCAATAATGAGTGCAAAACAAAGGTATCACCAATTCTGAATCAAAAAGCCATTCAGAAGAACCATACTCAATTTTAATTTAAAATTATTTAACCCATTTATGTCTTTTATGTTTTCCTTTTTATGTTTGTACAAGAGTGATATGATTTTAAAAATTTACGTCAGTTTTAAAAGTCTTTACATAAGTATGAAATAAAAATTCTATGTGATAAGAAGGCATTAAGCCACAATTTAACAACATTTCTTTTTCCTTTTTGGTACCATATAAAATACTGGTGCATCTTATCAATAGCATCTTAGATTCAATCAAATATGGAACTACATATAGTATAAAAGTATCCAAATGCATAAAAATTCTTTACATATGTTCGTAATTGAGTAAATAATTTATAATCTGTGATTATCTATTCTACATTTACAATAACTTGAACTATGCATGGTGTTTAGTTAATGGTATGAGTATATTTTAATGTCTGGCACAGTGGCTTTCACCTAGTGTTCAATAAGTATTTGTTGAATAGACGCATAATGCTAAAACCACCTCTTGGATACAGTAACAACTCATACTGTAACATATTAGAAATGATAATATGCTTCTTGATATTGTTTTGTCCATTATTCCTATAAATCTATGACTACTGAAACAGAATTAAAGGAATAATAAAGACCGTAAACAGTAGTCCTCATTGTTTGACTGAAATAATTCTGCAGGATGAACAAATTGACATTTACAAGGTTTTTTCAATTGACTGTAATGTTGTCTCTATTCAAAATAGATGTGAAAGAATAGATCCTAACACACCTCAGAATCCACCTGGATGGATGAAAAAAAAGTTAATATCGGTCCCCCCACCTCTGTCATTCTACCCTTCCAGCTCTGAGGCATCACAGCACAATTTCATGATTATATAGTCATGTGATATCTACACACACACACACACACACACACACATACATACACACATGTGTGTGTGTGTGTGTGTGTGTATATATATATATATATATATATATATATATATATATATATACCTACAGAGTTTTATTTTCTGATAGTCTACCTAAGCCACGTTAATGTCAGCTCTTACAGCTTCAGTGGTCATTTAAGATATTTAACATTATAAGGAAAAAGAAAACAAGTTTAATGTATAATAACAAGAAGCCATCTCTTCAGTCAGGGATTCTGTTTCTAAACTTTGCCAGTGTTGGCTATTCCACCAACAGAGAAAATTGGTATTGTACAAATTAGAAACAAGCAAAATAATTACTGACCTTTAATAATAACACTTCCTATTAGGAGGTCTAGTTTTCTTTGGCATCATAGCACTGTTAATAATGATATATATAGATGGTTGATAACATACATTACATACCCAAAATATGGCAGGAAAATAAAGCAGAAAATGTTTTAATGTATTATTCTTCTAACGACAAAGTAATAAAAATAATTTAATTGACAATTTCATATCTGTTTTCATTATAGGCTTATTTATGGACATACAAAAGGAGCTATATTTATAATTATAGGAGTTCAAAGTTGTGCATTTTGACACACTAAAATCTTTTATATGATTTTACCGTTCAAATAAATCAGTTATATTTAGCTAAGAATTCATGAATAAACACTCATGTACATTTAATTGCAAATGCATTCATGTACTCAAGTAAGAAAAATGAAGAATGTTGTGTCTTATATTTGCATGACAATATATCCAATAAAAAGAAATTTGGGGATTTGGGTCATAATTACACACTGAGAAATCTTACTAATATGGCACCTGGGTGACTCAGTTAAGCATCTGACTTTTGATTTCCACTCTTGATTTCGGCTCATGTCATGATCCCAGGGTTGTGGGATGGAGTCCAGCATCAGGCTCTGCGCTCAGCGGGAGTCTGCTTCTCTCCCTCTCTCCTTTTCCCTCTGCCCCTCCGCCCTGCTTATGCTATGTGGACTCACTCTCTCTCTAAAATAAATAAATAAAATTACCTTCCAATATGCCACTAATTATAGCCAATAGTATTATAATAGTTATGAGCCTATCTTTACGAGCTGTTCCAGTGTCTATAGCACCAAGAATGCTCTCCCCAGGAAATCTTCCTATTCCTACTTTTTGCCGAACCTAGGATAGGATCTAAGGAGCCCTGGTTCTTATCCTAGTTGCATCATTAACTGGCTGTGATTTGAGGGGAAGTTGCTAACTTTTCCTGCCTTCATTTTCACCACTGCAAAATAATTTCTAGTTCTAAGTGGTATGACTAATAGGTGTTTGAATAATGATATGATTATTTTTCCCATGCTATTTTCTACTTCAGCAAACAGGCTTTCTTTTACTATTATAAATTGATATTTTAAATAGATATTCCCACTTTTCTAGAACTTCAATAAAGTCAATAGGTTTATTATGCAACACTTTCACATTTAGCCACTGGATCTTAGCCTTTCCTGAACACACTCTGGGGAAAGTCACTGGATGTCCATATGGGGTTCAGTTGCTTTTTCATTAGTATCTTGCTCATGTTCTAGGTTTTAAATGCCTCAAATGCTCTAATTTCAGCCATTATCATAAACTACATATTTTGCATGCCTATCTACCTAGGATCCTGTATTGGACACTGGAGACACAAAGACACAAGTATATATAATATAGTTTCAGAGGAATTTGAAAATTATTAAATAGCACCCATCATTTTACAAATAAGGAAACTGGGTTCTTGAGGATATATTCATTTATTCATTCTTTCATTTGTTTGACAAATATTTATTGAGACTCTAGTAGGAGCCACAGATTTTTCTAGGTACTGAGGGTAAGACAGTAAACAAACCACTGCTCTCAAAGAGCTTATATTCTATTGACTTAATGTACACAGCAGGAAGCACACAATTATGTTTTCAAAATATGGATAATTTTAATTGTCATTAGAGATTCCAATAAACATTTGTGATAGTTTATCTCCCACCAGCATTTTGTAAAAAAGAAATCTTATAAGTAAATGCAAGTGCATTCCATTTGTTTTTTGCATAAAACAAAATAACAATGATGATTAACTTTTAAAGAAAATGAGACTTGAATGAAATGGGCAGCTATAGATCTTGTATAAGAAATCATTCCTGTAAGAATCAGATTTCAGAGATTTACAGCTCATATAAAGAGAAAATATAGATGTTGATTTGTTTCAAGAAAAAAAAAGATTATAGCAAAAAAGGTCCTGTCAATATTGCCAAAATATTGATATCTCAGAATTAAGAAAAACAGATGTTTGCTGAGACTGGTTTGGCCTTTGAAGGTAGTTGTTCATTTCCCTTTGGAGTAAATGAGACCAAGCACAATATGTATTGATGATCCTGTAAAAATGAGACTAGAAATAGCAGGTGGCCATTCTTTATTGGAATGACAGTGGGAGGAAGGAAAAAAAATCCTCTCATACATCCTTCTTCATATGGGCCTATCTGAATTCATTATGGTTCAATTACTCTTTCTCAGACCTACAAGTCTTGAGGAAACATTTCCTCTATATTTCTAAATTGTAACTCTTTATACAACCATTAGAATGTGTAAAACTCAGTGGTGTAGTGATACAAGAATTATAAATTGATTGAGTAGTCATTTGCTTTGTGTCTGTAGAGAAAACCTATGAAACATCCTTATTCATGTTAAGCCCTTATCATAGACTTAAAATGCTTTAATCTCAGAGGAAAAATCATGATATAATTTTAAAATTTTACTTAGCCATCTCTTTTATTAGTCAAGTGACTTCAAGGAAATTCTTTGATAGACCTACTTATCCCCACATCTAAGAAATTGAGGAACATATGTATGAATTTAGAAAAATTCATTTAAACTTTTATTTTAGAATTTTAGTCCCAAATTAAAAGTATAAAATGCAAAATTAAAACAATGATGAATTAAATGTTTATTTAAATATTTAAATTAAGGTCAGGTCTATACAATTATGATGTGACTGTGTACTTCAGTGGGTTTGATTAGTTATGATTTATGAGGTCTGCCTTTTAAGCAACATAGTTTCCTGAAACCTCATAAGCATTTGGATATGGAGCAGCAATTAAAGACTGACCAGCAATGAACCCAAATGCAGTTCAAAAACTATTACGTATCTTAGTTACAGTATATCTGAAAAATAACATTATAGGTGGATATATTGTTTTGTATTTTCCCTAAGCATTCTAGTATTAATCATATTATGCATGAAGATGAACTTAGTGGGTGACATGTCTATGGGGAGGGGGGAGTATTAGTGGTAAAAAGAAGGCAAAAATTTGATTTTCTAAAAATTGCACATGATGAACTTTCTACTGTATGAGTAATGTTGACATCAATAATATCTCTAATAAACTATGCCAAGAAAGTAAACTAGTGTTGGCAGACGCGATCTACGTCTTCACAAATTTTATGAAAACATGGGATTGGTCAACTTGATCAGTAGATCCTTAATGCCAATAACACTGCTGCTATTTCTGCTATTGCTGCTATAGTAAAGAGGATGGTTTTTATTGGCATTTAAAAAAACCAGTAGAATATCTTATTTATATATATGATTCATTAGTTCTTTAATGTAGAATGACTTTAATTGGGATTACCGGAATTTCTCTCCTTCTACTCCTATGTGAAGGAATCTAAAAATATACACAATCTGGAAGCTTGAAATTGTCACTGCAACCTTTGAATAACTGACACCATATGGGCAGTGCTGATTAACAAAGTAAATAACCACTGTACCATTCAATGTCAATGTCCTCCTACAAATAATGTGTTTCCCACTAAACAAACAGTGAGTAGAAGGATCACCTACTAGAAATGTTTTTATTTAGGGTCCTGTAATAAAGGGCACATGTGCATAAGTTATAAGAAAATGAACAATGTGAAGCTGAGTGGCTAATTAATACAAAGGTTCAGTAAATAATATTTGAATCCATTTCAAAGGTATCTATTGGTGTTGGGAATTTATCTGTGGATTAAAGTATTTTATTTCTAATTGTTGCACAGATTTACAAATAGAATATGTAATCTTATGCATCTTTATATCTCATATACAACCTAATAGAATGTCTTCTTTAGTGGTGGCCACTCAAAATATATTCATATATTAAATCAAATACCCCATTTGGATAGTATACATATTTCCCTTAACAGAAGAAAAATATCCATGTAATTGTTTTAGACTAGGTTTTCCCCACTTTCTTCTTTCCAAGGGAAAGTCCAAAAGGAATGAGGACTACAACTACTTCTTGTAGTGCTTAGAACAAGTCCAAACCCTTTCTGCAATTCATGTACTGTGTTTTACCTTAAGTTTATATGGTTGTGTACTTAGAAAGATTTATAAGCTAGTAATTGGTTTCCAACCTTCACAAATTATTCTCATTACCAACCCATCTGAGACCCAGGAAACCACTACTTGGTGTGTGATCACAAACCAGTTGGATTACAGCATCAACTGTTAAATGACCAAATTATAGGTCTTTAACTTTAAATACTCTAATTTCTTCCACTATGCCCCCCTTCTCTGAGTCTTATCTTTAGCATGTCTATCGCTAAAGACAGTTCAGAAGACTTTATCCAATAGCACCACAAAGGACTTTTAAGGTCACACTATTTTGAGTGTTTATCTCATGCTTAGCAACCACACACATGATGCACATATACACAGTATTCACCAGTCCTTTCCACTAATAGTTGTTTCATACATTCCTAGGAATTAACACCCACTGAACAAGAGATAAAGACTTGTGTTTGTATATTCGCAAAATGTCTAAATTTCCAGCATGTGGACAGCACCAATTATGTATCATTCTGCTCCGGGTCCAAGTAGCAGCATCTCCGCAGGTTCTGCCAACTGCAGACAGAAAGAAGCCTCTCTTGGTTCCTGTTGCCATGATCAGAGAATTTGAAAACCCCGAAGATATTCCATTTACAAAATGGTATGTAAAAGCTAAACCACATCTAATCCTCCCCCTCCCCACCCCATTTCCTCTCCCTTTTCTTTGGTGGTGGTGGTGGGCAGGAGAGATTCACTAAGTGTGCCCTCCTGACCTCCTTCCCAGCTTCCCAGGCTTTCTGCAGTCGTGCTCCACTCGAGTTGAGCGGTCCAGCTCTCACTTGTTGCCCTGGCTACCCTCAACCCACGAAGCCCCGCCAGGAGAGCCCAATGACACGAAAGCAAAGGGAGAGAAACGAGACCTAGGGCAGGAATGGCAATCTTCCAGCCCGATGCCGAAAATCCCGAAACCAGTGTTTGTCTCCCAAAGCAACAAGTGACCCTCACAAAGGACTCTTGAAACCACGCGGCCCGCAACTCTGGAGTCCCTCTCGTTCGTGTGAACAGCAAACAGGCTGCACAAACCAAACATTGCGCAGGTGGTTAAAACCCTACCCAAGCGTGACCAAACAGTAGTCCTGATACGGTTCCCCCCATTCCCCGAGAAAAATCTGTCTCCTGAGGCTTCTTTCCACCTCCAGATTTCTGACGGTCGATGTCCTTCACCATCCCACCCCATTTCTTCACAAGTTTCCTGAACGGAGAGGGAGGATGCCCGTGTGTTGGGGTGTGTATGAGAACATGTGTGTGGAAAGGATTTATAAGATCTTTATATGTGACCTGAGCCTTCGTTGTCGCCTCAAAAAAAATAGGACCAATAAGCCCTGCTGTTTTGCCAACGTTGTCAAGAAGCCCTACAAAATCATATTTAATAAAGGGACTTGGACACTGTCAAAAGCTCGACAGGTTGCAGCCGCTAGTTACCCCTCCTGGGAACCTTTCTGCTCCTGGAATCCAAGGCAGCCCCATTTGCAAGGCGGTTCTTCGCTTCCAAGCAGGGTTTTTCTCAGGTCCGACCCCTTCCCCAGGCTCGCGACCCGCGAGACCAGAGACGAGAGAGGGCAGCGCGAGTCCCGCGGGCGAGCGGCTCCCGCGGGCAGCGCTGGGTAAGCGGGCTGGGCGCAGCCGCCCGCGCTCGCCTCGCCGCCGCGGAAGGGAGCCCGCAGGCGTGGGAGAGCGGCGGAGTGGGGGTGCGGGAGCCGGGGAGCGGGGGACGGCGCGGCGGGCAAGGAGCAGACCAGGGAAGTGGAAGAAGCCGGGCAGGTGGAGACGAGGACACAAAACCCGAACAGCCGACGCTCGAAGTCTCCAGGAGCTGAGCGGAAACAAGGAGCAAGGTAGGAAGGCGAGGCATCCCACAGACGCCTGGCGCCTCGCGGGGTCCCGGCTGGGCGCGCGGAAGCGAGAGGAGCCCGCCCCGGTTACCTGTGCTGCTTCCGCCCTGGTTGCCCCTGTCCCGGGGGAAGATGCCCGAGCACTTCTCCCACTCCACCTGGCCCGCGAAGCACAGCTCGGTGACGATGTGCAGCGCCTTCTGGCATAGGCTGCTCACTCCGTCCTCCTTGTGGAAACTCATCGTTTGGCCTCTTACTCCCCAGATAGCCGTCCTTTCCCCTTCCCGTTACCTCTAGGCTGGCCCCTCGGGCGCCCTAAGCCATCGCCCGCCCGCGGGGAAATGGGCGGGAGAGTGCGCTGCTCAGAAGCGGCAACTCTTAGGAGCCACAAGTTAGCCCCATGGCAGGAGTGGAGGGCGCAGGGGAAGGCGGAGAGGCCGGGGCGGGAACCCGCGCGAGGCGGCGGCGGCGGCGAGGTTTGCGCCAACTCTCCCGCCGTGCCAGCCAGTCGAGGCGAGCCGGAGAGAGAGACCCGGCATGGAGTGCGGAGGGGTTGGGGTTGGGGGGGGAGACGTAAAAAAAGCCTAAGCCCTCGGCTCGCTAGAACGCCCCCCTCATCTTCCCAGCGCGTTTGTGTTTCTGGCCGGTGCCTGACGGCGGCGCGTCCAATCGCAGCCCGGCGCGGGCCTGGACGACCCGGGGCGGTACCCGCAGCGCCCCCTCCCCGCTGAGCTGGGGATGGAGTTCGCCCGGGAGGAGGGGCGGCCCCGCGCCCCTGCTGGGGCAGCTGGGGCTGGCTGGGGGTGCGGGGCGGGGGTTAGAGAAATCTCCGTTTTCTCCGTACTTTTCCCAGCCTCAGTCCTCTGCCCCTCCACCTTTACGACACATGTGTGCTGCTCTCTCTGGTTTCTCCGATTTTACTTTCCTGAAAAGTCATTTCAACTGAACACAAACTGAAAAAGTTAAATTTAAAAAATGAATAGATGAATAATCAAGACAGACGTCTATACAGAAAAGAAAGATGGGCCTGGAAAGCATGTTTAAAATGATTTCTAATGATGATGGTTTAGAGGCAAAATTTAACCCGAGAGTTCTTTTTATTGCTATCACTGAAATTCACCGTAAGGTACGTTTCCTATTTACCCAGTTCAGTTCTTCTTTATGCATAAATACTATGATTAGTCAGATTTTAATTTATTGCCTTTGATTTTTCTTTTTTTAAACTCACTTAGGTATTGCGCAAAACGAAATGTTATTTGTATTAATATTCACTGTCGATTAATCCGTAATTGGCAATGCACAATTTGTGCACAATTTGTCTTCTTTGAGACAATTTGAGAATGCACAATTTGTCTTCTTTATCACTTTTGCACTTAAATACTGAAGACAGCAGGGCATGAGTGTTAAAGGGGAGGGGAGTGAAGTTCAAATCTGTCACACACACACATCTGTGCTTAACTTGATGAAATTGCTTTCAGGTCCTTCTTTCAATCTGTAAAATGAAGGGCTGGGACTCTCCTGTTCTTATAATTCTTTAATGCAAATGGGTGAAAATCACTCATGGAGCTACAACTACAAAATAATGTTAATAAGTGTGTGCCACAAAGTTACAGTAAATGGATTTACATTGTTTTTAAATTGTTTTGAGACAGAGTTTGATACCCTCTTATAACCTGAAGATTGATTTAGCCTTTATTAGGTGGGGATCTTTATTTATGAAGTGGAATATCAGGACCTTGTTAGCATATTTATACTAGGAGAGTAAGTAATCTTATTTTAAACTACTAGGCAGTTTATGATAAATTATTTCCTGTGTAAGGACACTATGGTAAATTTACTATAAATACTAGGTATGGCATCCCAGTAGCTAAGCATTCATTAGTTGAATCATTTTGACCTGATTCATAGGACAATTGGTATAACTAGGACTATTTTTATCATGAATCAAGGCAAACTAAAATCTGCAGGCTTCATTCGCTTTTTGTTTTTATGCACATTGATTTGGATGGTTTTTAGATAAGATTGACTTTTGAAATGATTTCACTGTCAAAAAATATTAAATATCTACTGTATCTTTGAAGTAAAGTAACACACTTTAATAGGGCCCTTTCCAATTGTCCTTGCTTTCCAGTCCTCCAGTCTAGACAGACCCATAAGATAACCTGAAATGCAATTCTGTTCTTTCATATTTACTATATGAGCAAACCGTTATGTGGGAGTCCAAATGAGTAATTTATCTCTATACTACTTTCAGACACTAATTGCTTAAGTGGAGTAATGCAGGTCTCTCTCATGACCCTCTTATGTTTGATTTTGGTGTTAAATATTATTAGGTAAATAAATTCTGAAAATAACTTTCCTGGTATTTGTTTATGCTGTTCCTGGCCTGTTGTTACTCTTACCTGTGTTTCCCCAACAAGCAGAGTTAATATCAGTTGTATATTCATTTTTCTGAATTTGTCTGAAATATTTTTGCTTTAATCTAAAATTAATACCCTAAGGTTTTGATTTTTTCCCCTTTGTTCTTTAGACCATCTCATACAGCTCATTAGCAGGTGAATCAAATCAGTTTTTTCTTGTCACTTATTAACAGCTCAGGTAAGAGGTGTGGGAAATGTAGAAACTGCATTCGAGGTCACTATTTTCAATGCTGAAGGATAAGCTGACAAGAATTTAAATTTACAATCTTTTAAAAAATGTTGGCGAACTATTTCAGTTAACAAGAGCCTACCCATCAAGTATCCAAGCAATACAGATTTGCATTTACTTCCCCACCCATACTCTGAAGGAGTTGCTGAAACAGTAAAGGAGGGGAGAGCAGGTTAGACTGATTTTACTAAGCACAATTGCTATACTAAGTGATATATGAGGCATTGATAGTCAAAATATACAGGTAGGTCTCTGACACAGCTTTCTTCTGAATGATCTCTGCATTAAGTAGAGGAGGAATTGGTATGGAGTTGAAGATCCCAGGAGCACTCATTCCCATCCCTATAAGCTAAGCCACCCTCTTGAGAGGTAATTTTAAATGGTCAACACTACGATTTCCCTGCTTGTTTAATCCTCTCTCAATTCTTTCTCTTTCCCCTTTCCATGGCTCTTTCAAAATCTGGAGGGGAGGCAGTTATCTTCTTAGGTAGAGATCTCCCTAAGGTAAGGGGAATTTGGGAATCATTCCTGAGACTATAATTTCAAATATTACTTGACCCCCATATCAGGCACTAAGAAGGTGGGTAAATGAGGAAATCTCAGAATAGCTGAGCTCAGTCTGAATGAAGATCAGAGACAAGTATTAAATTGTAACTTACTTAAAACTTTCCTACCTTTTCTATGTTCTACAGCTCAGATTCATATGAGCCCAATTCTAATTGCCTGTACATAAGTGAGCCTGCTCCTATATTCCTTAATTTGGAGGGTGGCATCACCACTCACTCCCAGCTGGTAAGATGACCAGATTTCTGGTTTGCATGGATGGGTATTGCTATTGAAAAATCCATTTCTATTCTGACTCCAGATCCTTTGATCAGCCTGATTCATCATTCTGGAAGGTTTGGTGTCTTCTCTCTTTTCAGTGTGTTCATTTTGTTCATTCATCCTGATGGATACTCAGTAAGCACTTCAAACAGACTCAGTTTTGAATCCTTCAATTTTGAGAAATTCTAATGATTTATTCCTTCATTAATTCTCTGCCTTCTTTTTTTCTGTGTAGTTCCTCTCTGGAACTCCTTTATGTTGAATTTTTGACTGCTAGGATGGAATCTCTAATTTTCATTTCTCTTCTATTTTCCATCTCTATCACCCCCTACTCCTTGTGCTCTAAGTTTTGGGAGACTTCCTTGGCTTTCTTTTCTGAGCCTTCTATCAAATCACTACAATTTCAGCTATTATAGTTCTAAGATATACATACTTTTTTGTTTATTGATTGTTTTGGTTACTTATTTCTTGGATATATAGTCTGTGCTTATTTATTTGACCATATTAATTATATATTTTTAACTACCCACCCCCCCGCCCCGCTTCTAACTTGTGTCTTTTTCCTCTATATAACTTTGTTTTGTTTTGTTGTTGTTCTTCTTGTTGTAAAATTTTGTCAGCTGTTTGATCCTCTATTAAATAATGAAGTATAAATACTCACCACTAAGATATGGAGTTGAAGGCCTAAGTATACTAGTAAGGCTTATAACCAGGGGCTTCATTGCAAGGTGAGTCAGGGTATTTTGAATTGGAGCACCCCCAAAGATCAGAGAGGGACTATCTAATCTTTTGTTAGGGATATGGGGCAATAATTCAAGTCTCCCTGCTTTTATTTTCCAATCCGGAGCCTGTCATGGTTCTGGCCTCTTATAGTTCTGGTGCCTTAGGTCTGGAGCTTTTCTAGTTCAGTATCTCCAGGGGGACACTGTTTTACTTGCACGTTTGGGGAAGGGTCATCACCTGACCAGAGGAGCTGTATGGATGGAGACTTGAGCCTCCGGACACCTTCAGAGTGACAGTCCCTGCGTTTTTAGCCTTTCCCTCTACTGCCATCCTCTGCGGAGTCAGTACGAGGTGCCTCCATGTCCGAGGTTTTCTGAGACTCTGTGGGGTGAAGCACGAGCTTGTCATTGCTTCTGCTCTGGAGGTTTCAGCTCCCTCTGCTCAGTAAGGCGGTCACTACTCCTTCACTGCTTCCATCTTGTAAACCATTGACAGCTTCTGTCCTTACGTCATCTCCTGTGTCCTTTCTATTCTTTCTGTCCTTTTGAGTTTATAGCTTTTTATTGCTCTATTGTCATCTCAGTGTCTTTTCAGGACAGTCAGGAACACACGTACATTTTCAATCCATCATGTTTAACTGTTTAAAAAGGCAATTCTGATTTATGTCACTTTCAGTGCCTTCCCCTTGTGCTTTAGTTACATCCAATACCTTGAATGGGGCCTGTGAAGCCCTAGGTGCCCTGGCCTCTGCCTAGTTTCTTTGTTCTTTTCTGAATTCTTTGACTTGTGCTTTCTTTTCATGTCTATTTCTCCTTTGTAGCGCATAACATAATTTACATTAAATAATTAATTTGATATAAACTAGTAGGTAGAGAACCTTTCCTCCCTCGTCCCTGCTCATTTCCCTGAGCCTTCACTGTGCCAACAGTAATAGTCACTCAATAATATTTGCCAAATAAATTAATGTATGTCTTTTGTTAATCCTCGTTCCCTCTAGTTATCAGAAATAAAAGCCTTTATTTACTTGTTTAAGAAGTACCAGGGTATAGTAGAAACTGATGAACTGTTCTATTCCCAGGGAAGTTGAGAGGAGAGGGATGAGAAGGAAGAGTGAGTGATAGTAGTGGACTATGTCCTTTGAGAAGGAAGAAGATGGTCATTTGTATCTTAGGAACGGACACTAACTTTTGAATACCTGCTTTGTACCAGGTCTGTTATGTATATTCTATACGTGGTTTAATAATAATGATGATAGTTTTTGTTTGATATGTAAGCTATATAAAACTTAATACTTTGTAAGCTAATTGTTACAGTAACTCTTCTATTGACTCGTATAGAACAGTGATAGGTATAGTACTAGCCTTTGTACATATATTAACTTACTTAATTCTTTACTTTTTTTTTTTAGAGTTGGGGGGAGGGGCAGAGGTAGAGGGAGAGAGAGAATCTTAAGTAGGCTCCACGCCCAGCGAGGAGCCAGACGCGGGGCCTGATCTCATGACCTCGAGATCATGACCTGAGCTGAAATCAAGAGTCGGATGCTTAACTGACTGAGCCACGCAGGTGCCCCTATATTAACTTAATTCTTTCAACAAGCTTGTGAGATAGGGCCTATTATGTTCTCATTTTACAGGTAAGAAAACTGAGCCACAGAGAGGTTAAGTAGCCTTTCTTAGGTTACATAGCCATTGGTAGTAGAGCCTGGATTCAGACTAATGCATTAAGGTTGCAGAAATTAGGTCTTAACTATTGTAGTATGCTGCTTCTTATCTATCCTTATGGCATGCTTATAGGATGGGCGGGATGAGATTAAAGGGCTACTCAACCAGACAGCTATAATTGGTAAAAGTGTATAATGATACAATTATGACCTTTATCTACTTGACATTAGCAGTCAGTCCCTGCCCCAATGGTTATGCCATTTAAGAACTTAGAATGCATTTTGTCATATTCTTCTTCTCTCTCATATAATTAAATAAATGTACTGGTGGACGTGTGTATACATAGGTGTTCTGTCACTGTTTATTTTCCAAAAAGGTGCGGTTTTTGCCTGACTGTAATGACAGTATCTCTAGTCTCCCTGGGTAGCTTTAACTAATTATTTTAAATGGCTATAAATTATTCAACATGATGATATACCATAATTTATTCAACCAACGCCCCACTGATAGGAATTCACATTGCTTTCAGTTATTTACCACTGTGGATCTCTCTGTGGAGTAGTAATGTATGTTGTAGTGTACAGTCCATGTTGCAGTAAACCTCCTTGTAACATTTACTTACGTACTATGAATTTTATTTATTTGATCTAGAGTCCCAAGGAAGAGAATTCTGATATATGAAATCACATTTAAAATCACATTTCTACCAGGAATATATACAATATTATTTTTTTCTTACCTCTTGCTTAACAAAATAGATGTTATGAATTCTTGCCACTATTTTGTGTGACTTTTTTTCAGACTTCACTAAAAAGCATGAATTAAATGGTCATATTTATACATTTTTGTAAATTTTATCTATATAATAATTTTATCTATATATAAATGAAGTTAAAATTAAAGTTTAAACATTTATTTTCAATTAAAAAAGCAAGAATATGGGGATAGCCATTACTTATCTTTTAAATTAGTAATTTCAAACCATAGCATGCCTCAAAATCACCTGGAAGGCTTGCTAAACCACAAATCGTTGAGCCCCATTCCCAGAGTTTCTGATTCAGTAGGTCTGAGGTGGGGGTCTGAGGATTTGCTTTTCCAAGTTCCCAGGTGATAATGCTGCTTGTCCAGGGACCACACATTGAAAATCACTGTTCTATAGAGCCTCTTTAAAATCAAGAAGTAGGGGCTCCTGGGTGGCTCAGTCGTTAAGTGTCTGCCTTCGGCCCAGGTCATGATCCAGGGATCCTGGGATTGAGCCCCACATCAGGCTCCCTGCTCAGTGGGGAGCCTGCTTCTATCTCTCCTTTTGCTGCTCTCCTGCTTGTTATCTCTCTCTCTCTCTCACTCTCATAAATAAATAAAAAAAATCTTTAAAAACAATCAAAATAAATCAAGAAGTATTCCTAAGAGTTTACACCAGAAGTAAGTTCCCCAATAATCATACCTGGTCAGTTCAAAATAACCAATCTAAAATAACAGAAGATTGAAGGTGTTAGTTAAATTAGGTAGAAAACCTTAGTTTTGGTCTAAATTCCATCATTTGCCGACCGTGTGATATATAGCTTACTCTTTGAACTTAGTTTTTCTTTTTTTTTTTTAAAGATTTTATTTATTTATTTGACAGAGAGAGACACAGCGAGAGAGGAAACACAAGCAGGGGGAATGGGAGAGGGAGAAGCAGGCTTCCTGCGGAGCAGGGAGCCGAATGCGGGGCTCTATCCCAGGACCCTGGGATCATGATCTGAGCCGAAGGCAGTCGCCCAATGACTGAGCCTCCCAGGCACCCCTAGTTTTTCTTTTTTAAACCTTAGAATAATATTCTGTTTTAT
This sequence comes from Halichoerus grypus, assembly GCF_964656455.1. Taxonomy (NCBI): domain Eukaryota; kingdom Metazoa; phylum Chordata; class Mammalia; order Carnivora; family Phocidae; genus Halichoerus; species Halichoerus grypus. The sequence continues at coordinate 105,480,779 of NC_135717.1, forward strand.
TTTCTATCAAAGGATTGTCGTGAGGCTCAACAGAGGCAACAAATGTGAAAATGCTAAAAAAAAAAAAAGTTATCAAATACTATGCATATACAAGTTATCATCATCATTCTTTGGATTAGGATTACTTGTTATGTAAACCATACAAGTTACAATTTATCATTCCTTGTCAAGGCTTTTTTCAAACTGACATCTCATTCATAAATAAAACAACGGAGACCCACAAAAGCCTTAAAAAGTAACAATACATCTTTGTCAAGAGATAAGTGATAATATTACCTCACAAGCGCACCCTTAACTTCCCTAAATTTCTCTTTAGACAGTGCTGTCCTCCACTTTCCACTCATCGAGGAGGTCCCAGTTGTTCCACATCATATTAGAATATTCTATCATCTCTGTAGCAATAGCCCCTCTCTGAAATTATCTTGACTGTTTATGTGTTCACAATCTATCTTCCCCATACTAGAGTCCACAGTCCATGAGAGCTAGATCTCTCTGACTTTTTTCACCCACTACCTCCCCAGAACTGAGGACAATGATGGGCATAGTAGCAGTGAAACAATGTAGCTTTTTAGGGACTAAATGAAACTGTACCACAGCTTATAAGTAGGTTTTATCTGGGACTGACAGGTTTGAAATAGTCACTTAGGATGCGCTATGCCAATTCTTTTTTTTTTTTATTATGTTATGTTAATCACCATACATTACATCATTAGTTTCTGATGTAGTGTTCCATGATTCATTGTTTGCATATAACACCCAGTGCTCCATTCAGAATGTGCCCTCTTTAATACCCATCACCAGGCTAACCCATCCTCCCACCCCCTCCCCTCTAGAACCCTCAGTTTGTTTCTCAGAGTCCATAGTCTCTTATGGTTCGTCTCCCCCTCCAATTCTCCCCCCCCTTCATTTTTCCCTTCCTTCTCCTAATGTCCTCCATGCTATTCCTTATGTTCCACAAATAAGTGAAACCATATGATAATTGATTTTCTCAACTTGACTTATTTCACTTAGCCAATTCTTAAACATCAGAAAGCTGAAACTTTACTGGTTATTTTGGGAAGTTCCAGAGGAAGGATATAGTGATCAAATGTTTTATAAATCAACATGATTACAGTTTATGCATTCATTGAACAAATACTCATGCAATTTATATATGATTAAATTAACAGTTTGTAAGTTTTTAGGAACTTTTTAATTCCAAGACATATTCTTGGAAGAAAGCTCACCTAGAAAAAAACAATTCTAGTTTGGTACACTAGAACCAATTCTCCTAATATGAGGTACACTTTTCCCAGCAGAAAAAAATGAAAAATGATAAAGTTGTTGTGTCTACTCTTGGAAGAAGAACTAGGTTAAATGGTGTAAATTCTAGGAAGATAACTTTGGCTGAATATTAGAAACAACTTTCTGATGATGATTATTCTCATAATATTTCAATTTTAATTTGTTGAATAAGTTTTCTGCAGAAGCATTTGTAGCATTCTTGGCTCCAAACATTAAAGAGTTAGTGCTAGAACATAGAATGTGCTTATGAAATAAGGAGCATACTGTTTTTCTGAATAGTCATTTTTTTTTAGGATTATCACTAGTTTTCAGAGTGTTACATTTACTCAATACTTTGGGATTGCTTCTTTTTGGACTGACTTCAAAATCAATTCACATGCTACCAAGAAAACCAGAGAACTCCAGGATAACACCATTTTTTAAAACCTAAATTGTAGTGGTGTAATTTGATTAAATGTTTTATCAATGTTGAATACTGGCTGCTTAATGTCAACTTAAAAAAAAAAAAGAATCCAAGATTCTTCCATGATAAAAACATTCAACAAACTAGGAATAAAAGAGGACTTACTCAAGCTGATAAAAAAAATATAAAACATGAAAAACCCCAGTTAACACCATACTTAACAGTGAAAGACTGAAAGCTTTCCTCCTAAGAGCAGGAAACTATAAGGATGTCCACTCTTGCCATATCTATTCAACGTTGTACTGGAGGTTCTAGCCAGGGAAATTAGGCAAGAAAATGAAATAAAAGGCATCCAGATTGAAAAGGGGGAAATAAAACTCTCTCTATTTACAGAGGACATGATCTTCTATATAGAAAATTCTAAGGCGTCTGTATCATAACTATCACAGCTAATAAGTGAGTTCTACAAGGTTATAAGATACAAGACCAATATTTTAAAAGACTGTATTGCTATACACTAGCAATGAATGCTCCAAAATGAAATTAAATAAGCAGTTTCATTTATAATAGCATCAAAAGAATAAAATATTTAAGAATGAAGTTAACATAAGCACAAAATTTGAACCCTGAAAACTGCAAAACATTGTTGAAAGAATTTAAAGAAGACTTTAATAAATGAAAAGTATCCTGTGTTTATGAGTCAAAAAATTGACCTGCAGATTTAATGCTATCCATATAAAAACCACAGCTGCTTTTTTTGCAGAAGTTGATGGAATGATCTTAAAATTTATATGGAAATGTAATACACTCAGAATTACCAAAACAATCTTGAAAAAGAAGAAAGTTGGGGGATTCGCACTTTCCATTTTCAAACCTACTAAAAGCTCTATAGCAATTCAGACAATGAGGTACTTGTATTGATCAATGGAATATAATTGAGAGCCCCAGTGGGGAAAGAATAATCTTGTCAACAAATGGGCTGGGACAACTGGTATCCACATGTGAAAGGATGAAGATGGACCCTTTTTACACATCATACACAATAATTAACTCATAGTGGATCATAGGCCTAAATGTAGGAGCTAACATTATAAACCTTTTAGAAGAAAACATAGGAGTATATTTTTGTGACCTTAGGTTAGACAATGATTTTTTAGATAGGACACCAAAACCTCAATCAACAACAACAAAAAAATTGAACTTAATGAAAATTAAAACTTATGCTTCAAAGGAAATTATCAAGATAGTGAAAAGGCAATCTGTATGTTTGGAGAAAATATTGCAAAACATATATAATAAGGGATTTTTATCTAGAAAATATAATGAACTCTTTTTTTTTTATTATGTTCTGTTAGCCGACATATAGTACATCATTAGTTTTTGATGTAGTGTTGAACGATTCATTAGTTGCATATAACACCCAGTACTCATCAACAGATGAATGGATAAAGAAGATGTGGTCCATATATACAATGGAATATTACTTAGCCATCAGAAAGGATGAATACCTACCATTTGCATCAACATGGATGGAACTGGAGGGTAGTATGCTAAGTGAAATAAGTCAAGCAGAGGAAGACAATTATATGGTTTCACTCATATGTGGAATATAAGGAATAGCACAGAGGGAAAACTGAATGGGAAGAAATCAGAGAGGGAGACAAACCATGAGAGATTCTGGGCTCTAGGAAACCAGGTGATGGGTATATAATGAACTTTTACAAGTCAACAATAAAAAGATAACCCAATTAAAAAATAGGCAACGTACTTGGATAGATATTCCTCCAAGGAAAATATACAAAACATCAATAAGCTTATGAAAAGATGCTCAACTCATTAGCCACTAGGGAAACACAAATTAAAACCACAATAATATACCACTTTAAAGTAAGTAAGATAATTATTACTAAAAAGACAAGCATACGTTGGAGAGAATGGACTAATTAGAACTCTCATACATTTCTGGTAGGAATATAATTGGTGCAGCCACTTTGGAAAACAGTGTGGAATGTTCTATTAGGTATCTACTAATTCACTACTTAGTATCTACTCAAGAAAATTGGAAACATGTTCACATAAAAACATGTACAGTGCTGTTCAAGCAGCATTATTTCTAGTAGCTAGAAATATATGTGGTGTATCTATACAATGGAATATTACTTGGCAATAAAAAGGAATACATTATTGATACATTCTACAGCATGGATGAACCTTAAAAAGATTGTTTTAAGAAGCCAGTCACCAAAGAGGACATATTATATGATAACCATTCATATGAAAGTCTAGAATACAAAATACATAGAGACAGAAAGTAAATTAGTGGCTTTTAGGGTCTGGGTGGGTGGAGAGAACTAGAGAATGGAGAGTGGCTGCTAATAGAGATGGGGTTTCTCCATTTTCATTTGAAAATATTCCCAAATTATATAGTGGTAGTGTTTGTACAACTCTATGAATATACTAAGACCCACTGAGTTATATACATTAAAGTGTGACTATTCTGGTATGGGAATTAGATCTCACCAAAGCTGTTGTATTTTGTAAAATGCTGATTTGTCACCATGGAGTTTATTTAATTTTGAATGCCTTAAATATTTAAAATTAATTATGAAATGAAAATTCCTTTTAGAGAATTTTGAATTATAAAAATTGAGACCATAACATACAGGACAAAAATATACTGAAAAAGCACCATAAAAATTGAGAAAAATATGTGTGGCATATATGCAATAAAAAGGCTAATGACAATAATAGTATATTAATAATAAGACATCTCTTACAAATCAATTAAAACAAAAGCTCAATTTTAATGAAGTAGGAAACATGAATTTAAGAAGCTGTACACATGACAAATTAACATGTAAAAATAACTTTATTAATAGTCAAATAACTACAAAGTTTATCAATATGACAATCTTTTTAGAAATGGTAAGGTACAATGTAGGCCAGATTTGGGGTGAAACTGGGTAATCGTATGCACTGCTGGTAAGACAAATTGAAACCATATTTCTCTAAATTATTTAACAGCATTACAGTTTTGCATACTTTACTGAGAAATTTCCTTCTAACAGTGTATCCTAAGGAAGATACCACAAATGAGTTCATTGATTTAGCCACAAAAATATTTATTGAAACATTGTAATATTAAAACATTTTATATTGTTGTAACAATCTGCATGTCCAAAATGGGGGATTTATTACATCACTTGTGTATATCCATAAAATTGAACACCGTTCAGCTATTCAATAAAAAATAATCAGATTATAGAGAAGTAGGAACAAAGATTGATTTATAAATAGTAAGAAAAAGTAACAAAAAAAGTAACAAAATGCTCACAGTGGTTATGTCAGATGTTGGGCTTGGCTTGGTGGCTGTCATGGCTGAAACTCAACATCTCTTCCAGCCTCTTCCCAGAGGCTTTCCTATACTGTAGAGACTAGAAAAATAGAAATTCCATTTCTTAAACTCCACTACAGCTTGGGTTCTGTATCTAATTAACGTCCATGAACACCATGTCATTGCAGGAGATTTCCAAGTTGCAGGTGAAACAAAAGCTATTATACTCTTGCCATTTTCTAAACAGAGTTGGAGAAGCATTTGATTTTTTTTTTTTTTTTGTTGCGGCATTATCAGGGGTCCCACTTATAATATGATTGCTAAGAAGCAATGGTTAAGTTTTCTAAGAGAGATAGATACTTGTAGTCTTTTCTTGGAAATCTGTTCTTGGGTGAGAAAGCCTAAGACTCACAGTCACGATCTACCAAGAAAGAATGGCTGTTACTTCACTATCACCCTAATGTCTTGGGACATCCGTAGGACATCCATGTTGCTGTTGTGTAATATGGCAGGCACAGAAGAGATTGTAGACCTTGTGCCTAGTCCTGGCAGTGAGGTTATGATTTTGCATCATAACTTCTAATCTTGAAGAATCAGTAGTTAACTGTGGTATGGCAGTAGAATTCATTTCTGAAAGCACAACCTAGAATTTTTCTCTTCACCCTTTACAATAATTCTGTAAGCCATTTAGCAGTAAAATTTCTTTTGGTTTACACTGGGAGAAAGGATTTGGTTCTCTGCAGTTGGACTCTGAACATGGATACAATTGGATTATTTTTATTTTCATTCTTTAGCTTATATATATTACATACATTTTCAACAACTATATATTACTATTATAATATAAAAATTTATATAATAATAATATTGTTTAGAATAAATCTGAATTTACAAAGGGGCTTCTTTTAAGATTATAGCTTTTGGAAGAAAGTATTGTAGTTTGGTAGTTAAGAGTTGGGCTCTGGAGACATGTAGGCTTAAATCCCAGCTTCCTCCTGTAGCATTCTTAAGCAATAACACTTCTAAAACCTCAGAATTATTTGATATAAATTGAGGATTAGAACACTTTATTTATGGTGTGAAGATTAAATGAGATAATGTATGTAAGGCTGAGATCACAGTGCTGAATATTTTATAGGAATTCAATAAATGGCAACCTTGCAGTCTCCTTAAACTTTCATAGAGCTCACATTTCTCCATCTTGATCATGAGAATATCCATGCATATCTTTCTTAAATGCTTTGCTTTGAACTGCATTTTATTATATTCTTTACCCCAAAATAAATTTAGATAAATGTCCTAATCTCATGAAAATATTAAATGAAAGTTATTTCTCCATGTGAGTTTGTATTTTATACTTGACATTACTTAAGAAAACAAACTCTAGTTTATATTTAAGTGATTTTAGTATTCTTTCAGCACAGTGATTGTTTCAAATTGAAATAAGTGCCAGCCTGTTGTTCAAAATACAGCAACACATCAATGTCTGATAATTAAGGGGTCCATGCTTTGTGGATCTACATGCATAGCTCTTAGTAGAGTTAATAGTAAATGAGGGCACACAATGAATTTACTAGGAATTTAAAATAAGAATATGCTTCTGATTTGTTTTTAACACAAGTATCCAGAGTACACAGGGTAAATATTACCCTTGAATATTGAATATTTACACCTGAATATTGTATGATTACAGATAGATCTCTTGAAACTGTCAACAAACTCAAAGCACTTCATCTAGTAAAGCTAAATGGTTTCTGCTGATGTAATTGCATTTAACTTATTCTTTGGCAATGTTAAGTTGCTAATGGAAAGGAATGCAGTATGTAGCCAGTGCATAAACAGATAGAAAACCACCTTTCATGGGGTTCACATTTATCATCTTGGTTTTATTGGCATATACACTAATTAACTGAACTGATCTGCTGTTTTAATTATGAATAAATCCTGATATATATCTGTCAGTTACTTTGAATGTGTAATTCCTGTGTTCTTGACAAAAATGATGTTCAGGAGATTATTCCTTGAGCTAATGTGCTCCCGAGTTGTAGGAAACTATTTGAAATTCCTTTCTGCTTTAACTAGTGACAATGAGATTAGGAATGCCTCCTTACAACTTCTTTTAAATAAGTGCTTGGCAATAATTTGTTATAGTGAGAACTTGTTAATAAGTAGGAAAACTCTATTTATTTATTCATTCAATCAGCTCATTCATTCAATATATATAGGAATGAGACCTACTGGGCAATTTTCTAAGTGGTGGAGATACAGCAGTGAACAAAATAAGTAAGGGATGTAAATGGTGCAGCCATTTTGGAAAACAGTTTGGAAGTTCCTCAAAATGTTTAATATAGGGTTCCCAATATGACCAGAAATTCCACTTCTAGGAATCTACCCAAAAGAATTGAAAACATGTTCACACACAAAATAATTGTACATTAATATTCATGGAATTTTTATTCCTAATAGCCAAAAAGTGATAACATCCATCAACTCATGAATGGATAAACAAATGTGGTATATCCTTATAGTGACACACATTGGGCAATAAAAATGAAGTATTGATATATAACACAACATGGATGAACCTGTAATATTGTGCTAAGTGAAAGAAGCCCGTCACAAAAACCACATATTGTATGATTCTATTTATAGGAAAGGTTCAGAGTACACAAATCCATAGAGATAGAAATTAGATTACCAGCTCTCAGAGTCTTAGACAAAAATGAGGGAATGGGAAATGATTTCTCATGGATATGGGGTTTCTTTTTGGGGTGATAAAAATGTTCTAAAATTATATAGTGGTGATGTTTGCACAACTATGTGGTTATACTAAAAAACACTGAATTATACACCTTTAAAAGGGTGAATATTATGGTGTGTGAATTATATCTCATAAAGCTCATTTTTATATTTAAAAAACTAAAAAATTAATTGTGAATCCTCTTTATGCCAGGTAAGGTCTCAGGATCTGGGGATACTGCAGGCGTCAAAAAGTATAAATCTGCATTCAGAGTTAATAATTTTTTAATATATGCTATTGAAATTGAAAAACTATATTTGAACTATATTTGAACAATGCTCTATTTTTGCTCTATATTTGAACAAAGTTTAACTAAATGAAATTATTAGTGGGTGTTATGGTTGGAGTACTCTCATATAGAAGGTCTAGGATTCTTCTTCCTACCATATTATGTGAGGAATTGTAGCATGACGGAAGGTGTCACTAAAGAGATGGAACATACTTCTTAAATTTAGGATGAATCAACACATCTTAGGAGCTTGTAGAAGCATATTTTCCTATAATTTTACATCAGAATTTCATGGAAGATAGCCATGACCTACAGAAAATTTTAGGAAGTGACAGAAATTAATATCACTCTGTGCCTGTCCTCATATTGAAATATCAATGTACCTGCTGATATTGTCCCACGGTTTTAATTTTGGAATAAAGTGAACAACCAATAGTGATTTTTATAAAAATTTAACTGTGAAAACAACGATTTACATATTAATTATACATTAGATGTAACATAAGAGGTGATTTCAACGGAATGATAATTATATGCAACAAATTACATAATAATACGTTGTAAGGAAGACATGGGTCACATAAAGACATCCAAATTGATTACTCATTTATTCAGAAGTTGCTATTGTCATTTCCAAGCAGAGGGGTCTGCTGTGGTTAGTTTTACATGTCAACATGACTGGGCTGTAGTACCCAGTTTTTAAATTAAATTATTTATTTATTTAGTTTTTAATTTAATTAATTAAATTTAGACTTGCTAGCCCCCACAACTGTGTAAGCTAATTCTTTGAAACAAATCTTTTTTGTTAAAAAAGATTTATCTATCTATCTATATCTATATCTATATCTATCTATCTATCATCTATCATCTATCTATCTATCTTACTAGTACTATTGCTCTGTTAGAATCCTGACTAATAGAGATTTCGGTACCCAGAATGGTTCTAGAAAAAGGGAATTTTAGGGTAAATTTTTAAAATTGGTTCTGGGTGTTCTGGAACTGATTCTCTAATCTCATTAGATTTAAAAGCTTTAATGACTCTATCTTGAGTGGTAAAGAGAACACTGGTAACCCATGGCATGATGTGGGTATAGAGAAATGCAAAATATTGCCATTGGATACTCCACATACTTACCCAACTAGAACATACTGGGGCTAGAATATAAATATAGTTTATTCAGACTAAAATCTGTGAAGTTTCCACTGCATGAACAATAGTTCAGTCTTCTAAGAGTGATAGATGTAGCCTTTCCTTGGAAATTTATTTTTGGGTGAGAAAGCCTAAGACTCACAGTCACAATCTGCCAAGAAAGAATGGGTGTTACTTCACTATCACCCTAATGTCCTTTCAGACTTTCTAGAATTAAGGTCACCCTTTTACCCAGAGTGGCTACACTCAAGCTGTTAACAGAGTCAAAACTCAATTTTTCTGTCGCATTTATAATCTTATTTGTTATCAGAAGAAACAAAAATCCTGGTGATTGTAATGACATTGTACCAAGGGGCCATAGCAGGCCATGAAAAAGGACATAACAGACATTCTTGCTTCCATGTAAGACATAATAAGAAATGAATTAAATATACTTCAAGTTTTATTTGACTTTCTAGGCAAAGACTCTGAGTATAGAGCAAACTTGGTAGTTTACATTGAGTAGTTACTGAATTTTAGGCCTTGCATTTATTCTTGCATCTTATTCTTTATAGTATAGTAAGACTAAAATATCTCTCAGTTTCTACTTTTTATTTGATCATTAAATAAAATTTAAGTTGACCACAAAATAAATTTATTTAAATTCATGCATCTATTACCATTGTGGAGTTTCAAAGAATAGAGATTAGGGGGCACGTGGGTGGCTCAATCAGTTAAGCATCTGACTCTTGGTTTTGACTCAAGTCATGGTCTTGCGGTTGTGAGATCGAGCCTCACATTGGGTTTGGTCTCGATCTCCATGCTCAGTGGTCTCTGTGCTCAGTGTGGAGTCTGCTTCATAGTCTCTCTCCCTCTACCCCTCCCCCTGCTCACGCACACCAGTGCACGTGTGTGCACCCTCTCAAATAAGTAAATAAAATCTTAAAAAAAGGGTAGAGATTAAAATTTTGCCAGTAAAATGGGCACAGATATATAAAAGTAAAAAAATATTAAATGTATATATATATTCATTAAACATCTATGCAAATAAATTAGCAATTTGCTCTTCTGGATATTCATCAGAATTACCTACAGGGCTTCCTAAAATACTCATGCTTGGATTATACGGTAGACTCATGAATAAGATTCCCAGAAGGGGAGATGCCAGAAACCTGCATTTTTACAAAGTGCCACAGGTGGCTTTGATTCATAGCCAGTGTTGAAAAATACAAAGGTCAGAAAAGAGAAACTTTAAAATTTGCAAGTTAATTGAATCAATTATTTTTCTACCCTGCTCCCTCTTTATGAGCCCAATTTCCCATCCTACACACACATTCCTGTTCATTTTTATTAGATTCACTTTGCTACCACTTTAATTTTGGACTTTCTATTTAATTCCACCCTCCTGGGCTGACAGGAATATTTTCTTTAATTCTGTCTTCTTGTTTTGTTTAAGGACTTGTAAAGCCCTGGCATATATCAGTTCTGGTTTGGTGAATATATTCTTTGAAAAAATTATTTTAATTGAGTTTTCATTCATATATATATACGTATACAAATGGGTTAGTATCTAGATTGTTTCCTTGAACTAATTTGCTTGCTTTCTTGGAGGAAAGAAACAACAACATTTTGAGAACAAATACAAATGACTTATTTTCCATTAGCTGAATTCTGGAAGAGCATTGAGAAATCAGCTGTGCAAAGCCACCAGATTGAAGAAGCACACCCATTCTGAATGTTCTCATTTTAAACATATATATAATTATTTTTGCATTGCCTTTTTATTTTGTTGTCTATAATAAAATTCAAATGGGTAACACGTCTCTCTCTTTTTTTTGTAATGTTAATGTTGGTAAATGGACAAAATTTTCTTTGCTGTCTATGGGCAATTTTCTTATTGATATTTGAGTAGCAGTATGAACAAAAATGGAATTAAGATTAAAAAAATCTTTTTATTATAAAATAAGTTCTCTTCCTGAGCTTATTTCTCATTTGAATTGAAATGAAATGTAGAGGGAAAAATTATCTGGTATGCTAGTCTTTGCAGTGTGATATTATTATTCTGTAAGTGGGTTTCTCATATCTGGGGTGCAGCATGATTCTTTAGGGGAGAATTTAGATTTTTACAATCATAGACCCCTTTTTAAAGATATTTCATCTTGGTCATACCAGCTGAAAACTTACAGTCATCATTATATTAAAAGAACAGAAAATGGTAAATGTCTTTAAAATGTTCTTGCAATTTTATATAATTGCAATTTTTATAAATTTTATATAATACTGTATCCTTGAATTTGATAAAATGTACTACAATATGTGGAATAAGATCCCTTAAAAAGATACCTGCTTAAGAAATTTTACTACTTTTGAATTCTACTGAAAAGATCTCTAGAAAACATAATGGGTAAAGCATGGAAAAATAATTTGATTTATAGGATTCAAAGATTTAGCAAAGCTTGTCAATCATCTAGGTCCTATATAGAGAATATGTTCAAAGTAAGTTATGAATTCAAGTAAGATAGTTCTTTCCATTTGTAATTCAAGATTCTGTCAATAATTTGTCACTTTTTTGGTATAAAACATTTAAAAAATACACTTTAACAGTGATGATATGGAAAATAGAGTAGGGAACTCACTCCACTGAAATTATCATTAAGGTGGCAAAAACTTCTTAGAACTCTAGAATCTTATGAAAAATTTATAGCAACCAGGGAAGTACTTAATGAAAGAAATAGTTGCTAAGTTTTAGCATTTAAAGAAATGTCAGTTGGGTCACTGGCTAAATCTTGAGACAATGGAACAGAGAATGAGTGACTACATACAATATGGAAAACAAATTTTGCTAAAATAGCTTGGAGAAATCACTAAATGAATGGATAAGTGCAGCCCGCAACAAGCAACAATAGCAAACCTGAGGGGGGGGGGGAGAGGAGAAGAGTCTGATTTCTGGAGTTCCCACATTATAATATTCAAAATATCAACTTTGCAGCAAAAAAAAAGAAAAAAAGAAAAAAAAAAGAGCATAAAAAGAAGCAGGAAAGTATGGCCCACTCCCAGAAAAAAAAAAAAAAAAAGGACAGAAACCATAACTGAAAAAGCCTAGACATTGGATTTAATAGACAACATTTTAAATCAACTGTCTTAATTTTCTCAAAGAGCTAAAAGAAGCCATTGAAGGAATTAAAAGAAACCAGGAGACTGATGTCTCATGAAATAGAGAATATCAGTAAGGACATACAAATTATAAAATAGAAATCAGATAGAAATTTTGGAGCTGAAAAAAATGCAATATATTGTAGTATATTTGAGTAGGCAGAAGAAAGAATCAATAAACCCAAATAGAGGACAATTGAAATTATCCACTCTGAGGAATAGAAAGAAAAAAAAATGATGTAAAATGAACTGGGCTTAAGGAATCTTTTGGGCACTATCAAGTGGACTAGCATAGCATTATGGGAGCTCCAAAACAAAGCGTTAAAGAGGAAAAACAGTATATAAAGAAATAATGGCTAAAAACTCACAAACTTGATGAAAGAAGTGAATCTACAAATCCAAGAAGTTCATCAAACTTCAGTAGCATGAACTCAAAGATTAACACTGAGACACATAATAAAACTGAAAAACCAAGGATGAAGATCTTGAAAATAGTAAGAGAGAAATGAGTCATCATCAACCATTGATCCTGAATAAGATTAATAACTAATTACCGTTAGAAATCATACAGACCAGCAGACAGTTCATGACATATTTAAGTTGCTGAAAGAAAAAAAAGCTGTTAACCAAGAAGTTTATATCTGGGCCAACTATCTTTCAAAAATGAAAAAGAAATTAAGATATTAATATAAAAATAAAAGCTGTAGACTCGCCCTATAAGAAATGTTGAAGGTAGCCCTTTATGGTGAAATGAAAAGACTAGAAAGTAACTTGAAGGTATACACAGAAATAAAGTACTCTAGGAAAGGTAACTACACAGGTAAATATAAAGTAGGTATTATTGTATTCTTGGTCTGTAACATCTCTTTCTTTTCATATATGATTTGAAAAATAAATGTATAAAACAATTATTATAAAAACCTCAGCAGAAACACAATGTACAAAGATGTAATTTTTGACAATAAAAACATAAAGGGGTCATGGAGCTATATAGAAACAGAGTTTGTGAATGCTATTGAATTTAAGTAGGTATCAATTAAGAATAGACTGTTCTAAATTTATGTTGCTAATTGTAATCCCTAGGGAAATTACTAAGAAAATTACTGAAAGTATACAGAAAAAAAATGAGAAGTCAAAATGATACACTGGAAATAACCAAGCAGAAAATAAAGTAGTATTAGAGAAATTGAAGAACAATAAAAGTTAAGAACATACAGAAAACAAATTTCAAAATAGAGAAGTCCTTACTTATCATTAATCACTTTAAGTGTAAATGGATTAAACTCACCAATTCAAGACAGAGATTGGCACAATAGATGTAAAAACCCAAAACATGACCCAGGAAACTCACTTTAGATCCAGAGATACAAATAGGTTCAAAGAGAAGGGATGGAAAAAAGATGCAAATAGAAACAACAAGAGAGCTAAGGTAGCTATTATAATATGAGAAAAGGAGAGTTTAAGTCAAAATTAATCAAGAAGATATAAAAATTATAAACATATACCAAACAACAAAGCCTTAAAATATTTGAAGCAAACACTGACAGAATTGAAAGGAGAAATAAACAGTTGTATAATAATCTTTGGAAATTTCAATACCCCACTTTCAGTAATGGATAGAACATTTAGATGGAAGACTAATAAGGAAGTAGAAGACTTGAACGGCGTTATAAAGTAACTGGACTTAACAGACATATATAGGACACTGTATCCAAAAACATCAGAATACACATTCTTCCAAGTGCACATGGAACATTGTCCAGGATACATGATATAAAAGCTGCAGTTGTCAAAACAGTGTGGTACTAGTATAAGAATAGACATACAGCTAGGTGGAATACAATCGAAAGTCCTGAATTAAATCCATATGTTTGTGTGCAATTGATTTTTAAAGTAAGCTCTATACCAACATGGGGCTTGAACTCATGACCCTGAGATCAAGGGTTGCAAACTCTACTGACAGAGCCAACCAGGCACCCCTATGTGCAACTGATTTTTGACAAGGGTGACAAGTCCATTCAATGAGGAAATAGTAGTTTTTTCAACAAATGGTGATGGCACAACTGGATATCCACTACAAAAGAATGAAGTTATGCTTGCTTCACCTGGTGCAAAAAAGTTAACTCAAACTGGATCAGTTATGTAAATATAAGAGCTAAAGCTATAAAACTCTTACAAGAAACCATAGTGATACATCTTCATGATGTTGGATTTGGCAATGGATTCTTCAATGTAACACTGAAGAACAAGCAACACAAGAAAAAGTAGATATATTGGACTACGTAAAATTTTAAAACTTTTGTTCACCAAAGGACATTATCAAGAAAGTAAGAAGACAACCCAAATAATAGGAGAAAATATTTGTAAATCATATATCTGGTAAAAGTCTATTATCCAGAATATGTAAAGAATTTTTTCAACTCAACAAAATGACATCCAACCTATCTTAAAAATGGGCAAAGGACTTGAATAGACATTTCTCCAGAGCAGATATATAATGGCCAACAAACATAAGATGCTCAACATCATTAGGGAAATCCAAATTAGAGCCACAATGAGATACTGCTTCACACCCAGGAGGATGGCTATAAATTAAAAAAAAAATGAAAAACAACAAATGGTAAGAATGTGGAGAAACTGGAACTATTGTACATTGCTGGAGGGAATATAAAATGGTGCAGCTACCATGGAAAACAGTTTGGTGGTTCATCAAAAAGTTTAAACAGAATTATCATATGGCTAGTATTTGCACTCATAAGTATTTACTCCAAAGAATTAAAAACAGAGATGCATACCAATTCTTGTATATGAATATTCATAGCACACTACTTAAAATAGCTAAAAGGTACAAATAACTCAAATGTCTTTCAATAGATGTATGGATAAGCAAACGTGGTATATACATAGAATGAAATGTTACCTTAAAAAGTAATGAAGTACTGATACATGCCTCCATGTATCCATGAAGTAATGAAGTACTGATACATGCCTCCATGAAGCTTGAAAGCATTATGTGAATGAAGCCAGGTAGAAAAGTTCACATATATTCCATTTATATGAAATAATCAACATAGGTAAAGCTATAAAGACAGAAAGCAGATTGGTGATTTCTAGGAATGAGGCAAAGGTGAATGGGGAGTGACCATTTAATGAGAATAGGGTGTTCTTTTGAGGTGATAAAAATATCTTGGAACTAGAAGGGGAGACGAACCATGAGAGACAATGGACTCTGAAAAACAAACTGAGGGTTCTAGAGGGGAGGGGGGTGGGAGGATGGGTTAGCCTGGTGATGGGTATTAAAGAGGGCACATTCTGCATGGAGCACTGGGTGTTATGCACAAACAATGACTCATGGAACACTACATCAAAAACTAATGATGTAATGTGTGGTGATTAACATAACAATAAAAAATTTTAAAAAAGACTAATAGCACATTATAGTATGCTTATTTTACGATTGATTTTTTTATATTTAAATTTTTACTCCATATGGAAATGATTTTGCTTTTCATAGAAAGATATTGATCCAATTTGTTCATTTTCATATTGCTAACCAATAGTCTCAGTTCCACATTTAAAATAATTATTTTCTATTGTTTTTAAACTATAATTGTAATAAAATTCTTATATATGTTTGGACCAAAAAAAAAAAAATCTTGGAACTAGATAGAGGTATGTGGTGGTTGAGTAACATTGTGAATGTATTAAATGCACTGAGTTACATACTTTTAAATGGTTAATTATGTATTAAATACATTACACCTCAATAAGAAAATAAGGAACCCATTACATTCTGGTAACTTTTTTTTGTTTGCTTTTAAATGATGGGAAAAAGTTGTGCTAGTCAGAGTCCAGTCAAGACAGAGAAACTACATAGTAATTTTAGCAGGGAAGGTTTAATATAAAGAATTATAATGGATTACCTACTAAAATAAAGAATACAAGAAGAGCAGATACAAGGAAGAGCCCCTACCTTTTTGGCTGAGACAGAGCACTGAAAGAAGGAACAAATATGGAAGAACCTTCTTCCCGAGGCTGAGACCTAGACCTGGTTAGAGAGGGTATAGCAGTACCTCATACAATGGTGAAAATGTTCACTGAGGTCCAGGGCTGGGGACTTGCTGGTAATCCTCCTGCAAGGATGTGAATTGGGAAACTGCCTGCTGGGGGAAGGAGTGCTGTTGGCTGTTGTGCACTGCAGTTTACCCAGAGGAGCATCCTGAAACCAAGAAAAGACCCTTCCTGCTGCTGAGTTCCTGCAGCACTCTGCTCTAACAAAGCTTAACATGTACCAACTGGCAAAGGAAAATGTTTACAAGCTTACATTATTATTTCCACTATTGCATAGCAGGAGGGAAAAGAGGGTTTTCAGCAGAGAAACAATCTTTAACTGGCACAAAATTATTTTAACAAAGTAAGTTTTAGATCAAATAAGTTACACAAAGGTATCTTGGCAATAGCCTCCAATATTAATTCATGAGTCATGTAATAATTCATATGTGATTACTTACTTGTCATTTGGGTTTGTGATATTACTTCCAATCATCTGCGAGCTGGAAAGATATACTCCTTAGAAAAAAATGTAAGTTAAAAAAATAGGCATATTAAACTATAATATTCAATTGAAGGTATTAGATAAAAATATAACAATGAATTTAAAAACATCAGTAAGTCAGGCTTATTGATAATAAATTAGCACATAATTTTTCCATTTAGTCTCTCAGAGGCTAATCATCATTTTCAAGTAGAGTTTTTCCAGGGTACCTGTGTAAGAAGTAAAATGATAAGTAGCTATGCTGGAAAATACACTAAACATTTCTAAATTGTTAAAAATAAAGAAGCCAGATTTTGATCAATCTGAATAACCATAACATTGAATATAATAACAAATAACTGTCAGGACACAATTATAGCATCTCTATTATAAAATATTTACTTTTCTAACATTTTTTAGAGCAAGGTATAATGTATCCAAAATAAATTATTGCAATACAACATTGTTTAAAGGTTATTATTTTATGAGATAAAAATTCCTGTCTCAGCTTTGACATTTTTTTTGAAAAATGGGTTCCATTTCAACATTTATATAGCAGCAGGAGACCATTATCTTGTGACAATACTTCATTGCATTGACATTATCTGTTAATTATCTTTGCCACCACTAATTTCAAGCCTGGTGTGCTGTATATGCTGGCTCTTACCAGTTGTATGATTGCTCTTTCTATCCTCATTGAGTCTGAAAAATATACAAAGCTTAATTAAAAGTGAAACTCAGACAAAGGTTATACTTTGCACAATCATAAAATACAGAAAATGAAAAACAGTATAGCTTAATAAATAATTTTATACTTAATAGGGACTATGTTCTTACCTTTTTCTAATATTATAAAGTGTTCATATGAGCTGCATGGATATTTTAAATCTGAAAACTAAAGGAGAACATTTAATTATTGATATACAAAAACATTTAGCAAAGGAGAAAAATTTTGTAAGCACAGTCATAAAACATAAACAGATGAGTAGTGTGAAAAGAGATTTATTCTTGTAGACAAGTAGATCAATAAAATTCTGGCAATAAGCCTATCAGTTACTGTTATTATTAAATTGCCCTTTTATCAGTGTGCTCATTACTTGGAAACATTTTTCTCTTTTATTTATTTTAATTTTAATTTTAATTTTTTAAAATTGTTTTAAAATTTTATTTTATTATGTTATGTTAGTCACCATACATTACATCATTAGTTTTTGATGTAGTGTTCCATGATTCATTGTTTGCATATAACACCCAATGCTCCATTCAATACGTGCCCTCCTTAATACCCATCACCAGGCTAACCCATCCCCCCACCCCCTCCCCTCTAAAACCCTCAGTTTGTTTCTCATAGTCCGTAGTCTCTCATGGTTCATCTCCCCCTCTGATTCCCCCCCTTCATTTTTCCCTTCCTACTATCTTCTTTTTTTTTTTTTTTAACATATAATGTATTATTTGTTTCAGAGGTACAGGTCTGTGATTCATCAGTCTTACACAATTCACAGCACTCACTGTAGCACATACCGTCCCCAATGTCCATCACCCAGCAACCCCATCCCTCCCACCCCTACCACTCCAGCAACCCTGTTTGTTTCCTGAGATTAAGAATTCCTCATATCAGTGAGATCATATGATACTTGTCTTTCTCTGATTGACTTATTTCACTTAGCATAATACCCTCTAGTTCCATCCATGTCATTGCAAATGGCAAGATTTTGTGTGTTTTTTTTTTGATGGCTGCATAATATTCCATTGTATATATATACCACATCTTCTTTATCCATTCATCTGTTGATGGACATCTTGGCTCTTTCCATAGTTTGGCTATTGTGGACATTGCTGCTATAAATATTGGGGTGCACGTACCCCTTCGGATCCCTACATTTGTATCTTTGTGGTAAATACCCAGGAGTGCAATTGCTGGGTCATAGGGTAGCTCTATTTTCAACTTTTTGAGGAAACTCCATACTGTTTTACTTGTAAACATTTTTAAAGAGAAAATTGTTAGTTCTTTGTGTATGTGTATGTTTGTGTACATGTGTGTGCATTATTATTTTTTTAAGAAAAAAGCTACCTATTGAAGGCTTACTTTTCACCCTTATCGATTCACATGCCTTCAGTACGGTATTCCAAGCTTAGGTTTTTTGTTTTTTAACTTACAGAGGCTTATCTGTAAGTTAACTTACAGAGGCTTATCTTCTACCCCTCAGGAAAACTCATAGAAGAGGGTATTTCTAATAAATTTATAACACCAAAAAGCAACGCAAAAAATAAATTGATATTATTGTGGTTTTTTTAAAGATGCTGAAACTGGGGCGAAGGTAAAACCAAATAACCTGCTTAAGTGTACACCCTGATATTATACATGTACAATGCATAGTTGCCTGACATATGGCAAAAAAATCAACAGATCATGGGAGCTATTGAAAGTAACCAAATACATACAAATCTACTGGATATTTGACCAGAAACATGACATTTTCTGATATTTAACCAAAATATGAATAGATCCTTTTTTGCTTTTTGGAGAATTTTTAATGGTGTGTATATGCGTGTCTTACTGGGTTTGTATCTGTTTCTGTCATTTCCTGATATATATTTTTTGGTTCAATACCAAGATGGAAGATACAAGAGTCTGACATTTGAGAATATAATATTTACAGTGGGAAAATAATCTCTTTTCTACTATTAAATAAAACATAGGCATAGTCTCTCCTAATTAGGCTTTATATAAGGCTTAAACTGGTGAATAGGTGAGAATAAGTTAATACTACTTAATATTATGTGTTTTTAATTGCTAAAATAATATTTGTATCATTAAGTCAATACAAAATATATTTTATAGCAAAAGCTATTAAAGAAAGGTCAAAATATAATTTCAATAGGTTCAGGCCTCCATGAACATAATTTACTTCTGAACATCAAGTTTGTAATAGTATAATCTCAGGTTATATGAGAAAAAATTCAAATAACTATAAACATTTGTGGGCAAATTAACCATCATCTTGTGAGATTTCAATATACCTATCAAATAATTGATGAATCAAGCACACATTAATAAGGATATAGGATAAAATTAGTAAGCTTGATAAAGTGGATACAACATAATTGAAATTTGAACGACTCATATCATTCTTAAAACATGTTTTTTTTTTTTAGAGAGGGTACACATGCGTCTGCTCACCGGGGCGGAGGGAGGGGAGGGGTGTAGGGAGAGGGAGAGAGAGAATCTCAAGCAGACTCCCCGCTGAATGGGGAGCCCTGTGTGGGGCTCAGTCCCAGGACTGTGAGATCATGACCTGAGCTGAAATTAAGAGTTGAACACTTAACTGACTAAGCCACCCAGGAGCCCCATGAACAACTCATATCTTTCTTAACCATTCATGAAATATTTACCGAATTGAACAATTAACATGACATAAATGAAGCCTCAAAATTTTCAAATAATTGGTAATCATATAGATGTGTTCTGACTATAATTTAGTTAATCAAAAGTTCATATGTTAAAGATAATATATATCAAAAGCCTTGCATTGCAAAGAAGAATTTCTAATGCACATGATAACATATTCAGAAGGATATTGAAGTAACCATATAGTTCTTATCCTTTCTTTTATTAATGTGGTGTATCATGTTGATTGATTTGTGAATATTGAACCACCCTTGCAACCCAGGAATAAATCCCACTTGATCGTGGTGAATGATTTTTTTAATGTATTCTTGGATTTGTCCATTGCCTGATGAATGGATAAAGAAGATGTGGTACACACACACAACACACACACACACACACACACACACACACACACACTAGAATATTACTCAGCCATAAAAAAGAATGAAATCTTGCCATTTGCAATGACATGGATGGAGCTAGAAAGTATTATGCTAAGCAAAATAAGTCAGTCAGAGAAAGACCAATACCATATGTTTTCACTCATATGTGGAATTTAAGAAACAAAACAGAGAAACATAGGGGGGGAAAAAGAGAAGAAAACCAAGAAACAGACTCTTATCTATAGAGAACAAACTGATGGCTACCAGAGTGGAGGTGGGTGGGGGGATGGATTAAATAGATGATGGGGATTAAGGAGTGCCCCCTTGTTGTGATGAGCACCAGTGATGTATGTGTGCTGAATCACCAAATCATACACCTGAAACTAGTAGTACACTGTAAAGTAACTGGAATTTAAATAAAAACTAAAAAAAAGGTAGATAATAATGATATAAATCTCACTGAGACTTAAAAGATTTGAGTAAAGAATATAGAATTGTATCTGCATGTAATAGGCATTATATAAATGTTATTTTTATTATTGTAAAAGCAGTGTAAGAGATCCATGGCATTACTACATTAAAGAAGTAAGAGCTAAAAATTTAAAATTTAAAATACACCATTAACAATAAGCATGGAAAATATAAGATATTTAGGAATAACCCTAACAAAATTTGTAAAACATTTAATGAGTTAATTTAAAAACTTATTGGAAGATAGTCAAGGAAACTTAATTAAATGTAAGAATATATCATGTTCATGACTTGAAGCCCATTTAAAATATCAAATTTGCCCAAAAGGAACTAAAAATTTTAACCAGTTTCAGTTAAAATCCAGACAAGTTCTTTTGTGTGTGCGTGTGGTCAAATTTCTAATGATGAATCATTCTAATGATGATTCTAATAGAAAAGTAAAGAACAAGACAGGGAGACAAGGAAAATGGGATTTGTTCCAAAGATTTAAGGACTTGTTTCAAACATATAGGAATATTATTCGTACAGTTACAGACAATCCAATAACACAGGATAGCCTAGTAACAGACCTATGCAGATATGGAAATTTAATATATGACAGAGGTAGCATTGCACATGGTGCACAAAGGGTGAATATTTCTGTAAATATTATTGGGATAATATTTGAGAAAAAAATCAGTGTTTACTGGATTAAAATTTAAGTGTGACAAAGCTTTTTAACTTGTATAAGAAAATGTAAGAAATTATCTTCATGGCCTTGGAATAGAGAAAGGACATCACACAAAGGCACAAAACCTTAAATAAATATTTGATAAATTTTATTACATTAAAAAAACGGACTCATCAAAAGACATTGTTAAGAAGTAAACAAAAATCTATACTGGAAAGCAAATTGCTTTCAACACATATGAAAATTTTTTTATGTATTATATAAAATATTACAATATTAAAATATGAAAAAATAACTAAAGTTTTGAACAGATATGTCACTAAAGGAAATACATAAGTTGCCAAAAATGTGAAAAAATGCCCTCTACCATACTAATCAGAGAAATGCAAATTTAAACCACAACGGTTTACATTTCAGACTCATCAGGTTAGCTACAGGTAAAAAGTCTGTCAATACCAAGTGTTGTTGAAAACATGGAGCAACAAAAATTTTTATACACTCCTGGTATAAATTTGAACTCTAAATTTGGCAAAGACTGATATTGAAAATGCACATACCCTTTGACATAGGAAGCACTGTCTTAGACATATACCACAGAAAGACTCTTGCACTGTTCAAACACAGATGTGTTTAAGAATGTTCAAAGCATCAGCATTTGTAATCTCGACAAATGGAAATAGAATAAATATCTACCAGATGAACAACACAAATATATTGCAATATGGTTAACTGAACAGTAAACTGCATTGCAGAGGAATGAACCATACCACTAATATAGAGTAAAAAAAAAGCAAGTTGAAGATGACATACAATGATATAATTTATAGTAATAATAACATTCATGTGCATTTACTTGGATGATTTACTTGAGTGCCTCTGGTACTACCTTGCCCCATCGTCAGTGTGACCAAACCCATGTAACAACCTAGGCCAGGGAAGCATGTGATTACAAGGATTCAGACCCTGTGAGAATTAAAGCTTGCCTCATACCTCCAGATAAGCCAGCCAAAACTGCCATGTAATAGCTAAGGGGAGGAAAATTTGAATGGCAGTGGGAGAGGATGAGTGTGAGTTACATCTCCAGAATTAACTACAATAATCATAGTTCATTCTTATAACCTCCCTCTTCTAAGTTTTCTATCTGGGCAAGAGCCCCAAAGGAACGTGAACGAGTAGGGAGTTTTGTCTTACCTCACCAAAGGCAGAATATCTGCTATTTTCCAAATTATTTGGAATCTTCTGTATGGGAGAATACTTCTGAATGGTAGATTTGTCTTTTCTCTTCCATGTACCTATTGAATCATTTATTTATATCAGTATGGATTCATGGGGACTTATTTTATACTGTTATAACCCCAAACTATTTTATTTATTTTTTTGCTGAAATTATTCCAGCTTTGGCCACTGGGTACTGTTTCATTTGGTTCCTATGTCCTTTTGACATATCACCATCATTATGTTTTTTCACTTGATTTAAAAATTATATTTTTATTGGATATTAAATTTTGGCATGGGCATTTTTTCCCCTAGCACTTTCATAATGTTGTCTTGCCTCCCACTGTTTTTACTGTTAATCTTTGCTTTTCTGAATGTAATGTCTTTTCTTGTTTCACTTTATCTTTGGCTTTTTAGCAGTTTTATGATGATGACCACATGTGTTTTTTCAATATTTGTTTTTTAATTTAAAAAAATTTTTATTTAAAAATTTTTAAAAAATTAATTAGAGAAAGTGTGTGCAAGCTGGGGGAGGGGCAGAGGGAGAAAGAGAATTTCAAGCAGACTCTGCTCAGAGCATGGTATCCACTGTGGGGTTCAATCTCATGATCCTGAGATCATGACCTGAACCAAAATTAAGAGTTGGAGGCTTAATCGACTGAGCCATCCAGGCATGCCTGAATATGTGTTTTCTTAATCCTGTAGCAGGTTTGCTGAATTTCTTGAAGTTTTGGAGCTTGATATCTTTCACCAGTTTTGGAAAATACTCTGTTTTATTTCTTCCAGTATTTCTTCTGTTTCATTCTCCCTCAATTTTTTTCTTCTAGATCTCTAATTATATTTATATCACACTATTGGATATCATTCCACTGATCTCTGGTGTTCTAGGTTTTCATTCTTTTTTTCTCTTTGTGTTTCATTTTGGATAATTTTTATTGAACTATCTTAGAGTTTACTGGTCCTTATTCAACTCTTAACTCATCCAGTGAATTAAACATATTAAATTTTATTTTAATACAATCTAAAGCTTACAAAAAATGGTAAGAACAGAATAATGGACTTAAAAAAGACTTATTGTAGAGTATGTTGCCCACATGATGCCCTATCATGCCCCAATACTTTAGTATGTGTTTTCTATAAAAGGACATTCCCCTACAAAAACACAATACACCTGTATAAAATCAGGAAAATAGTATTTACTTCTTATTACCATCTAATTCTTTGTTTCCATTAAACTTTTCCCACACTCTTAGCAAAAGTCTATTGGGGAGAATCAGTTGGAACTAGCTGTGTATTTTCAGTTTGTACAAATTCCAGTTCATCCCACCAACTCATACTGTCATTAAAAACTCTGCTAGTAATTCCTTAATTCAGTAGAGTATCTCAGCTTGCGGGAACATCAATTCTCTGCTCTCCATATTATTAGGCAAATGTTCCTGGTGAAAGGTATAGCTGCTAAATTCTAGTCATTTAGGAAGGGCTTGTGTCTCTTTTTAATAAAGTTTCTTTAGATTTCTTTGTTTATAATGTTTTTTTGTTTTGTTTTTCTAAAAAAAAAAAACCTATCATTATTTGTTACAGTGGGAACAATGGTTTGTCTTATCCTATATTTTGCTAAAAGTAAAACTTCTGCTTCTATGGATTGCTTCTCTATTTTTTTCCCTTTTGAACTGATTGTGTAATTTTTTTCTTGTCATTTTTATTCTCTAACCAGTTTTGAAGTTACACATTTTCTTGTTATTATTTTCTTAACTATAATAGAAGTTAAAACATATATGCTTGTTAAAGTCTAAAGTTTCTCCTTTACCCTCCACTGAGAGGATCAAGTTAATTATTCCATGAACTCTCCTCTCAAATGTCATATTATTGTTGGTATGCATCTTAATTAGATATTTTTAATCCCACAAAATATTGTGTTATACAGCCAATGTTCATTTAATTTTACTTACATATATATAACTTTCTGAATCATTATTTTTTTTTTGCAGCTCAGACTTTTCTGTTAGCCCTTTGTTTCTGCCTGTAGTAAACTCTTAAGAATTTGTTTTGGTCAGTCCTTTGGTGGTGGCAAATTGTTATGTTGGAAAACTCTTATGGCTTGATTTTTCTTGAGGTATAGTCACTAAACTGTGAAACTCATTCTTTTTTGTGTGGAGTTCCATGACTTTTCATAAACACATGCTGCCATATTACCACCAACAAGATTAAGATATGAAACATTGCCAACACCTCAAAGAATTCCCTCTTGTCACTTTTTAGTCAGTTCCTCTCTTAGCTCCAGGCCCTGGAATGATCTGTTTTCTGTTCCTATAGTTTTGTCTTTTCTGGAATGATAGTATGCAGATCTTTTGAATTTGGCTTCTTTCACCTAGCTTAATGCATTTGTGATCCATCATGCTGTTGAATATACTTCATTCCTTTTTACTGCTGACTAGTGTTCCATTGAATGAGGTACCACAGTTTGTTTAACCATTCAGTAGTCGAAGTACATTGGGTTGTTTATAATTTTTGGCAATTATGAATATAATAGCTATAAACATTCACATATAGTTTTTTACATGTACATAAATTTCATTTTACTTGAACAAATACCTAAGAATAGTATTGTAAGATCATATTGTAATGATATGCTTAACTTTACAGGGAATTGCCAAATACTTCCATTTGACTGTATCATTTTGCATTATCACCCACAATTCATGAAACTTCCAGATGTTTGGCATCTTTATTATTTCAACCATTTTAATAGATGTATGATGGTATCTCATTGATTATAATTTGCCTTTCCCTGATCACTAATAATATTTAGCATTATTACATGTGTTTGTTTTCAATGCATATATCTTCTTTGGTGATGTATATACTCAAACCTATTTTTTAATTGGTTGGTTGTTTTCCTATTATTGAATTTTGAATTCCTTATATATTTTGGATAAAATCCTTTGTCCAATGTGTTTTGCAAGTATTTCCTCTCAATCTGTGGCTTGACATTTTCTTTCCTTTCTTTTTAAAAAATTTTTTATTTAAATTCAATTTAGTTAACATATACTGTATTATTAGTTTCAGAGGTAGAATTTAGTGATTCATCAGTTGCATATAACACCCAGTGCTCATTACATCAAGTGCTCTCCTTAATGCCCATCACCCAATTACCCCATTCCCCCACCCTCTAGCAACCCTCAGTTTGTTTCCTAGAGTTACGAGTCTCTTATGGTTTGCCTCCCTCTCTGTTTTTATCTTATTTTATTTTTCCTTCCCTTCCCCTGCGTTCATCTGTTTTGTTTATTAAATTCCACATGAGTGAAATCATACGGTATTTGTCTTTCTCTGACTGACTTATTTTGCTTAGCATAATTTTATTTTCTTAATGGTGTCTTCCAAAGAATAGAGGATTTTTAATAGAAGAAATTCAATTTATTTATTTTTTGAATGGGTTGTGCCCTTGGTGCCAAGAAAGCTAAGAAATGTTTGCCTAATCTAAAGTCTGCAAGATCTGTCTTATGTCTTCTTCTAGATTATTTATAGTTCTGGTTTTATACATATGTCTATGATCCATTTTGAGTTAATTTTTATATATGCAGAGAGGTATGAATTGAGACCCAATTTACATATTTATTTATTTCATATGTATATCCAATTGTTTTAGCACTTTAAAAAAAGGATTATAAATTCTCTGTTGAAATAGCTTTGTTCTTTGTCTAAAATTAATTGACATACACCTGTGGATTTATTATTGTATTTCAGTTGTGTTTTACTGATCTATCCCTTTACCTTGATTTATAGCTTTATAATAAGAGTTGAAATCAGAATCTACATTCTTCTCTTCACCAACACTAAAGCCCACATTTTCTTAAGGTTGAAAGATCTGTTCTTAATCCTGCATCATCAAATGCAGTCAGAATTGCAAATTGGTTGGTATTATTTCCTAAATGTGGTAGAACTCACCAGTAAATCCATCTGATCCTGGATTTTCTTTGTTATGAGGTTTTTTATTACTGATTCAATCTCCTTACTGGTAATTGATCTGATCAGATTTTCTATTTCTTCATGATTCAGTCTTGGTAGCTTGTATGTTTTTAGGAATTTTTCATTTCTTATAGGTTGTCCAATTTGTAGGCACTGTAATTGTTCAGAGTAGTCTCTTATGATTTTTTATTTGTGTATTATCAGTTGTAATGTCTCCTCTTTCATTTCTAATAGCACCCAGGGCACTTCTTTAATTTATTTATTTGAATCCTCTTTCTTCTCTTGGTAAGTCTAACTAAAGGTTTGTCAATTTTGTTTATCTTTTCAAACAACCAGCTCTTAGTTTTATTGATTTTTTCTATTATCTTTTTAGTCTCTATTTCATTTATTTCCACTATAATCTTTCCCTCTTTCTACTAACTTTGATCTTCATTTGTTCTTCTTTTTCGAACTCCTTGAGGTATAAAGTTAGCTTTTTAAAAAATTTCAGCTTTTTTTCTTGTTTATTGCTATGAACTTCCCTCCTAGAACTGCTTTTGCTGCATTTCATAAGTTTTGGTATGTTGTATTTTAATTTCCTTTTGTCTCAAGATATTTTTGATTTGTCTTTTGATTATTTCCAAATTAATTTTATTAGTCTACTGTTATCCTGGTACAAAACCAGACAAGGACATTATAAGAAAACAAACACACAAACAAAAACTACAGACCATATCCCTGATGAGCACAGATGCAAAAATCTTCAACAAAATATTAGCAACCAAATTTAACAATGTATTAAAGGATCATATGCTGTGATCAAGTGAGATTTATTGCAGGTATGCAAGAATAATTCATCACTTACAAATCAATCAGTGTGATATACCACATGAACAAAATGAAGGATAAAAATCATGTTCATTTTAAGGTGCAGAAAAAGCATTTGACAAAATTCAATATCCATGCATAACAAAAACTCTCAAAACACTGGGTATAGAGGGAAAGTATCTCAACATAATAAAAGCCATTTGTGATAAACCCACAGCTAACATCATTCTCAAAAGTAAAATGATGAGTGCTTTTCCTCTAAGATCAGGAACAAGGCAAGGATGCCCATTCTTATCACTTTTATTAAACATAATACTGGAAGTCCTAGACAGAGTAACTGGCAAGAAAAAGAAGTAAAAGACATCAAAATCAGAAAGGAATAGAAAAGTACCTCTATTTGCAGATGACATGACCCTAAAGACTCCACAAAAGAAAAAAAATTGTTAGAACTAAAAAATGAATTCAGTGAAGATACAGAATACAAAATTAATGTACAAAAATCAGTTGCATTTCCTGTATGGTAACAATGGAGTATAAAAAAGAAGAGATTGGGCGCCTGGGTGGCTCAGTTGGTTAAGCAACTGCCTTCGGCTCAGGTCATGATCCTGGAGTCCCAGGATCGAGTCCCGCATCGGGCTTCCTGCTCGGCAGGGAGTCTGCTTCTCCCTCTGACCCTCCTCCCTCTCATGCTCTCTGTCTCTCATTCTCTCTCTCTCAAATAAATAAATAAAATCTTTAAAAAAAAAATCATTAAAAAAAAAAAAAAAGAAAAAGAAGAGATTAAGAAAATGGTCCCATTTACAATTGCATTGAAAATAATAAAATACCTAGGAATGAATTTAGCCAAGGAGGTGAAAAACTTGTACACTGAAAACTGTGACACTGATGAAAGAAATTAAACATGACACATGGAAAAATATTTTGTTTATGATTGGAAGAATTAATATTGTTAAAATGCCCATCCTATCCAAAGCAATCTAGATATTCAAGGTAATCCCTAATAAAATATCAATGGCATTTTTCACAGAAAAAAGAAATCCTAAAATTTGTGTAGAACCAGAAAAAATCCCAAATAGCCAAAGTAACCTTGAGAAAGTACAACAGAGCTGGAAGTATTGCACTTTCTGTTTCCAAACTATATTACAAAGCTTTAGTAATTGAAACTGTATGGTATTAGCAGAAAAGTAGACATGTAAATTAATGGGACAGAATAGAGCGTCCAGGAGGAGGCAAGATGGTGGAAGAGTAGGGGACCTCGTTTCATCTGGTCCCTTGAATTTAGCTAGGTAACTATCAAACCATTCTGAACACCCATGAATTCAGTCTGAGATGTAAGAAAAAAATACCTGGAACTCTACAAGTAGAAAAGCGACTGCTTTTTGCAAGGAAGGAGGTGTGGAGAAGTGAATCTGAGAGGAGATATTGGAAGATAAAATGAGGGGGGAGAGATCCTCCATAAGATATCTACTGGAAAGTGATATAGCCCCAGAGGACAAAACTGGAACCCTTAGAAATCTGCTCCAGTGAGAGACATCCCTGTCTGAAAGGGGCTCAGGGGATGAAACAGGCAGAATTCTGGGTGGGTCAGTGTAGTCTCAGAATCCCAAGAGTCACAGAACTGACAGGGGTGCCTGAGCCAGTAGAGTTCCCAAGCAGTAGAACAGGGAAACTAGTTATGGGCAGCAAGCCCAAGAGGGGACTCTCAGCTCAGGTCACCATAAACCCTGAGCTGGCCAGATTGGGTGACATCTTTCCACCTGGATTGGGCACCCTGCAATGGACTGGAACACAGAGACCATCCATCATCCCCTGGGATGGTGGAGCAGGTATGCGCATGATCCCTCAACCACTGGCAGTGCCAGGGTCCTACAAAGGGCAGTAACGGTTGACCCTCAGACCCCCCCTGGGAGAATCGCTGTTGGCACGCACCACAGGAGTCTGCAGAGTTTGGCACACACAAAAGTGAAGACTGTCCCAGAGGGTGTACTGAAGATGAGGGACTGTGATCTTTCAGCTCTGGGGCTGGAGATCAGGGCAAGGCCATTTTTATTTTGATCTTCTAAAGAGACACAGAAAGCCTTCAGGGAACAAAAGCCACATAGAGGACCAGCTTACCCTGAGCCCAGCCCCCTGGCAAGGGGTGGTGCAACTCCATCCAGGCAAAGACATCTAAGAAGCAGCACAGCAGGCCCCTCCCCCAGAAGACCAATGGGAAGAACAGGTGCACAAGGATCCCACAAGACTAAAACTCCATCTCTAGGGGAAAATAGTATATAGAACTTGAGGTTTTTTTCTCATGATTCATTTATCTTTCAGTTTAAAATTTTCCATTTTTTACTTTTTTCCCTTTTGAACTAGTTTCTTATTTTATCAACTCTTTGTTTTTAAGTCACTTTTTAACTTTTATTTTTTACATCTACATTTTATACATATATGCTTCATTTTTGGCCTTTTTTCACTCTATCCAATTTTATTTTTGTATATATAAAAGTTTCGCTTTCTTTGCAATTTTGGGATTTAGTGTCTTCTAACACACAGAGCAAAATTCACTCAGGAACACATGGATCCCCCTGTTTTGTCCACCCTGTGAGATTATAATCTCTCAGAGGGTGAAGAAAGAGAGAGGGCCAGAAGGTATATTTGAGGAAATCATAGCTAAGAACTTCCCTAATCTGGGGAAGGAAACAAGCATTCATGTCCAAGAGGTAGAGAGGACCTCTCCCCAAATCAATAAAAATAGATCAACACCCTGACATGTAATAGTGAAGCTTACAAATTTTAGAGAAAATCCTGAAAGCAGCTTGAGACAAGAGGCTCCTTACTTACAGAGGGAGAAACATCAGACTAACATCAGACCATCAGACCTATCTACAGAGACCTGGCAAGCCAGAAAGGGCTGGCATGATATATTCAGGGTACTAAATGAGAAGAACATGTAGCCAAGAATACTTTATCCAGCAAGGCTGTCATTCAGAATGGAAGGAGGGATAAAGAGCTTCTAGGACAGACAGACACTGAAAGAATGTGACCACCAAGCCAGCCCTGTAAGAAATATTAAGGGGGATCCTATAAGCGAAGAGAGATCCCAAGAGTAACATATACCAGAAAAAAACAGAGACAATCTACAGAAACAGGGACTTTACAGGTGATACAATGTCACTAAACTCATATCTTTCAATAGTTACTATGAATCTAAATGGACCAAATGCTCCAATCAAAAGACACAAGTTATCAGATTGTATGGAAAAGCAAGACCCATCCATATGCTGTCTGCAAGAGACTCATTTTAGACCTAAAGACAGCTCCAGACTGAAAGTGAGGGGGTGGAGCACCATTTACCATGCTAATGGACATCAAAAGAAATCTGGGATAGCAATCCACATATCAGACAAGTTAGATTTTAAACCGAGGACTGTAGTAAGAGATGAAGAGTGATGCTATATCATACTTAAAGGGTGTATCCAACAAGAAGATCTAACAATTGTAAATATTTATGCCCCCAATATGGGAGCAACCAATTAGATAAACCAGTTAGCAACCAAAGTAAAGAAACACATTGATAATAATACATTAATAGTAGGGGACATCAACACCCCATTCATAGCAATGGACAGATCATCTAAGCAGAAGATCAACAAAGAAATGAGGGCTTTCAGTGACACGCTGGGCCAGATGGACTTCACAGATATATTTAGAGCATTCCATCCTAAAACAACAGAATACTCATTCTTCTTGAGTGCACATGGAACATTCTCCAGAAGAGATCACATCCTGGGTCACAAATCAGGTCTCAACCAGTACCAAAAGATTGGGATCATTCCCTGCATATTTTGGACCACAATGCTTTGAAACTAGAACTCAATCACAAGAGGAAATTTGGAAGGAACTCAAACACTTGGAGGTTAAAGAGCATTCTACTAAAGAATGAATAGGTCAACCAGGAAATTAAGGAAGAATTTTAATAATTCATGAAAACAGATGAGAATGAAAACACATCTGTTCAAAACCTTTGGGATACAGAAAAGGTGGTCCTAAGAGGGAAGTACATTGCAATACAAGCGTCTCTCAACAAATTAGAAAAATCTCAAATACACAAGCTAACCTTACACCTAAAGGAACTGGAGAAAGAACAGCAAATAAAGCCTAAACCAAGCAGGAGAAGAGAAATAATAAAGATTAGAGCAGAAATCAATGAAATAGAAGCCAGAACAGTAGAACAGATAAATGAAACTAGAAGCTGGTTCTTTGAAACAATAAGATCAATAAACCTCTAGCCAGACTTATCAAAAAGGAAAGAGAAACAACTTAGGCAATCTGGAAGAAATGGATGCACTCCTGGAAACTTATAAACTACCAAAACTGAAATAGAAGAAATAGACAATCTGAACAGACCAATAACCAGCAAGGAAATTGAAGAAGTAATCAAAAACCTCCCAAAAAACAAGAGTTCAGGACCAGATGGCTTCCCAGGGGAATTCTACCAAATATTTAAAGAAGAAATGATATCTATTCTACTGAAACTATTTCAGAAAATAGAAATGGAAGGAAAACTTCCACATCCTTCTTACCAGCATTACTTTGATCCCCAAACCAGACAAAGACCCCATCAAAAAGGAGAAATACAGACCAATATCCCTGATGAACATGGATGCCAACATTCTCACCAAGATACTAGACAATAGAATCCAACAGTACATTAAAAGGATTATTCACCAGGACCAAGTGGAATTTATTCCTGGGATGAAAGGGTGGTTCAATATTTGCAAATCAATCATCGTTATACATCACATTAATAAAAGAAGACAAGAACCATATTATCCTCTCAATTGATGCAGAAAAAAGCATTTGACAAAATACAGCATCTTTTCTTAATTAAAAAGTGTAGGGATAGAGGGAATATACCTCAATATCATAAAAGCCATCTACAAAAAACCCACAGTGAAAATCAATGTCAATGGGGAAAAACTCAGAGCTTTTCCCCTAAGGTCAGGAACACGATAGGGTGCCCACTCTCACCACTGTTGTTTCACATCGTGTTAGAAGTCGTAGCCTCAGCAATCAACAAAAAGAGATAAAAAGCATTCAGATTGGCAAAGAAGAAGTCAAACTCTCACTCTTCGTAGATAACATGACACTTTATATGGAAAACCCAAAAGACTCCACCTCAAAATTGCTAAAACTCATACAGAAATTCAGCAATGTGGCAAGATAAAAAATCAATGCACAGAAATCAGTTTCATTTCTATACACTGACAATGTGACTGAAGAAAGAGAAATTAAGGAATCGATTCCATTTACAATAGCACCAAAAACCATAAGGTACCTAGGAATAAACCTAACCAAAGAGGTAAAGGATCTGTACTCTAAAAACTACAGAACACTTATGAAAGAAATTGAGGAAGACACAAAGAGATGGAAAAATATTCTATGCTTACGGATTGGAAGAATAAATATTGTTAAAATGTCTATGCTACCCAGAGTAATCTACACGTTCAATGCAATCCCTATGAAAATACCATCGACATTTTTACAGAGATGCAACAAAGAATCCTGAAATTTGTATGGAACCAGTAAAGACCCCAAATAACTAGAGGAATGTTGAAAAAGAAAACCAAAGCTGGGGGCATCACAATGCCTGACTTCAAGCTATATTATAAAGCTTTGATCATCAAGACAGCATTGTACTGGTACAAAACCAGACACATAGATCAATGGAACAGAATAGGGAACCCAGAAATCAACCCTCAATGCTATGACTAACTGATCTTCGACAAAGCAGGAAAGAATATCCAATGGAAAAAAGACAGTCTCTTCAACAAATGGTGCTGGGAAAATTGGACAGCCACATGCAGAAGAATGAAACTGGACCATTCTCTTAAACCATACATAAAGATAAACTCAAAATGGATGAAAGACCTAAGTGTGAGACAGGAATCCATCAAAATCCTAGAGAACATAGGCGGCAACCTCTTCAACCTCTGCCATGGCAACTTCTTGCAAGACACATCTCTAAAGGCAAGGGAAACAAAAGCAAAAATGAACTATTGGGATTTCATTAAGATAAAAGCTTTTGCACAGCAAAGGAAACAGTCAACAAAACTAAAAGTCAACCTATGAAATGGGAGAAGATATTTGCAAATGACATATCAGATAAAGGGCTAGTATCCAAGATCTATAAAGAACTTATCAAACTCAACATACAAAAAACAAATAATCCAGTCCAGAAATGGGCAGAAGACATGAACAGATATTTCTCCAAAGAAGATATCCAAATGGCCAACAGACACATGAAAGTGCTCAACATCACTCAGCATCAGGGAGATACAAATCAAAACCTCAATGAGATACGACCTTACACCAGTTAGAATGGCAAAAATTAACAAGACAGTAAACAACAAATGTGGGTGAGGATGCGGAGAAAGGGGAACCCTCCTACACTGTTGGTGGGAATGCAAGCTGGTATAGACACTCTGGAAAACAGTATGGAAGTTCCTCAAGAAGTTTAAAAATAGAACTACCCTATGACCCAGTAATTGCACTACTGGGTATTTACCCCAAAGATACAGATGTAGTGAAATGAAGGGCACCTGCACCCCAATGTTCATAGCAGCAATGTCCACAATAGCCAAACTATAGAAGGAGCCGAGATGCCCTTCAACAGATGAATGGATAAAGAAGATGTGGTTCATATATACAATGGAATATTACTCAGCCATCAGAAAGGATGAATACCCACCATTCACATCGACATGGCTGGAACTGGAGGGTACTATGCTAAGTGAAATAAGTCAGTCAGAGAAAGACAATTATCATATAGTTTCAGTCATATGTGGAATGTAAGAAATAGTGCAGAGGATCATAGGGGAAAAGAGGGAAAACTGAATGGGAAGAAATCAAAGAGGGAAATAAACCATGAGAGACTCTTGACTCTGGGAAACAAACTGAGGGTTGCTGAAGGGGAGGGGAGTGGGGGGATGCAGCAACTGGGTGATGGGCTTTAAGGAGGGCACTTGATGTGATGAGCACTGGGTGTTATATGCAACTAATGAACTATTGAACACAACATCTGAAACTAATTATGTACTATATGTAGGCTAACTGAATTTAAATTTAAAAAAAAAGAGAGTACAGATATACCCATGCATATAGGTCAACTAATTTACAACTAAGGAACAAAGAATACACAATGAGGAAAGGATAGTCTCTTTGATAAATGGTGCTGGGAAAACTGATCAGCTACATGCAAAAGAATGAAACTGGATCTTTATCTTACACCATAAACAAAAATCAACTTGAAAGACTTCAGCATAACACCTGAAACCATAACAACCCCAGAAGAAAACAGAGAGAGTAAACTCCTTGACATCAGTTTTGGTAAAGACTTTTGTTTTGATTTGATGCCCAAAGCAAAGGCAACAAAGCAAAAGTAAATGGTGGTCTACGTTAAACTAAAAAGCTTCTGCACAGCAAAGGAAACCCTCAACAAAGTGAAAAGGTCACCTATGTGTGGGAGAAAATATTTGCAAATCATAAATCTGATAAGTGCCTAGTATCTAAAATATATAAAGAACTCATACAACAACAGCAAATAACAATCTGAATAAAATATGGGCAGAGGATTAGAATAGACATTCTTCCAAAGAAGACATACAAATAGGCAATAGGTACATGAAAAAGTGCTCAACGTCACTTAATTATCAGAGAAATGAAAAAAAAAATCACAATGAGATATCACCTCACACTGTTACAATGGCTATCTTCAAAAAGATAATAGGTAACAACTATTGGTGGGGATGTAGCCAATAGGGAATCCTTGCACACTGTTGGTTGGAATTTAAATTGGTGCATCTACTGTGGAGATTCCTCAAAAATTAAAAATAGAACTACCATATGATTCAGCAATTTCACTTTCAGGTATATATTTGAAGGAACAATATTACAATCTCTAAATTATATCCACATGTTCATTGCAGTTATTTACAATAGCCAAGACATGAAAGCAACCTAAGTGTCATTGATGGAAGAACGGCCAAAGAAAATATTTTATATATAGCCATCAGAAACAAGGAAATCCTGCCATTTGTGACAAAAGGATGAACTCTGACAGTGTTATGCTAAGTAAAATAAGTCAGACAAAGAAAGATAAATACTGTATGATTTGACTTATATGTGGAACCAAAAAAAAAAAAATAATCTGAATGCATAAATACAGAGAACAGATTGGTTTTTGCCAGATATGGAGGGTGGCCAGTGGAAGAAATTGGTGAAGATGGTCACAATGTACAAACTTTCAGTTATAAGATAAATAAATTCTTGGGATGGAATATGCAACATGATGACTAAACTTAACAATACTATATTATATATTTGAAAATTGCTAAGAGAATAAATCTTAAAAGTTCTTATCACAAAAAATAAAATTTGTAGCTATGTGTGATAGATGTTAACTAAACTTATTTTGGTAATCATTTGGCCATATATATACATCTATCAAATCACTATGCTGTATATTTTAAGCTAGTACACTATTATACATCATTATTTCTCAATAAAACTAGAAAAATGGTATTTTTTCCTAAGTAGTAAGATTATCAAAATTTTTAATGGGACTAAGTAAGGCTCTTTGCTGATCAACATTTTGTAATTTTTCTATGAATATGAATAAATAAGACATAATAGTTTTAAAGATTTGCCCATTCTTGAAAGCCCACATAAAAGCCATCTGTTTTAATATTTTGCTATTTCCTGCCCTCTACCCATAGCAATGAATCACAATTTCCTCTGAATTCCCACATCATGTTAGTTATTACAATCTATAGCACTGAAAGAAAAAAAAAAAGATTGTGGTCAATTTCAGCTTTGGTGCTCTGCAATTTCAGTTTTTGCTCTCAGGTCCTAAATTTTCTTAAATGTTGGTCTGGTGGTTCTCTATTATTCTGTTAGCTCATTAATTTTTAAAGGAGTCTTAACAATGTTTTATGAAGTATTTTGTTGTTTTTCTGAGAAGATTGTCTATATAAATTAGCTCATCACTGATAAACAAGTTTGGATTATCTCTTACGATTTTAAAGTATTTATTCCATTAACATAACACTTATTAAATTGCTGTCTTTGTGTGTAAAAATATAACCTACTTTCTAAAAAATACTATATATAATATTAATAAGAACAATTGGAAGAATCAACATTATCTTTTTTATAACTAAGGTATATTGAGCACCTGTAATATATAGAAATATGACAGAAAATATCTCTTTCACTAGCATATCTTGCCAAGTGTCTTGCAATGAAATGTAAAAACTTGGGCTGAAATTTTGTGAATTGTTATTATCTACTGTGTTACTATGAGCTGAATGTTGGTAGAATGGTTCCCCTTCAAAAGAGGACCTAAAGTTTTTAAACACCCATGCACCTATAATTATACCAAAAATTTAACAGTTTTAACAGTAATATTATTTTAATAATGCATCAAAGAATAAGGGTATAATGTATTTGGAGTGGAAGCAGCACTATTTCCTTTGTCCTTAACATATGCAGTAGACTTTCTCAGGTTAACAAGGAGGCAGGCAGACTAAAAGATTATAGAATTCCAAAGTCTGATATTTTATATCAAGCTCAAGAAATACTGCGTTATCCGAAACTGGTAGGATCACGCTGGTATTCAGAATGAATAATCTATGCTATGTATTTTAAAGTAAATTGATGCATGATTAAACAGTAACTGCTGACAGGGTCATGAATGATACTGTTCAGGAGCTTGTTAAACAAATCTTGTCTCTATGGGAATTGAATTTCTGTATTTGCCTGAATTTAAAATGTTATATCTTATTCATTTATTATTTTATTGATATCTTTATTCATGCATTCACTCATTTTCTCAACAAGAATTTATATATCATCTGGTAAAAGATATATTTACTTTGATAAATGACCAGTAGAATTAAAGACCTGCATTCAAGTTTTACCTTAACAGATGACATCAGAGAGATTACCACTTCATTCATAAAGGAGAGAGAATTTGACTTTGGAAATCTCTGAGGTCCCTTGTTCTGTGATTCCATATATGTTACAAATTTGTACAATACAGATGTTGTCATTTACGACATACTAAGGAGGTAAGAAAATGACATATTATGTTAGGACACCCGCAAATAGCTTAAAAAAGTGTTACTCAAAACTTAAAACAATTCATTTTATTAGTAAAGGTGTTCGAATGCAGAGGCTGTCAATAAGTTCAGGAATCTTGGGGAAGATCTAATGGTCTTTCAAGCCAACAATCTTGATCTTGAGTGTCCCAATGACTCACTCTAACCAAAATCACAAGACATTTAATGTGTAATGTAGAACGCCAATTTGTTTATTTATTTTAATTTCCAATGACACAAATGATTTCCAGTGAATCATCTTGGGCAGTGTATTCTTTACACCAGAAAAACTACTTGGGAAGCTAAACTATCAGTGGGATTTTCTTTCAGGAGATTCACATAGGCTCCAAGCAATGGGAGCTACAAATAGGATTTTATGTTTAATAGTATAAGGTTCTAGGGTCTATGCAACCAAGTCAATGAGATCAGATAGTCTGATAGTAATTTAAGACATTTGCAAGTGCCAACTTTAACTACCCTGCTGACTGGTTATCTAGACTCCCGTCTCACCAACCTCCATTTAGAATGATGCATTACTTCTTAAGATTTACCAATACATTCAACTAAGGAACAGTCAAATCTTTTGGGTGTCTTTATAACTTTTTGCCTAGCTTTAATTCAGTATGTGTGGAATTTAGAGCATGTCTTATTAAAGGCAATATTAGTCACTTATATCCAAGGACTTGGGGTGGGATGGGTTTTTTTTTTTTACTTGTTTAGTACACAGAATCTATTGGAAAGTGATAATGTCATTTTTGAAACTTTTTTTTTAATTAATTTATTTATTTGAGAGAGAGAGAATGAGAGAGAGCGAGTACATGAGAGGGGGGAGGGTCAGAGGGAGAAGCAGACTCCCTGCCGAGCAGGGAGCCCGATGTGGGACTCGATCCAGGGACTCCAGGATCATGACCTGAGCCGAAGGCAGTCGCTTAACCAACTGAGCCACCCAGGCGCCCTCATTTTTGAAACTTTTTAAAGTTCAATGTTAAGATAATTATTATTTTGATTATTTCTGTATTGTTACTGTTTGAGGCATTGATCTATGTCCTCTTCTATTATGAAAAGTGCCAATATTTTAGATTTTAAAAACTTGATTTGTATGAAGATGATCCAATTGTAGAAATATGTGATGGAAACTAAGATAATCAAGATATTACAGTCACATTTATTATATATTAAAGACTTTGTTTCTATAATTTAAAAATATTTATTGATTATATTGTGTAGGTTTCATTCATTAGGTAATAAAATATATTTCCAAATGATATAGTCTGGACTATATGAGTTTTAAATTGAGTCATTATGACAGATCCTGTACAATATGTTAAACACATTGGTACACATTGTGACAATTTTCCAGTATTACTATTACTGCAAATTTATTTGGGTTTAGTTGCCAAGAAACATTGGTCACATTGTTGCTAATTTGTTATTATCTCTCTGCTCCAAATCTACCTTTATATACTCTTTTCTGTGGTTCTAGAGCAGGAACTGCAAACTTATTACCCAGACTCATTTCTTAGAACACCTCTGCCAATAGGAGGCACCAGGGCAGTGGTTCTCAATGTTGGGTGCATGTCGGGATCACCTGGGGAACTTTGAAGACTATTAGCACCTAACTTCCATGTCCACAATTTCAGATTTCATTATTTGCTGGTGAGGACTGGGTGTCAGGCTTTTTAAGATTAAGTGATTCTCATGAGAAGCTAAGACTAAGAATGATAATGCTATAGGACAGTAGTCAGAGACAAGGTATTTCCTCCTGCTTTGATCTTCCTTCACTGACACCTGAGCAGCTGACATCCTCAGCCGGGGAAGCTGGCTCCTGTTTTCAGCCTCTTTCAGGCATTTCCAGAATCACAATTTTGTATCCACTTAAGGATATCAGCAAAAGCTCAGTGATGCCTCTACCTCTCAAAGTTCTTAAGGTGCTAGTAGCACCCAGGACACTTCTCTCCTTTAAAAATCTGAGCACCTATTTCACAAAGCCTCACCTCTGAACTCCTAATTTTTGAGATCCCCAATGTATTCTTTTATGCCACCAGTTTTGGAAATGGTAGCTGATTGTTACCGTTATTATCTCTGAGTTATTAAACATCTCCCTTTCATTCATTCATCACTCCAAAGCTTATGTAACCAATTTTCTGTATTAAAGTTCTTTTGTGGAACTATGTAAATGTTTTCCATTTTCCTGGCTGGACCCAACTGCATCTAAACTTCATCTTAACTATTTTAATGATATGGCTCTAATAGTCATAGATTAAATGGGAAATTGGAATGTAGTCACATTAGCCCTTGGATCACTAAATTAGAAATATGGGGAAATTTTTTCCAGCCTTTGTCTCTGTCTCTCTCATTCTCTCTCAGCTCTATCTCTCTATCTCTCTCTTTATCATCTCTATCTTACCTATATCTGTATCTATCTACATTTTTTTTTATATCTATTATCTGTGGAAGTAGATGAAATTCAGAAGGTGAAAGTTTATCTTGGAACCTGA
This sequence comes from Halichoerus grypus, assembly GCF_964656455.1. Classification (NCBI taxonomy): domain Eukaryota; kingdom Metazoa; phylum Chordata; class Mammalia; order Carnivora; family Phocidae; genus Halichoerus; species Halichoerus grypus. Next base: position 105,521,191 of record NC_135717.1, read on the forward strand.
TTGTAACTTGAAAAATTTAGTACTTCTTATTATGATATGCAGCCAAGAGGTATAGGTGGTGTCTTATTAATAAAAAATGAATACCATATTGCTTATTATTCTGCTTTTAAAAGAACAATAAGAGGTTGTTTAAGAGATGGACTACAATTAAGAATACTGTTTCTAAGACTAGCATTTAGGGAAATAATTTGATAATGTTTTAAATATTCTAATTTAGACATTACATTTAAATGTTATGTTAAATAGATCAAAGTAAGTTTGATATTTTTCATATGGGAGATTTCAATGACAACTATTTTATTATTTCTTTTCTGTGCATGGCTATTTAGGATTCATGTAGAAAATAACTGGATCATTCAAATGTGATCAGTACATTTTCTGTTTTCTTTGCTTTGTGTCCAGTACAAATGTAATATGCCTGAAAACAATTGGTGTCCATGATAGCTATCCAAAACAATATAGAATTACCTCTTTCAAGGGAAATGGATTATATTATCCATCATACTGTAGTTTTAGGGTATAATTTGTGAGAGGATTTAATTTTTGTCTTATTTTTCCCCCAAGAGCCTTCTGTGGTAGGTATTCATGAACTGTGTTCTTTGCTTTGTGGTATAAGATATTGGAGACATTTTCTAGTTAGGTGCAGAACTAAAAACATTCATGCCATGTCTATTTTCTGTATAAACAACAGAGTTTTAAATAAATACTAAAATAAAAATACTTAGTATAGAACTATTTGAAAAAGCAATGAATTCATAACTCATAACAAGGATGGCAACTCTCACTACTTTTATTCCAACATAGTACTGGAAATCCTAGCCACAGTAATTAGTCAAGAAAAAAGTGTGGGGGGGGAGGCATCCAAATTGGAAAGGAAGAAGTAAAACTGTCACTAATACTATATATAGAAAAATCCTAAAAACTCCACTAAAAAAATCTGTTAGAACTAATAAATGAATTTAGTAAAGTCACGGGATACAAAATCTATATACAGAAATCTGTGTTGTTCCTATACATTAATAACAGACTATCAGAGAGAGAAATTAAGAAAATAATCCTATTGCAATTTCGTCTAAAGGAGTAAAATACCTAGGAATAAATTTAACCAAGGGAGTGAAAGAATCTCACGCTGAAAATGATGACACTGATGAAAGAAATCCAAGAAGACAAAAATAAATAGAATGATATTCAGTGCTCATAGATTAGAAAAACTAATATTGTTAAAATGTCTGTACTACCCAAAGCAGTCTACAGATTCAATGCAATCTCTACCCAAATACCCATAGCATTTTTCACTAAACTTGAACAAATAATTCTAGAATTTGTACTGAACCAGAAAAGATCCCAAAGAGCCAAAGCAATCTTTTTTTAATTGTTATGTTAATCACCATACATTACATCATTAGTTTTTGTTGTAGTGTTCCATGATTCATTGTGCATAACACCCAGTGCTCCATGCAGAACGTGCCCTCTTTAATACCCATCACCAGGCTAACCCATCCTCCCACCCCCCTCCCCTCTAGAACCCTCAGTTTGTTTCTTAGAGTCCATAGTCTCTCATGGTTCATCTCCCCCTCCGATTTCCCCCCCCTTCATTCTTCCCCTCCTGCTACCTTCTTTTTTTTTTCTTAACATATATTGCATTATTTGTTTCAGAGGTACAGATCTGTGATTCCACAGTCTTGCACAATTCACAGTGCTCACCATAGCACATACCCTCCCCAGTGTCAATCACCCAGCCACCCCATCCCTCCCACCCCACCCCCCACTCCAGCAACCCTCAGTTTGTTTCCTGAGATTAAGAATTCCTCATATCAGTGAGGTCATATGATACATGTCTTTCTCTGATTGACTTATTTCGCTTAGCATAACACCCTCCAGTTCCATCCACGTCGTTGCAAATGGCAAGATCTCATGCCTTTTGATGGCTGCATAATATTCCATTATATATATATACCACATCTTCTTTATCCATTCATCTGTTGATGGACATCTTGAGAACCAAAGCAATCTTGAGAAAGAAGAATAAACTTGAAGGTATCACGCCTCCTGATTTCAAAGTATATGGCAAAGCTATAGTAATCAAAACAGTATGGTACTGGCACAAAAACAGATACACAGACAGATCAATGGAACCAAATAGAGAGCCCAGAAGTAAACCCACACACATATGGATGACAAAGGAGCCAAGAACATACAATAAAGAAAGGGTAGTCTCTTCAATAAATGGTGTTGGGAAAATTCATCAGCCACATGCCAGAGAATGAAACTAGAGTACTATGTTACACCATGCACAAAAATTAACTCAAAGTAGATTAAAGACTTGAATGTAATACCTGAAACTATAAAATTCCTAGAAGAAAACATAGGCAGTAAACTCCTTGACATCAGTCTTAGCAATGCTTTTGTGGGTCAGACTCTGAAGGCAAGGGAAACAAAAGCAAAAATAAACAAATGAGACAATATCAAACTAAAAAATACTTCTGCACAGCAAAGGCAACCATTGTCAAAATGAAAAGGCAAACTACTGAATAGGAGAATGGGAGAAGATATTTAAAATCATATGTCTGATAAGGGGTTAATATCCAAATCATATAAGGAACTCATACAACAAAAAAACAAACAACCTAATAAAAAAATGAGCAGAGGATCTGAATAGATATTTTTTTCAAAGAACAAATACAGATGACCAATAGGCACATGAAAAGATGTTCCGTATCACTAATTATTAGGGAAATGCAAATCAAAACCACAGTGAGATATCACCTCACACCTGAGAATGGCTATTATCAAAAAGACAGGAGGGCGCCTGGGTGGCTCAGTCGTTAAGCGTCTGCCTTCGGCTCAGGTCCTGATCCCAGGGTCCTGGGATCGAGTCCCACATCGGGCTCCCTGCTCAGCTGGGAGTCTGCTTCTCCCTCTCCCACTCCCCTTGCTTGTGTTCCTTCTCTCGCTATGTCTCTCTCTGTCAAAAAAATAAATAAAATCTTAAAAAAAAAAAAAAAAGACAGGAAATAATGAGTGTTAATGAGGATGTGAAGAAAATGGAACTCTGTACACTGTTAGTGGGGTTGTAAATTGGTGCAGCTATTACAGGAAACTGGAGATTCTTCAAAAATTTTAATATAGAACTACTATAATTCAGCAATTCCACTTCTGGTATTTTGTGTAAAGAAGACAAAAACACTAATTTGAAAAGATACAGGCACCACTATGTTCATTGCATTAGTTACAATAGCCAACATATGGAAATAACCTAAAAATCCATCAGTGGATGAATGGATAAAGAAGTCTGGTATATTATTATATACAATGGAATATTACTCACCATAAAAAAGAATGAAATCTTGTCATTTGCAACAACATGGATGGGCCTCAAGGGTATTACACTAAATGAAATAAATCAGAAAGATAAAGACAAATACCATATGGTTTCCGTTATGTCTACAAAACTACAAAAACAAAACAAAGAAACAAAAAACAAAACAAAAACGAACTCATAGATGTGGAGAACAGATCAGTAGTTACCAGAGGGGAAAGGGGTTGGGCAGTGAGCAGAAAGGGGTGAACAGGGTCAATTGTAGGGTGATGGATAGCAATAGACTTTTGGGTGTAATCACTTTGTAGTGTATATAGATGGCAAATTGTAATGTTGTACACCTGAAAATTATGTATAAAAATACCCCAAAGTTTTAAAAAAGCTAGAAAAAACTGAAATAAGTAAAAAAGAAATATATGAGTGGATTCACAGACTAGACTAAAATTGTAATAGCTTGGGAGGACAACTCTCTATTAGCAAGATTAATTTAAAGATAATTTGTAGTTTTGCATTTTATGATAAATGTATATAGTTGAGAATTTTGTGCAGATGAGTAACAATACATAGAATCACAAGAGACTAAACTCTTCTTGAGAGAAAGGTAATAAAGTAAATAAGACATCTATATTAAATAGTGACAGGTGTTTCTTGTATGATGAATGCCACCTCTTTCCTAATAAAATTCTTTAAGTCACCAGCATATCTGTGTATTACGCATACAACACCTTAGAATAATCAACTTCATATAAGTTATAATTTATAGTATTTCTACTGAATTTTACCATTATCTATTAAATAGCAACTTCATCTTAGTTTTCAGCAGAGGGCACTGGAACACATCATGGAACAACAACAACAAAAATAATCTAATGGAAAGACGTACTCAACACATAGAAAACAGTTTTAAAAATGTCCAGCATTTCACATAAGACAATTAGACATAAGCAACTGATAAACTTATCAACATTTTTTTAAGTCAGTATTTTACACGATAATGAATTTGTGAAAACTTCAGTTTCTATTGCAATTTTCAAAATGCCTACTTTGTTCTTTCATAGCACAATGCAAGTAACCTATTGTAATTTGGCGACAATGTAGCTTGCTTATTTATATGGATTAGGTATCTAGCTATGATAAAAAATTTCACAGCTCTTTAATAAACTAAATCTTTCTGTCTTTGACATAATAAATGGATTTATCAGGTCTCAGAAACTGACACTCTTTTTTGTTCTGTACAAGTTCATTAAAATATGTATGATATGGAAGCATTCTAGCTTGGTTTCTGCCATAAGCCAGATGATAAAGATAAAGCTCCTTTATTTCATTGTGTTTAGTAGAGATAGCAAGACTTCTAATGGCTCAAATAATGAGCTTTTATGAGTATTCAGTAAAGAAGGTAACCTTTTCTTTTTAGGAAGGCAGTTGTAATGGTTACATAGTATTATAAAATTGAGACTAAAGTTGTTTTGAACACTTCAGCTTCAGATTAAGACAAAATGGGTGATTATAAAAAAAGACAACCAAAATAAGAATACAGAATAATTACTGTAAATTTCTTCCCTTTACAATGAACATATTTTTTTAAAAGATTTTATTTATTTGTCAGAGAGAGAGAGAGAGAGAGCACAAGCCAGGGGAGCAGCAGGCAGAGGGAGAAGCAGACTCCCCCCTGAGCAAGGAG